>NC_079452.1:15281125-15646125 GCF_903798145.1 Danio aesculapii | reverse complement strand
ATGGCGGAAACCGGAGCACCAGGAGGAAACCCATGTGAACACGGAGAGAACATGCAAACTGCTAAGTAAAATTTTCAAACTAAATAAAATATAACCCAACTTTACTCCATATCTGACCAAATTTCGGCTAGAAATAACTCATTTTAAGCTGCACAGTTTAAGGTTTCAGTCAGATGAGAACATGTCACACCTTTATGATGTCCGAGAGAAGCCTAATAGCTCATAGGACAGCTATTTATGCAACTCCGACAAACAAAATGAAGCATCAGATGAAAAACAAAAGCAGATTTGACCCTACATGTACCCTATTCGCAGCGTCTGCGTTGTGTTGTTTGTAAATCAGATTGTTTACGTAGGCTATTATTAAGTGCACTTTCCTGTGTTCCAAAAAGCACACTCGCATGAGACAGGAACATTAAGCAGATGTCCGCGGACAGACACACAGAGCAATTTGCCGGGACAAAATCACAGAAGAGAGATACAGAGTCATTGAAGCCAGGGAAATCTGCGTAATTGTGGTAGGTCTGATTAAAGCCTGGGGTCTAATGGGGAACATGGGGAGCTCTGGGAGGGTAAGTGGAGATACCTTATCTCAGCAGATCACAGCCGGTCACTGTTTTAAAGAAGTCCCACAATGCAACCATGTTAAAAAAAAGTCTATGTAGAAATAAAAACACAGGAGTTATCACACACATGCACATGCCACTGAAGTCATACACTGTTGGCATCTGTACTGCTATCCCACCCAACCACACTTAATGTTAGCGGCACACCCACTACGCATGCAATGACTCCAAAAAAATACACTGAATAGAACCATTTGCAGTGCCAACGGGGCTTTATAAATGAGCGTCCTTGTAAGAATTATGGATCATTTTATAGCATTTGTGTTGTTTTCTTATTGAGAAACAAAACAGATGTAGGATGCACTCATGGTGGCAAGTCAATTTATAATCAGAAGCAGGCAGCCTAGTTATGTGAAATATACAGCTGAAGTCAAAATGAGTAGCCCTCTTGTGAGTAGCCCTCTTTTTCAAATATTTCCCAAATGATGTTTAACAGAGAAAGAAAATTTTCACAGTATTTTCTGTAATATTTTTTCTTCTGGAGAAAGTCTTATTTGCTTTATTTCGGCAAGAATTAAAGCAGTTTTTATAAAAAACAAAAAACAACATTTTAATGTCAATATTATTAGCCCCCTTAAGCTATATATTTTTTCGATTGTCTACATCAGTGTTTCCCAACCCTGTTCCTGGAGGCACACCAACAGTTCATGTTTTGGATGTCTCCCTCATCTGACCCATTAACTTCAGGTTTTGGAGTCTCTTCTAATGTTCTGATGAGTTGTTTCAGGTGTGTTTCATTAGGGAGAGAATGGAAATGTGTACTGTTGGTGTGCCTTCAGGAACAGGGTTGGGAAACTCTGGTCTACATAATAAACCATCATTATACAATGACTTGCCAAATTACCCTAACATGCCTAATTAACCTAGTTAAGCCTTTAAATGGGACTTGTTATTAGATGATTACTAGTATCTTACATCAAATATTATCATTGTATTATCATAAATATTATCAAATATCTAGTCAAATATTATGTACTGTGATTATGGCAAAGATAAAAGAAATCAGTTATTAGAAATGAGTTATTAAAACTATTATGGGTAGAAATGTGTCGAAAAAAATCTTCTTTACCTTGACAGAAATTGGGGAAAAAATGTACAGGGGGCTAATAATTGAGGAGGGCTATTAATTCTGACTTCAACTGTATATATGGAGTATACACTTACCGGCCACTTTATTAGGTAAAACTGCCTGTTAATGCAAATTTCTAATCAGCCAATCATATGGCAGCAACTCAATGCATTTAGGCAAGTAGACACGGTCAAGACGATCTGCTGCAGTTCAAACCGAACATCAGAATGGGAAGAAAGAGGATTTATGTGACTTTGAATGTGGCATGGTTGTTGGTGCCAGATGGGCTGGTCTGAGTATTTCAGAAAATGCTGATTTACTGGGATTTTCACGCACAACCTTCTCTAGGGTTTACAGAGAATGGTTCAAAAAAGAGAAAATATCCAGTGAGCGGCAGTTCTGTGGGCGCAAATGCCTTGCTGATGCCAGAGGTCAGAGGAGAATGGCCAGACTGGTTCCAGCTGATAGAAAGGCAACAGTAACTCAAATAACCACTCGTTACAACACACGTATGCAGAATAGCATCTCTGAAAACACAACACGTCAAACCTTGAGGCGGATGGGCTACAGCAGCAGAAGACCACACCGGGTGCATCTCCTGTCAACTAAGAACAGAAAACTGAGGCTACAATTCACACAGGCTCACCAAAATTGGACAATAGAAGACTGGAAAAACGTTGTCTGGTCTGATGAGTCTCAATATCTGCTGCGACATTCGGATTGTCGGGTCAGAATTTGGCATTAATAACATGAAAGCATGGATCCATTCTGCCTTGTATCAACGGTTCAGGCTGGAGGTGGTGGTGTAATGATGTGGGGGATTTTTTCTTTCCACACTTTGGGCCCATTAGTACCAATTGAACATCATGTCAACGCCACAGCCTATCTGAGTATTGCTGCTGACCATGTCCATCCCTTTATGATCACAGTGTACCCATGTTCTGATGGCTACTTCCAGCAGGATAACATGCCATGTCATAAAGCGCAAATCATCTCAGACTGGTTTCTTGAACATGACAATGAGTTCACTGTACTCAAATGGCCTCCACAGTCACCAGATCTCAATCTAATAGAGCACCTTTGGGATGAGGTGGAATGGGAGATTCGCATCATGGATGATCATATTTTTTTATATAGCATAAAATGGACAATACTAAATACAGGTATAAATCAGTTTTGACCCCATTTGACTGGGTTGTTTTCATTGTGTAAACTAGTGGTCAAATGCATTCAAACAGCCTTCTTTAATTCATTTTTAATGTTTAAGTGCTTTAAACGTTGTCATCTAAAACTGTAAGTTTATTCTGAAGATGGAAGAAATGATCAAATTCACAGTGTTCAGTGTAGTTTTGTGGTTATCAAAGCACAAAAAAGCTCTCCATATAATTTCTCTTGGACTCCTTTCACAATTATTAGCAAGCTTATTTTGCAATATTACAACAAAAGATAAGAAAAATGTTGTGGTCAAAACACAACTGCTGGGTAAAATTTTTTAATATTAAGTAAAATGTAACCTAATTTACTCAATATTTAAGCACATTCCTTTTTTACTGTTGATATTTGGCTCCAGTTAATCAGGAAGGGATGATTTTGTTTGCTTTGACTCGTTGGATGGAAACACTGCTTTATTTGCACGTCTTTATGCAATAATCCAGTTTTAAGCATAAAATTAATTCTCATTTTTGGATGGAAACATAGCTACTGATACTCTTATATGTTTTTTTTTTACAAAAACTTCTTGTATGTCCCCCCCCCTTTTTTTTTTACATATTGTATTATTTAAAAACATGCTGTAAAGTTTTCTGATAAATATAACGAGCAATGTCATGTTGTCAGCTCGAGAGCCGCAGGTCAGAGGTCAGTAATTGCACAGAGCAGTGAAGACTTGTCCTAACCATTCACAATCAACCAGCAACACACAAACACAGTCTTTCAGAGCAGGTACGGCATGGCGTGACTAGTTTTGCTGATAAAAAGAGAGCAAAAGACGAAAGATGTTCTGGATGTGGTTATCGGGCATCCATGCGCGTTTCAGAGATAACAAGCCCCAGAGAGCCCGTCCACCTCCTAATGGCACATGACCAGAGCTCCACCCAGGGTCGCCAGCAATTGAAGTCCGAGCCAGGAAGGCACATCTGGCCCTTATTTTATTGGTGTTCAATTTTGCATCGGTATGTGGAGAGGGCAACAAACAAAGCTCCAGTCCCACCCTGTTCCCATATTCCTGCCTGCCTGCCGCCACTAGCCCCCTACTTTCCCCCCCCCGGGCCTAAGATTCATTTTAACACACATAGGCTCGATGCACATTAGCCTATATAGGTACAGATCTTATATTGAAGTGGAATTCCAGAGTAGCCCCCACAGGGTAGATGACAGGGTTTATTTAAAAGAAAAAAGGCAAGGAGGAGACTTCAAGTCTGAAGAGGATATTAAAAAAATACACAGGAGGAAAAAAGCACCCCTCCGGCAGGAACAATCTTGTACCTTTCCAGCGAGACGCAGTATGTGCTCGACTGTGCAAAGACCTGCAAAAAGAGCTACAATGCGAACTATTATTGTCACCTGCCAAATTTAAGCAAACATACAGAAACTAAACCAGAAGTGAGAAAGAGAGAGTGTGTGTGTGAAACGTGAATGTAAAAAAATACCTAATGAAAACCAAACGCCATCCTGTCACCTATATATCACCCATCTATTCCGCTACAGGATGCCATGAACGTGAATAACAGCCTTCCCTTCTTATCCAATCTCCACGCAACTCCCTCTCACTTTCCTTCTCTTTCCTCCTGTCTTCCTTTCCTGTACTTTGATTACATTTTCATGAAGAAAAAACATTCCCCGCTAGCGAGAGTCTTGAAATTGTACTGCACGTTTTTGTTACCTTCCATTTCTTATAGCACTTCAGTGAGTACTGCGTGGTAGTCAGTTTTGTATGTGTGATAACATGTTGCTGACTCCTTCTGTGGAGACTGTACGCCCTGCATAGTAACTCGAGTGTGGTTCAACATTCAAATCAATTCATTTTTATTTCTATATCGCTTTTACGATGTAGATTGTGTCAAAGCAGCTTAACATAGAAGTTCTAGTAAACGGAAACTGTGTCAGTCTAGTTTTCAGAGTTGAAGTTCAGTTTAGTTCAGTTCAGTGTGGTTTAATTTTCACTGCTGAAAGTCCAAACACTGAAGAGCAAATCCATTGATGCGCAGCTCTACAAGTCTCAAACCAAGCAAGCCAGTGGTGAGAATGGCGAAGAACAAACTTCACCAATTGACGAAAGTGAATGAAAAAACCTTGAGAGAAACCAGGCTCAGTTTGGATTATAAGGAGCTGAAAAACTACAACATTTTTGCAATAGTATTATTTTTTTGTTGATGTTGTTAAAGAGGGGCATCACAATAATAGAAATTATGATAAGTTCAAGACAGAAAGGAAGCTTACAGGTTTGTAAAGTAATAATAAATTAGTTTATGTTATGCGAAGCAACATACACGGATGAGATTAGTCACCAAAATGGCGAGAATGATTGAATGAAATGAATTGTTTAGTTGTTAACACTGTGTTTGCTGTGCTCTGGAGGGTGAGGGAAAGTTAGTGTTATTTTCCCGACCCAAAGATGAGGCTGTGAGGAGTCAGTGGTTGAAGTATATTTTTGCAAGAACACCTCAGCATTATAGCCCCAAACTTGTGCTGTGTTCTTGTAATTTTTCTGACGAGTGCTTCAGCAATCTACGCGCTTACTACGGGGCATTCGTCGACCGTTTGTTAAAGGAAGGATCAGAAAAGACTAGTGATGTATGGGACTTTGTCAGAGCTTGACAGGAACTTTACAGTACACAGTTCATGGATCAGGTTCATCCTCCATTTCACAAGTGTAAGTAACTTAAGTGCGATTAAAATGGTGGCCTCCTTGTTTTCTCTAGCTTGCAAATGATGCATTTAATTGTGTTTTGTTACTTGTAACTGCTTTTACTGTATCTGGTTAACTCTTTATATTCTCATATCACGTCTAAAGCCACGTTGAAAACGCAACGCGCGCCACTTTTACAGATTTAAATGCATTTGTGAGCTCGCGATCCTCTGCCGTTTGTCGCTGCTTGGGCCACTGTCAGCTGTTCCTACACTTGTGTGGAGGTCAAGCTTTAAAATAGTTCAGCTTTTGCCACTGTGTGGATTAATACTGATTGTTAAGAATAGAGTAATACGCTGGTGTTTAACTGCATTGCTTTAATGCACTCCTGCATTGGTCTCACACATACACTCTGCACTCTGACTACTTCAATAATGTTGATAAGCCGTGGTGGGCATTTCTCTCTGTCTCATGCTGAACGCAGTCGACCAATCACAACAGAGTGTGTCATCAGACCAATGAGCGCAGATAAGCATTGCTCTAAAGAGGGGTTTGGGAACAAATTAATCACTGAACGAATCATATGGGGATCATTGGGATAAAAAATAAATGCAAATTAAAAGACAATGAAAGTGTTTTTTGACCTTGCATGCATAGCAGCCTGTTGTTGGAGACCCCAAAACCAAAATATTACTCTTTTTAATGCATAATAGGGGCTCTTTAACTTTCTGTATACCAAGAGGTCAGGTTTTGATCTTCTGCTGGTCTCACGCATTCATGTGATGTGAATCTGCAGTTCAAAGTTCACTAGTCTTGAACTTTGGTTCGCAGTGAAATGTGAAATATCTTTGAACAGGCTTGCATTTTTGATATGGTCCATTCCCATGTGTATGAATAGAAATCAATGGGACAAATAGTCTAGGGCTTTAAAAATTAAACTTTTGTTGGGCGGCATGATGGCTCAGTGGTTATCACTGTTCCCTTACAGCAAGAAGGTCACTGACTCGAGTCCCGACTGGGTCAGTTGGTATTTCTGTGTGAAGTTTTCATGTTCTCCCAGGTTTCCAACATTGGATGAACTAAATTGGCCATAGTGTATGAGTGTGTGAATGAGAGAGTGTATGGGTGTTTCCTAGTACTGGGTTGTGGCTGGAAGGGCATCTGCTGCGTAAAACATATGCCGGAATGGTTGGCAATTCATTCCGTTGTGCTTACCCCTGATAAATAAGGGACTAAGCCAAAGGAAAATGAATGAATGAATGAATAAACTTTTGTCTGATGTAAACTGAAGTAGCTTATTTCACAATAGTAGATAGTAGAACAGAAAATCATAATGCCTAATCGCATAGATGTACCTGTCCACAGGCCCCAGATCATTTATTGACAAAAAAAGTCCAAAAGTAAAACAGTGTACAATAGACTGATTAAAACAACAAGTGTGAAATGCAATGAATCTCCCTCATCTACTTGTGATCTACTCGAACAAAACACATCTGAATTACAGTTTTAAACATGAACCAAATTATGACAAAATTCTAGAAGAACTCTTATCCCACCAGAATTTATATCTCCAGAGAATTTTTTGCAGAGTTCTCCTCTCCACCATGGCTAAACACATCAAATATCTTCTGTAAATCTGGCAGATTGCATCACAACTGAGGTTATCAGTCAGTCTCTAGTCTTGGTGCCACCAGCCAGCATGCAGGAAAGACAGGAAGTAAAAACTGTGGAAATCAGAAACCCTCAGGCTGAGGGTGGAATTGCTCAAGAGGGGAGGAAGGATACAGACTTCATACCTTTCTTCTTTCATCCTTTTCTCCAACTTCTTTCACTCTCCGTTGGGTGAAAGCAGTCTTTTTGGCCTGCCTGATCCCCGAGGTTGGATAGCAGGCACAGATAAGGTTGGAAAGACTGGATTTCTTTCACACTTTTCTCTAGTTGCTAATCCGCTCCAGCACAGCCAAACCACACAGTCCAGTATTAGCTTTCCTGCTGAGACCAGCGCAACGCAGCCAATGAATATTAGCATGTTTGTTTTATTGTCCGTGTAGGTGAAATATCCTGAATTTCAATGGGAAACTCTTAGGGCCCATCACTGAGGTTTTGGCCAGTGCATTGCACTTGACCTAGAGGAAAATATGTACACTGTAAAACCCAAAAAGTTAGGGTAACTCAAACCATATGAGGAAACCGATTGCAACAAACCAAGTTCAAAAACTAATCCTATTGAGTTCTGTGAATTTAATCCATTTGAGTAAATGAAGCAATTTGAGCACAGTAAAACCCAATAAATGAGGAGAACTCAAAACAACTGAGTACTGTAAAACCCAATAAATTAAGGTAACTCAGACCGTTTGAGGAAACCGATTGCTACAACCATTTGAGCTAAAAACTAATCTATGAGTACTGTGAACTTACTCCTTTTAAGTTGAAGTAATAAAGTATTTAATTAACTCATTACCTTCAACATTGAGTTCAAAACTCTTTTCAAATGAGTAGAATTAACTTTCAGTAAATTGAGTTAACTATTCAATTCAATTTCAATTCACCTTTATTTGTATAGCGCTTTTATAATGTAGATTGTGTCAAAGCAGCTTCACATGAAAGGTCATAGTACATTGGAACAGAGTAGTTCAGTTTTTAGTGTTTAAATTCAGTTCAGTTTAGCTCAGTTCAGTGTGGTTTAATAATCACTACTGAGAGTCCAAATACTGAAGAGCAGATCCATCGATGTGCAGCTCTACAGATCCTGAACCATGCAAGCCAGTAGCGACAGCAGCGAGACAAAAAAAACTTCACCAATTGGCGAAAGTGAAGAAAAACACCTCAAGAGAACCATGCTCATATGGGTATGACCATTTCTCCACTGGCCAAACATCTTGTGAAGAGCTGCAGACTAAGCATTGGAGGCTGGAAGCTGGGCCTCAAAGAAGACTCATCTGTCCCTGGAGCGTCACAGGAATCAGTCTCATGCTCTCTACTCCTCCATGAGCACCACAGCAGCTGCTCTGGATACGGCCTGGTCTAGGATATGGAAACCTTGGGATCATCTCATCGCTGGTCTTGGATCGAATCAGTGGCGCTGCGTGGTCTGAGGGCCTCGGGATGAGTATCCCCAGGTGGAAATGGAGAATAAAGAGAATAATTAGCGTAGCTGCTGTTGCTGCATAGTGTATATAAATGAGATGAAGAACTACACTCATTTCATTTGATAAAGTTGACTGTTGGGTTTTTAGAGTGCACAGCACATTTGGGTGTGCCAGGAGTTTAAAAGAATGAAGAATGATGCCCGAACTGATGTAAAAATAAGCAAACAACAGTAAACTTAAAACATTAACTATTGACATACAGTAGCTCCATCACACAGCACACAATTCTGACACAATGCATGAAGTCATATGAATGATATGAAAGTCTTTCTTTCTGTCCAGTTTGGCCAGAGGAGAAATCGTTGTGCCCAACAGAGCACTGTCACCACTGGTTTGCTTGGTTGGGACTTGTAGAGCTGTGCATCGATGGATTTGCTCTTCAGTGTTTAGACTTTCAGCAGTTAAATTTAAACCACACTGAACTAAACTGAACTTCAACTCTGAAAACTGGACTGACACAGTTTCAGTTTACTAGAACTTCTATGTTAAGCTGCTTTGACACAATCTACATTGTAAAAGCGCTATAGTAATAAACATGAATTGAATTTAATTCAATTGTTCAGCATTTCCTCAAGCTAATAGGCTACAGTGCAGTCTTACCTGCATATATGCTACCACTCTTTAGCTTTCGTCGCACTAGCCACCAAACATCTCTCTCTCTCCATTTATTACCTTAATTTAATGAGGGTTTTCCCTTCGTAACCTTTCCAGACTGATTTACTGCTCGCCAAACTGAGATCAGAGAACCAGGCACTATAGGGCACTCTAGGACACCCCGCTGCCCCTTCCTGAATCCAAGCACTGGGCCGATAGAGGCTAAACGCGGTGTAATTCACAGCTGGGCCCAACATGGTGAGAGGTGTGAACACTCGCCTCTTAATGAGGCAAGAGGACAAGCGGTTTAAAACAAAGGTCAGAGGTGGTGGGAGTGGGGCCAGAGAGACTGGCTCTAATACAGGGGAAGTGGATTAATGGAAGAAAGGAGATTAGGACTATGTGCTGTAACTCTTAAGAGAAACACATCGTAGGTGTGGAACGGAACTTTTGATAATGATGATATAGGGCAAACTGCGAACCAATTTATTTTTCAGTTACAGCAGCTGGACCTCAAGAGTTGGTCCAGGTCCATTTACATTTACATTTACATTTAGTCATTTAGCAGACGCTTTTATCCAAAGCGACTTACAAATGAGGACAAGGAAGCAATTTACACAACTATAAGAGCAGCAGTGAACAAGCGCTATAGACAAGTTTCAGGTGTGTAAAAGTCTAAACACCCCAGGGTCCAATAAGGTCCAATAAGGTCCAAGACTGTAATGCTGATGCTTTTTGACCAATGTTGCTGGGCAACTTTGGGAAATTATTCCATAAATAGGCAACCAGGTCAGACAAGGGGTAACTAATTATAGGGTAATGGGTTACAGATACAATATTGTTACTCATTCTTAATAGAAAACTAAACGAGCAACATCACTTTGCAAAATTGCTTAGTAACACTGCTCAAAAGTTGCAGTGTGTATCATCAGCACAAGTCATCTATATTTTGATGATTCAAAGAGCCACTGATCTTAAACAAGAACCTACAATGTAGACTTTAATACTTTTGGCAACCACATTAAGTCTTATCTCCACCACCAGCTCAGGCAAGAAAGACCTGAAAAGGGAAACAACTGATCATACCTGGATTCTGGTCAGATACTTTTGGGACTGTGTTCAACAACCAAAGAACTACATTGCAATAAATAGAAATACATTCTTAAGAATCTGATATATTCACCACAAGCATCTTAGCTTTCAGACATTGTTTAGGGGAGAGCAGGGGAACCCAAACAGGTATCCTGCCCAATTTAGCTCTAACTTCCTTCAACATACCTGGCTAGAAGTTTCTAGTATACCTAGAAAGAACTTGATTAGCTGGTTCAGGTGTGTCTAACTGGGGTTGGAACTAAAATATGCAGGACACTGGCCCTCTAAGACCAAGTTTGGGCACCCCTTGTGTAAAGGTTTGAAGTAGAAATGAAGTGAAGTTAAACCATAATCAAATTTGGTCTACTGCTTTTCACCCATCTAAATGCACACACTCATTATGAGTGAGGAGTGAGAGCACATACAAACACACTCTATGAGCAGACAACCAGAAAACCCAGCCTCATTCAGAAAATGTACCCCTATATACATTTCTGGAGTGTGAGAAATACAACCCAGGACATTTTTTTTTGCAGTTTTAGTTTTTGCAAATCGACCAGAGGCTGTTTTGGATGCTTATTAGGACTCAAATTCCTCTTGCAACTGCTGTTCGCGCCAGCTGTTCTCGCATAAATCCACTAGAGGCTGTCGACTGACTGACTGACCAATCGACTGACCAACCCTCTTCCTTCCATAAACCCAACCAATAACGTTTTCAAAAGCACCGATTAACCTACCCACGCCCTTCCAAAAACCCAACCGACAGTTTTAGAAAGCAAGGTACTAAAAGAAAAGCCCTTGCCTAATTTTTACCATGTTTTTCAGATGTTACCACATTCTTACCCTTTTATTTACTTGTTTAGTTTATTTTTTGGCTTTGTGTTTGTCTTACCTGCTTTCTGGAACCGTTCTTCGCTGGACTCAAACCCTGTCGTCATGGTCAGCTCCTCTCTGCGTCTCAAGTCCTTCAACGTAAATAGTGAGCTACTTGACAAACTGGTAACAGCGGGAACGCCGTTCGTATGGAGGTAACCAGTCATCTGGTAAGCGCGAAAAGGAACGACACCATATTGTCCTGTAGTATTCCTTTTAAAGATGAAATGCAGCCATACGTACTTTTGGCTACATAATACACAATCTCCAGAAATGTATATAGGGCTATGTTTTCAGAATGGGCCTATGTTGCAACCAGAGCAGTGGACAGCTATTGCTTCCGGCGCCCAGGGAGAAATTAGGTGTTAGGTGCTTAAGAGCAGCTCAGCTGGGTATCAAAGATGGGAGAGAGAGTGGTTCATTCATTCATTCCACCTTCAACTCCTGTTGGGACCAGGAATTAAACCTTCAACTTTTCGATTACAAGTGGCCTAACCATTGGGCCACAATTGCCTTGTTAGTTAAGTAAACATCCCAATGCCATCCAAGCTACTGATATCAGTTTAGATCATAGGTCTCAAACTCAAACCCTGGAGGGCTGCAACTCTGTACAGTTTTTCTCCAACCCTGATCAAACACAGCTGATCCAACTAATCAAGATGTTCATGACTTTTTTGAACACCTCGATTATTTAGATCAGCTGTGTTTGATAGGGTTGGAGCAAAACTGTGCAGAGCTGTGGCCCTTGAGGAATTGAGTTTAAGACCTACGGTTTAGATCAATGTGTAAATAAATGCTGCATGTTTTCATCTCACTAACAAAATAATGTACAACTAAAAATGCAACAATTAGAAAACAGCAGTTAAGAAAGTAGCTGATAATAACAGTTGTGGGCGTTTGTAAAAGCTCCGCATTTCAGCACTCCTGACAAAAAGTATAGTGTTATGTTGAAAGCAAATTTCAAACTCTAGTTAACAAACTCTTATGTTTGGCCTAATTCTGTTCATAAATGGTAACACCAGCTTCTTCTTTAATTTTGCTATACATCAAAACCCTAATACAAGAAATTATTCTTGGAAAACTCCACAGAAGTTGACCAGATGTCATTCTAGAAGACAAATAGATATCTCTCAAAATAAAAGCCATTGTAAAGCTGTCCTAAAGATGTTCTTCATCAGTTCCCTAAAGGTTAAGTATGCGATCAGGTTCAATTCTGCTTATTTATGAGGGCTGTAAGCTGGTCTTGTTTCTAGAAGAGGGGGCATGTGAGAAGTGTGTTGTTTTTATGGTGGAAGCTTTGGTTCATGTCTGTACGATGATGAGCAGGGTTGCCAGGGTGAACTTATTTGGACAGTCACACTCCCCACAACAAACTGAGCCTATGGAGTCAATTTTACACTCGAGGAATGTCTGGATGGCTCCCCCATGATTAGATGACAAACATTTCCCATGATGCACTGACAGACCATTGTCAAAGAATGATACTTGTGAAAGTCATAACCAGACTTTAGGGCACTTTGAGGCTGAACTTGCAGTTTCTGTTATCAGCATTTGCTTGATGTTGTAAAAAAAACAACTGGAAAACAGGGATGAGACAGAACTATGTCAAAGGGGCCATGATTTCCTGATTTGTGGGTGCCTGTTAGCCTTTTCACCCAGAATGCTTACCCTCTCGCCCTGGATCATCTCAATAACTCCCTTTCCCCTGACGACTCCCAGCAGCACTATCAATCTGTCCCACGCCAGGATAAGAGACCGTCCTGTCTCCTGCCTTACCTCGTCTCTATTTCACCCGATTTGCACCGCGGGTCAAATTTCCAATGTGAAAGTCAAAACAACAACCTCGAAACTGCAGAAGAAACATGCCTTTTACCTTTAGAAAGAAAAAAAAGATTAATCTACCAAGTGAGTTTCATGGCTTGTGCTTTTGTGAAATTTGGAAAGATATGTGACCCAATAGCCAAAAATCTGTCAAAATGTTCAATTTTTTTGACTTTTTTTGTTAAAATATTAGATAAAGATCACGTTCCATGAAGATATTTTGTAAAATCCTACCATAAATATAAAACAACTAAACTTTTAAATAGTAATATGCATTGCAAAGCCCATCGTGTAGACCAGTGTTTCCCAACCCTGTTCCTGAAGGCACACCAACAGTACACATTTTCAACCTCTCCCTAATCAAACACACCTGAATCAAGTCATCAGAAGATTAGAAGAGACTCCAAAACCTGAAGTTAATGGGTCAGATAAGGGAGACATTCAAAATATGTACTGTTGGTGTGCCTCCAGGAACAGGGTTGGGAAACACTGATGTAGACAACTTCAATCATTCATTCATTTTCCTGCTGCTTATTCATCCCTTCAGTCCCTTTATTCATCAGGGGTTGCCACAGCGGAGTGAACCGCCAACTCATCCAGCATATGTTTTACACAGCGGATGTTATTCTAGCTGCAACCCAGTACTGGGAAACACCCATACATATTCATACTCTACGGCCAATTATGTTTACCCAATTCATAGTGTATGTCTTTGAACTGGGGGAACCAGAGCATCCGGAGGACACCCACGCCAACATGGGGAGAACATGCAAACTCCACACAGAAATGCCAACTGACCCAGCCAGGACTCGAACCAGCGACCTTATTGCTTTGAGGCGACAGTGCTAACCACTGAGCCACCGTGCCACCCCCATAGACAATTTTGAAGGCTATTTTCTCAGTATTTCGTTTTTTTCCAACCCTCAGTCTCCAGATTTTCAAATAGTTTTATTTTGGACAAACATATTCATATGCTAACAAAGTTTACATCATTGGAAAGTTCATGATGTATAAATCTCAGTTTAAACGAATTGACACTAATGAATATTTTTGTTGTTCTTGGTCACATACAGACCTCCTGAATTATTAGCCTCCTGTATATTTTTGCCCTTGCTTACCGGAGAGATTTTTTTAACACATTTCTTATCATAATAGTTTTAATAACTTATATCTAATAACTGATTTCTTTTATCTTTACCATGATGACAGTGAAATGGGTCCCACAAGACAGTTGAAAATATCGCACACCAGACGCGCACATTCGAATGTTATTTAATGAAACTATTCAAATGGCGCAAAAACAGTGTCTTGATTACTGAGTCCGTAACTGGGCGCCGCGAACAGCTGCCGACTTGTGGCACTGGTGTGCATACCATGATAGAAAACTATGTTTAGAATTCTAAAATGCATGGGGCGACACAAATGTGTGGATCGGACCCTTAAGGTCTACTTGGTGGTGCAGTAGGCAGCATGATCACCTTACAGCAAGAAGGTCACTGGTTCGAGCCTCGGGTGGGTCAGTTGGCATTTCTGTGTGAAGTTTGCGTGCACTCCCCATTTTGGCGTGGGTTTCCTCTGGGTGCTCTGGTTTCCCCCACAGTCCAAAGACATGCGCTATAAGTGAATTGGGTAGGCTAAATTGTCCATAATGTATGTGTGTGAATGAGAGAGTATGGGTGTTTCCCTGTGATGAGTTGCAGCTGGGAAGGGCATCCACTGCATAAAACATAAGCTGGATAAGTTGGTGGTTCATTCCGCTCTGGCGACCCCAGATTAATAAAGGTACAAAGCCGAAAATAAAATGAATGAATGATGACAGTACATAATATGCTGATTGTGCATAAGTACCCAGGTCTACATTTCTGGGGACAGCAAAATACGAAACCGGAGGTATGTCTGTTCACATCTTTTATTTTTGCAAATCCACTAGAGGCTGCTGTGTACACTTTTTGATTATCACAAAATTCTCTTGTGTGTCCTTTTCTTGCATAAATCTGCGAGAGCGCGGTATACACTTCAGCCAACCAGACCAGCTTGCTGTCAACCAACTGACTGACCGACTGACCCACCCACACCTTCCCTAAACCCAACCAATAGTGTTTTCATAAGCAATCTAGAAAATGAAAAGCTGTTGCGGATGTGTGATTTCACCACATTTTCAGCCTGTTGTTTATTTATTTATTTATGTTTACTTTTGTTTTACCTGGTTTGTGGAACTATTCTTCGCCAGACCCGAACCATGTTGTCTTGGTCAACTCTGCTCTGCATCCCAAGTCTGCCAATGTACACGGCGAGCAACTGAGCAAACTGTTAACACCGGAAAAGCTGTCCATACGGAGGTAAGCGGTCAGCTGGTAGCACAAGAATGTAATAGAAGCTGTCAGTGGCATCATACTGCCCTGTAGCATTTGTTTTAAAGAAGAAATGCAGCCATACGTAGCTCTGACTACATAATTCGCGCTCTCCAGAAATAAAGACAGGGGTACGTATACACAATGAGCCTGTGTTGATAATATTTTACTAAGATACTAGTATATCTAGATACTAGATATTTATTTGCAATATATTAGTATTCAGCTTAGCTAGTTTAATTAGGTTAACTAGGCAAGTTAGTGTAATTAGGCAAGTCATTGAAAAATATTGTTTAATGGCTAATAATATTGACCTCAAAATGTTTTTTAAAAAATTAAAAACTGCTTTTATTCTAGCCAAAATAAAACAAATAAAACATTCTCCAGAAGAAAAAAATATTATAGGAAATGATGTGAAAAATTCCTTGCTCATCATTTGGGAAATATTTGAAAAAGAAAAGAATTAGGGCGAATAATGACTTGACCTGTATACGTGATGAGTTGAGTCCTTGAGTGCATTCTTATCTTAAATACAGCTATGATATTAACTTCAGGTTGTTTAGGATGTGACCTCGGTTGTACACAGTTGTGTTCTTGCAGTCACCTGACCTGACTCTGCAGTAGCTTTACAGAGATGTCAGGACAGCATTGTTTTCGAGCGGAGCAGGGTTACAGCAATATTCACGCTGGGTGGGCTATGAAATACTGTGAATGAAAGCGAAGGCACGAGAGAGAGAGAAAACGAGAGCGTGGTACTGACGGCCGTGAAATACGTGCCTCAGTGGAAAGCGCTCTTTATTTACTTTTAACAGGCCTGTAAACTTACTTTCAATGCCCCAATCAGGACACAATATAAGCCTGGGCTACCCAAGCCTGTGTTTCCAGCAGTATAAGAGAGTCCGGTCAGTGTTTAGTCTGTACTTGCACTCGACCAATGGGCACTTTATAATAACTACAAAGAATAAATAGTCCTCACTTTAGATTAGGTCACAAAACTGGATGAAGTTAAATTAATAAAGCATTTATTGATGTACAAAATAACTCTTATTATATGTATATATTATATTATATATGTATTATATTATATATATACAGCGTTCATTTTGAAAACGAATATTTTTTTCCATTTTTGATATATTTCCAGGTGTGAGTTATTCACGGACTTCAACAGTGTGTAATAATTCCTAATGGTTCTGTGGGTCTCGTCTGTCAAATCTGATCTTTAATTTGTGTTTCTATTGGATTCAAGTCAGGTGACTGGCTGGGCCATTCTACAGCTTGATTTTCTTTCTCTGAAAGCATTTGAGAGTTTCCTTGGCTGTGTTTTGGATCATTGTCTTGCTGAAATGTCCACCCTGGTTTCATCTTCATCATCCTGCTAATATAGATGTTGTACTGAAGCAGCAAATATTCATTTACAATGAGGAATGGCAGAAGGTTGCTGAAGAACTATTGAGAGATTTCAGCTGCTGTCTGGGCCTTCATTGCCCTTTTACACCTTCCTTTCCTCATGTGTTCAACACTTTTTCACTGTGTCTTTTCATTTTATTACGCATAACTTAATTAGTAAACTAACTAATATTGTTTTCTTTGCATGTATGTATTTATTTGGTTGTTACCAACATCTGAGGAAAATTTCAAGTCAACAGCACCTTTAGAAATATGATTTCTGAGAAATATGGTGACGTGCTCAATACTTATTTACCCCACTGTAATTTAGTAATAAAATATTAATCGTTAACAAAGTATGAAAACACAATCAAGCACATTATACATGTGCTATTTACTCAAGAATACAGAATTTGTACAGAATCTAATAATGTAGATTTAATGCTTAATGCATAGTGAATTAATTATGCTAGTGCTTAATAAAATATTCATAGTGTGTAGTTATTATAAAGTGTTACCCAGGCAAGTGATTCTATCTCAGATACAGAGATATCACTCAAATACATGGACTATCATGGGCCTTTTGAGTTGGTGACCTTCTGTCCCGCAAAACTAATTTGAAACAGAAGCTTCTTCAGACAGTTTCATCTCCCTTTTTTTTTCTACGGCCGGCTGTCTCTCTATCCACCCCCAGGGAGCTGCAATTTATGCCCAAGGAACAGGCACAGAGAATGGGGCCGAAAAAGTCCTGGAAGGCTGGAAGCGATTGTCCACGGGTTGAGAGAGAGAAAGAGAGCGAGAGAGAAAGGACGGATGAGACCATTATAGAGAGACAGTGAGAGAGTAAATGGAGATTATTATGAAGACATCAGTGCAGGTCTCCGGTTTCACATCTGCCAAAGATTCCTGCCTCACATCCTGTTGAAGGGAATCTTTCGTCGCCACCATGTTCTGACCTCGCTCGCCTTACATTTCCTCACGCTTATAACCCTGACAGAAATACCATGGTAATACCATGTTATTTAATACTCTGGACAATGATGTCCAGTGATACTGTGGGCATGCTATTTTTTAAGAAAGATTTACAACCCCAAATCAGAAAACGCTGGGACATAAGGGAAAACGCAGATAAAAAAAATCACTGCAACCAATACAACAAACATTATTTAACGTGTTCTTCATGGTTTATTTTTTATATTTTAAATAGACTCTTATTCCAATGTTGGTTCTTGCAACACATTTAAAAAAAGTTGAAACAGTAAAGCATTTACTACTTCGCAATGTTGCCATTCTTTTTCACAACACGTTTAGAGACTGAAGACACCAAGTGATCAAGTGTTCAGGTGTAATTTTGTCCCATTTTTTCTACAAACAAGTCTTATGGTGGACAACAGTACGGGGTCTTCGTTGTTGCATTTTGCGCTTTAAAATGCACCACTCATTCTCTATTGGAGACAGGTCAGGACTGCAGGCAGGCCAGTCAAGTACCTGTATCCTCTTCCTCCACAGGACTTTATAATGTGTGCAGAATGCGGTTTTGCATTGTCTTGTTGAAATATGTAACTATTGGGGCACTTGACTAAGGTTTGCCATAGTAGTCCTGAACCCATGTGGTGATAACACTTACAGATGAATGATAATTCAGTGCCGCCTGATGGATTGGAGATCACGGTAGTTCAGCTTAGGTTTGCGCCCTTGTTCTTTATGCATTGAAATTCCTCCAGATTCCTTGAATCTTTTAATTGTTATGTAATTTTGAAGGTGAATATCCAAATGTATTGCTATCTTTCTTTGAGAATCATAGTTTTTAAACATTTCAATAAGTTTCTCACATATTTGTTGGCAAATTAACTAACTAAACAACCTTTTTGTAAAGTGTTACCTGTTCAATTTCCATTACAAATTAATAAAATCAGGATTTGGCATTACTAAAAAACCAAAGTGCTACCATAAGGTGAACTGAATCTCTGCATTGAAAATATGGGAGTTTAAAACTTCACAGGACGTTTAGGGTGCTGAAATTGAAAAAGAAACTTACTTCAGTTTGGGAATTATTACATTATTTGTTTGTACAGAGCATTACAACACTAGAGATAAACCTACAGCTTGCTAAATATCAAGGTCACTGCTTATATCTAATGTTATCAAGGGGTAAAAAAGCTGTTTTCCCTTGCTTTGTAAGATGGTGAGCTGTTTTAAAGTAACTGAAACCCCCTAAAAGCATTACAAAATGCGATTTCTGGAATATTCAAACTTACCAATGTCCTGTAGGCATACAATGTCATAAGATGTTAATATTAGGATACATTTAGGTCGTGACATCAGGTGACCAAAATTCAATGTCTAGCCTGTGCCGTTGTCAAAAAACAACGTTCTTTTGACGTCCAATAGCGATGTAAGTAAGGTTGATGTTTGGTTGATTTTTAGGTTGTGTTGGAAAGTGACCAAAATCCAACGTCGGGCCAACATCTTAAACCAACATCATATTGACATCAAATACTGACAATTATTCATCAGGTATGGCAACCAAACTCTGTTGATAGACGTCTGATAGACATCATAGTGATAACGGCCACACAAGTAAAGCTTTAACATCATTAGACAATGATATTTGGTTGTGTTGAAAAGTAACCAAAATCCAACATCGGGCCAACATCTTAAAACAACATCATATTGACATTTATTCATCAGCTATGGCAACCAAAATCCAACGTCTGATTGACGTCATAGTGGTAACGTCCACACAACGTCAAGCTATAACATCATTAGACGTTGATATTTGGGTGATTTTAGGTTATTTTGGAAAGTGACCAAAATCCAACATCAAGCCAACATCTTAAGCCAGCATCATATTGACATCAAATACTGACATTTATTCATCAGATATGGCAACCAAAATCTAACGTCTGATAGACGTCGTAGTGGTAACGTCCACACAACGTCAAGCTGTAACATCATAAGACGTTAATATTTGGTTGATTTTAGGTTGGACGTTAAATCCTGACATTGGGTTCTAACATCAACTCGATTTTTATTTCTAAACAAAATGCAACGTCCGTACGATGATGAGGTACAACGTCAAATCTGATGTCATGTTGCCTGCTGGGTCACCATCAAGTCTCCCAAAAGGCTTAGTAATTTGGTATAACACTGTTCTTCTATGGTAAAACCACAGCTAAGTTCCCTCAAAATTTGAACAATGAAGAATACATTATTTCTAAAACAATAAAAATTTAAATCTTAGAGATGTGGCATCTGAAATGTTCTTCTTAAATGAAAAATTTTGTCAGGCTCCTGTTTGCAGGGTTCAAAAAAGTAGTTTATTCTTATTGCCTTCAATGCGAAGTTACTGAACAAAAACAGCAGACTGACAGCAGACTGAGAATGCTCATTTCAGATAGCACTTTGAGGCACTTGATCAGCTCTTCAATTGTTGTCCAAATTTGATCTCCACTGTTTATACACTCAACATTTCTTGCTTGCATTGTAACTCTAAACCAATTTCACTTTCATTCTTATTCATTTACATATTTATATTTGATATTTCTGCATTTTTTGATGATAGCAACAATAGCAATTTCTATGTTATTAAATTGAAAAAGTAATGCCATGTTGCTGTTTTCAATATTATGTTTCGCTTTGTATTTGTGTCTGCATATGCACGTGTTCATGTCTGTGTTCGGAGGCATTTCAACGCTTCCATGTTTGCATATGTTATTGCTTCTCCACCCCATCCAACGTGCCACATCCCTGTCCAACCAAAACTCCGAGCAACAGGCTTGCGGCATAACACTGAGTAAACACGCATGACATTCACTCAGCAGCTGGGAAAACTGCTACCAATGGCAAGGACCATATTTAATTGGCAGAGAAAAAAAATTGGTCTCATTCCCTGGCAAGCTGGGTGTGTAATAAATGAGAAGATGTCTGTTCGTTATGAAAATATTTCCGTGCAGAAATGCATGACAAAATATTTTAATGATTTATTAGGAACGTCAAAGTATATTATAACCCGCAGACTCTATGCATGCAATGGAAAGTACCATGTACCATCATGTTTTTGGGGGAATTTATTTCATTGTGGTTCCATCATATTATTTGAAGTGTCCCACATGATATATGAATATGTTAATCAGGGCCCTATGATTTCTGCAATGCCATAAAAAGCCAAATGGCATGAAATGGGGCAAATTTTGAAGTGAATAAATCAAAAGTACTAATCTACACTACCTGACAAATGTCTTGTCGTCATTCCCAATTGTTAGGCCAACAAATAATAACTCGACTTCTAGTTGATCATTTGGAAAAGTGCAGAATGTAGATTTTTCTGATGAATCATCTGTTGAACTGCATCTCAATCATCACAAATACTGCAGAAGACCTATTGGAACCCGCATAGACCCAAGATTCTCACTGAAATCAGTCAAGTTTGGTGAAGGAAAAATCATGGTTTGGGGTTACATTCAGTATGGGGGCGTGTAAGAGATCTGCAGAGTGGATGGCAACATCAACAGCCTGAGGTATCAATACATTTGTGTTGCCCGTTACATTACAAACCACAGGAGAAGGCATATCTTCAGCATGATAGCGCTCCTTCTTATACTTTAGCCTCCACATCAAATTTCCTGAAAGCAAAGAACATTCCCCCAACCCTAAACCCAACTGTCACAGTACTGTAAAAATAATAAATATTGTTATACAGTGTCATAAAAAATGCTGCTATGTTAATGTGCATATCACACTTTCGGCCGGCCACGCATCCGATCTAGACTTTAACTTGGAGCAGGTGTGTGTGTGTGTTGCATGACTGAATCTGTATTGCATGAAATGGTGGATTTGTGGTCTGTTAGCAATCCATGTTTACCAGTGATCTGCACAGATTGGACCGCTGGTGATCGTGACAAATCCAAAGAAACTTGATGAACTCTGGGAGTCCTGCAAGAACGCTTTCTTTGCCATTCCAGATGACTTTATTAATAAGTGATTTAAGTCAGTGCAAAGATGTATGGATGCAGTCCTCCAAGCTCATGGGAGTCATACACAATATTAATTCTTTTTCCACTGCAGCATGACTTTTTATTCTATACTGTACATTATTTCTGTTAAGTGACAAGACTTTTGTCTAAGCAAAGTCAGACCTTACCGTCCTAATGAAATAAATAAAAATCAAGGCATGATCGTATTTTATATTGGTAAAATAAACGTAATCTAGAGGACTTTGCCTTTCATATAAGCCACTTCTGATACCAAATGATCAACTAGAAGTCAAGTGATTATTTGTTGTTCCTAAAACTTGGATAGGCGACAAGACTTTTTATCAGGTAGGGTACACCTACTGTAGTCAAAAAGTGATGTGGACCACCATCTGTGAATATTATACCACAAATGTTCATTTATACATGAACTCTGCTTGCTCTGTGTTTCAGTGTGAATAAATGGGCCGCTTTTATTTATTACTTAAACATAGAAGCCATTGGCATTTTCAGCATCTGCCATCTCATTATTTAAGAACAAGCACTGAGACTCACTTCATGAGTATTTTGATATTTTATGTTTGAAATCGCGAACATAAACTTAACGACAACCTGTCAAAATAAAAGTTTTCTTTCAATTTGTACTTGTACACTGTAAAAAATATCCATAAATCAGCATTTTTTTTCATGTTGTATGATTCCTGTTTTTTCCGTCCTTTTATTAACTGCATTATGGGATCTTGATCTTTCTTCCAACAACTTTTAACCTTAAAGTTAAAGTGACTTTTATTAAAATTTTTAATAATTTAAAGCAATATATTGTCCGGGTTGGTGTTGTTTATTATCTTACAAAAACCTTGTAATAAACCGCCAGTACAATTTCTGTTGTTTTACACACTTATTTCTCTCTATATTATTTCTTATTATTTCAAACTACAAAAATGTCTATAAAAGTCACTTTGTTAAACTGAAGAGTTAAATTTTCAACATCAAAAGTCAACAGAGCAGACATCAACATCCCATAATGCTATTCAAAACCTTAAATAAACTGGTTCATTAAACAATTGTGAATCACAAAATACAGAAACTGTAAATTAACACATTTTTTTTTACACTGTAAAATTATTACAAGAACTTTTACTACTACTACTACTACTTCTACTACTACTACTATACTACTACTAATAATAATAATTTGGTGCTTGCAAATATCAACATAATTTGACCACATTTAAATACATTTGGTGGAGGAAAAAAGAGTAAAACATACTTCAAAGTGTTTCTAAAACCATTTTTTAATTACAATTCTAACAAATTGTTGTTAAATTAAGTTACATGTTTGCAATTAAAAGATCACACTTTTTGATTGGTAAAAAATATATTTTTTAACCATTGGAATGGTTATGAAGGTATTTGTTTTTAATAATCCACACATATTTAAATGAAAATTAGGTCCCATCATAGAAGTCCAGCATCATTTGCCAAAAAAGTAAAATACTTCAAGGAATCAATCACCCATATATGAACATTTTGAGAAAATGTAAAAAGATCATATTTCTACATTTTTATTTTTTATTGAATGATTTTGTTTTGGTGAATGAGCTGCTTACAGCTTCCTAAATATCCAGTTAAATATCAAAACAGGTTGTCCAGATATAGGCCAAATTAACCTTTCAGTTATATCTAGAGAAGTCATTTATACCAAGTCTGTGAATTCTAGAATATTTAATCATTACAATCATTGAAATTTAATTCAGTTTCATCATAGACGTCCAGCATGATTTTACAAAAAAGTTAAATACCTCAAGGCAGTGGTTCTCAAACTTTTTTCATCAAGTACCACCTCAGAAAAAATGTGTCTCTCCATGTACCACCATAATGACGAGGCAGATTAATTCCTATTATTAAGAATATTTATTATTATCAGGCACTTTAAACATTATAAGTAGTTTAAACATTATTACTGTACTGTGCTTATAGTTAAAACATGTCAATGTTTAAAATGTGTTTGTAAAAGTTAATTAAAAATGGTAGGCTACTGTTTTTAAAGTCAAAAGAAAACTGCTGTACTTAAATGTAAATTAATAACAAATAGTAACCTATTCATCAAAACCTGGAAATGTTGCTTGGACCTCATAAATTTAGGCTATATGTTATTATATTCATATATAAATCATTTTTGATACATTTTTAAATATGTTGCATCTACGCATGACCTATTTGTATATCTTTGAAATCTAAACATGAACTTAAAAAACAATAAATAATTTGGAATTACATATAAATTAGAATTAGATCCGCTTACTGTATGTCCTTTACGGTTTGTGTGTCAGAATAGTGAGTGATTATATGCAGAAATACACTGCTTGACCAATTCATATGTGATTTATCCATTCATACGTGCAACATTTCCGTGATTTGAGATCTCATCTTAAGTAGACCGTGGAGTTTGTGTTAACCGCACACAGAGACTAAGCTAAATTAGGCTATCTTCTAGCTCCAAGCTTCAAGCAAGGCAAAGTTGCTTGAGTCTATGTACTGTGTCCCGTGACATTTGAATGACATCCAGATAAATTAGCCTAAATCTAAGGTATTAAATGAATCGAAAGCCAAGCTGTTTTACAAAACAAATAACTTTATATATTAAAAACACATTTTTTCACACAACTGCAAACACACATTAAACACATTAGTAAACATTATTTTACCAATGATGCAGCAAGGGGAGATTCCTACGTTTGCTTCTCTAGCATGTATCTGCTCCACAAGTGCCGCGTGCCTCTTCCTCTGCACCCAAGCGGGTTGATTTTTAACGCTGAACTAAAGTAAACATTCTAACGGTGTGATCATGCGCTTCAGAGAACAGCCGGTGCTGATCACATCAGTGTAATTGTTCACGTTAAAAGTGTGTGTTATTACTTCCCTCCATTATTTCATTATTTCTTTGCGTACCACTGGAAGGAAGCCCGCGTACCATCACAATTACTGCATTAAGGAATCACCCAAATGCAAAAAGACCATATTTATAATTACGACATTTAATTATATCTATTTTTAAATAAATTATTTTCCTTCACTGTATCATAGTTAAAAGTGTCCCATCCATGAAACCTAAAGCTATGCACATTGCTCAGTCAACAAGACTTGACTGAACTCTTTCTCCCCCCTCAGTCCTGAACAGAGCTCTACGACCTGATTGAGGCCCGATGGGAAAGCCATTGTTTGTTTAACTACTGTTTTATGGAATACCTAGTGACAGGAAGTTCTTAAAACAGCAGCAGTTACTATTTATATAGTGTCCCTTTTGGAGTAAATACTCACTAAAAATCATCTCCTCCCCCCTCAGCCACACACAGAACCCTACGGGACGTCCCAACACAGAGGAATGCACCCATTCACAAGCTGGTGACCATCCCGAAGGCTTGCCCCGCACTTCCTATTACCAGGACAACACCCAGCCACTCCGCCGGGTGTGAATGAGGGCCCATAAGCGCTGTTTTCTGAGTGCGCGAGCGCTAATCCCACTCATCCAGCTCATTTTCTAAATCTGTTCAGCCCATTCAGAGTCACAACCACGACGCCATTTAGCCGTGTCTGCCTCCTTTATTGCTTTTATTAGTTGGCCGCTCGTCTGCTTGCCTGACAGCTAGTAACCGATGTCATCTAATTACTTGGCTCTCTCTGCGTGCCCTTCAAATGCACCCTTATTTTGGGTTCATGCAGAGATCACGAGTAGAGTAAAGCATTACAAAAGTAAAGTGATACAGTGGGGGAAATAAGTATTGAACACGTCACCATTTTTAGTAAGCATATTTCTAAAGGTGCTGTTGACTTGAAATTTTCATCACATGTTGGTAACAACCAAAGACATCCATATATGCAAAGAAAACAAATCGAATAAGATTACAAATGAAATTGTGTTATAAAATGAAATGACACAGGAAAAAAGTGTTGAACACATGAAGAAAGGAAGGTGTAGAAAGGCAGTGAAAGCCCAGACAGCAGCTGAAATCTCTCAGCAGTTCTTCAGCAACCCTCTGACCTTCATCATTGTAAATTAATATTCGCTGCTTCAGTCGAACATCTACATTATCAGGATGATGAAGATAAAACCAGGGTGGACATTTCAGCAAGACAATGATCCAAAACACAGCCACAGCTCAATCAAGTTGTTCCAAAAAAAAGCTCAAGAATTGCACTGTAAAAAATGGTCGTGATTTCAACGGTAAAAAACTAAAAATGCTACAGTAAAAATCCGTAACCTGCTCAACAGTATGTTTCCTTAATATATACGGTGAATAACTGTAAATTGACTTTCCCAGAATTCCCTGCATGGCACATCCCTTTTCATACTTTCCGTTAACATTACTACAGATCTTATTAGTTGTTTCCCCATCAGTTATGTACATTAGAGATTTATGCTACATCTAATGTTGATTAACAATGTTTATTACATTACTTTAATTTCATGTGTGTTACCATACTGGTGTTTAGTAGCTGTGTGAATGACACTGAGCACCTTCTATTCACTGATACACTTTTCTGCTTGTGGGAAAAGTTGTTTGTGATGAGCATTGGATCATTATATAACTTTCTCATCACCACCTGCACATGGCTGTGTTACGTGTCTAACAGTGTAACAAAAGACGTGTAGATGTTGGTAATTCAAAATTAATGAAATACGGTAGTTTACTGTAAAATTAGGAATTACTTTTACAGTTTGTAACGTATTTTTACAGTAAACTACTGGCAACCACAGCTGCCGTTTTTTTATCGTAAATTTTACGGATTTATTTTTTACAGTGTGTGTTTCAGCTCATTTTAAATAAGTAGTTTAAACAAACAACAAATGTCATTTTTTGATTGTTTTGGTGAGGTAGTAGTTTTTTAGGCATTGGGTAGGATTATGGATGTAAAATAAGATCATAGTTTATAAGTACTGATAAATAGTTAAGTCTCAATAATACACTGTAAAAAATAAATCTGTAAAATTTACGGTAAAAAAACGGCAGTTGCCAGTGGTGGTTGCCAGTATTTTACCGTTAAAAATACAGTACAAACCGTAAAAGTAATTTCTCATTTTTATGGTAAACTACCGTATTTCATTAATTTATAGATGTAATATGTCTGTAATTTGAATTACCAACATCTACACACCTTTTGTTACACAGTTAGACACGTTAACACAGCCATACTTTCCCACTAGCAGAGAAGTGTATCACTGTATATAAGGTGCTCAGTGTCATTCACACAGCTACTAAACACCAGTATAATAACACACATAAAATTAAAGTCATGAAATAAACATTGTTTATCATCATTAGATGTAACATAAACCTCTCATGTACATAACTGAGGAGGAAACAGCTAAAAAGATCCCTAGTTATGTCAACAAAAAGCATAAAAAGTGACGTGCCATGCAGGGAATTCTGGGAAAGTCAATTTTCGGTTATATATTAAGGAAACATATCGTTAACCTGGTTATGGATTTTTACTGTAGCATTTTTACAGTTTTTTACTCTTGAAATCACTGTCATTTTTTACAGTGTAGACAGGTAATGAGCCAGTAATAAATGATGCAAATTGTTATTTAAAGTAAAGTGTTACTGTTTTTTTTGTTGCCATAAATCAATAATCAATCATTTTAACCCATTTAATGTATTGTTGGTTATTAAAAAAATATACCCATGCAACATGTAACTAGTCTTATGTGTTCCAGGAACACATTCATGACTTTTTTGCTCTAGTGCAGTACTAGAAATTGATAAAAAATGAGTGTCATCAGCTAACGGCTGTAATGAAAAGAAGCCAATGCTTGGGTTTCAAGGATTTGAGGTTCAATTAGAATTGGGAGGGTCTGAAACAGAATATTAGCATATGTATGTGGGAGAGTGTTTGCTTATGTGATTTGCACTCTATTCATTTGCAAAAGCAAGTAATTGCCTGGCAAAAGGAATTTTGAGGTTTTAGGGGAAGTGTATTAGCATGGGCTTTGAGAAATATGTCTGTACTGTTGCTGGGTTCAGAGGTCTTCATTGGTCTACTTGAGCTGAAAACTGGAGGTCTGAACTGATATTGGATTTGGGTTCAAAACTTTAACTAGTGCCTCAAACACTGGTTTTATGAATGGTAAATCATGGCAAATATGGATGATAATAAGTACATTTGGTCATGAAAATACAAGCCCAAACCAGAAAAAGTTGGGACTGTATGGAAAACGCAAATAAAAAAGAAAGAAGATTCTAAATTTACTTTGACATATTTCATTGCAGACAATACAACAGAAATGATTTAATGTGTTCCTCGTGATTTTTATTGTTTTTGGTTTTTCCAAAATAAACATGTATTCCAATTTTGGTTCTTGCAACACGTTTCAAATAAGTTGGAACAGTAAAGCATTTACCACTTTATAATATGCCAATCCTTTTCACATAATTTTGTCCCATTCTTCCTGCAAACAAGTCTTAAGGTGGGCAACAGTACGAGATCTTTGTTGCCTCATTTGCGTTTTAAAATGCGCCACAGATTCTCTACTAGACAGGTCGGGACTGCAGACAGGCCAGTCAAGTACCCCTATCCTCTTCCTCCATTCAGGGGTGCTCTATAAATTTCATTTCCTGATCCGCTCTTTTACGCGTAGCTCATATTAACAGGTGGAGTTTAGTGGAATTTGTCACTTGTCAATCATTCTCCAGTCCTCCGTTGGCCGCACCCATACATACATCCTCTTTTTCATGAATTATCTGCACAACATTGAAAGCATAGGACTTTTTCAACTGCAAATATTTTGTGTTTACACGAAGATAATTTCAGACAATCTGCTTCATCTACTTCTGCAATAATGGTTTATTAGTATGCGTAATATATCACACTCAACAGTAGAGACGAAATAATAACAAAAATAGCCCAGAGAAGTCAACGATGCTTCTGGACACTGTTAATATAGGGCTTCCTTTTGGCACAGTACAGTTTTAACTGGTGTTTGTGGCATAAATTATGATATTAAAAACAAAATTATACACATCCAGTATATATATATAAATACATTTAAATGTGTTGACTTAACCAATTGGTTAAATTAATGTTGTGGTTTAAAGGGGTAATTCACCCCAAATTTGTATTATCTCACCGTTTGAACCAACAACTATTCCAGTAGCGTGTTTACTCTTTCCCATCCTGTCTGTAGTGTTTTTGCGAATCATCATGTGTATCTGCTCATGTTCTCACACACACACACACACACACACACACACACACACACACACACGCACACACACACGCACACACACACACACACACACACACACACACACACACACACACACACACACGCGTAGCTGTGCAAGTGAATGTGCTGTGATGTTCTCAGCCGGACCCCACTATAAATCAGCCCGCGGCACTGAAGGAGACATTACTGCAGCCTGTGACTGATCACTCTCTTTACCTGCTTCCTTCCCCTCCGATTCCCTCGCTCCACATTCACTCACTCACTCCATCACGTGTCATCCTTCCAGCTTATCTTTAATGACACTCAGTCTACAATAGCCCTGCAATGCTCTCCAGAGGGGGAAATGATAGAAAACAATATAAAGCGGCCTCATGGATGCTATGTACTGTATGCTACACAGTTGCATTCTGGGACACGTCCTGATCAGACGAAGAATATGTTTGTGGTTAAAGTTCACATGTGTGTTACATCTGTCCTTTTTTTTATAGAGAAGACAATCCCAGAATGCAATGCAAAAGGCATAGAAATGGTTGTATAGAACTATTTTATGTGAAGTTGATGTCTAATTTAAGGGAAGTTGTTGAGTCAAATTCATGTTCTCATTTATTTTTGCTTACACTCAAGGATTTTTAGGCTTAAAAGTACAGATCTTTCTAGTGTATTAAAGGAAGAAGTGGTACCAAAGATTATAGATGTACAATTTTCAACTTTGCATTTACTTTAATACATTTTTAGGGTGCTCCTGTGCACAATTCATTATTTCCCTTGAAAATACCTGTCAATACTTGTCATGTAAATCAAAATATAGCAACTTTCTATCTGTTTCTTTGCAATTACTTGAATCGTTTCTGCCGGAAAATGTTAATGCAGCATTTTTTCCCCAATTGTGTTTCTGTAATGACATAATAATGTAATGATTCCTATCATCTTTGGGGGATAAAATCATGAATATCCTGAGACTTTCCTATTACTTGACAGGAACGTTGTCAGTGCACAGTTTACTTTACAGTCAGACCAATCAAATCACAACCTGTAAGTGTAAATAAAATGGTTGCTTCCTTCTGTGATGCATGCAAAATATGTATTTAGTTGTGTATAGTATTCGCTCCACGTAGCTTGTAGATCTCTATTTAACTGGCCATGAGGCTATTTACATATTGTGTCTAAGGGTGCTTTCACACCTGTAGATTTGTTTCGAAACAGGGATTACAATTGTTGCAATGTTTCGTTTTGTTTTTGCTACGGTTCACTTTCACATGGCAAACTTTCTAAACAACCAAAATAGTTGAAACAAGTCACGTGTGTTACAGAAGCAGACGGACAAACAAGGGGAGTAAGTATAAACAATGTTTATTATAACAGTTGAGCATAAAATGGATAACTATAGCGAGGTGAATGGAGTTCGGTGGAACTGATGGTCCTTTGTGGCAGGTGGAATGACAGACACTGAGGATGACCGAATGCACACACCAAGGGCTTGCGGGGAAGACAGACTGACGATACACACAACGCTGACAGGACACTGGGAACACTGGACAGACTGGAAGGAAACAGAGTAAAGGTAAGTACAGATGCTGAGTTCAAAGGGGCGTGACAACCAGGAAGTGTTTCACTCAGAGTCCGCTTCGTAGGAACGAGACCGGACAATGAGTGAAGTGAGGTGTGTGCTTATATAGTGAGTCTACGTGATTGGGTGCAGCTGTGCGTGGTTAGAACTCAGGTGAAGGTGCTCGTTGAGTGATATTGGTGGAAGAGCCTGGCCAATCCGTGACAACGTGTGAGTAAACTCTCATCACATTGGTCAGAGTTTGGTTTATTTTTCCAGATTCCGCTTGATCAGCTGTCATACCCCTACTGAAAAAAACAGCTTAAACCTTGGCTGGTTTTAGCTGGTCGACCAGCCTGGTTTTACAGGGATTTTGGCTATTTCCAGGCTGGTTACCAGCCATTTCCAGCCTGGTCTTAGCTGGTCAGGCTGGAAAATGACCTGCTAAATGGCCAAAACCCCTCTAAAACGCGTCTGGTCAACCAGCTAAAACCAGCCAACCAGCCTAGGCTGGTTTAAGCTGGATTTTTCAGCAGGGACATCGTTATTTTAATTTATGAGGATGAGCAACGAGACATTATAAGCGAAAAAGGTGCGCTTTAAATGGTGACAGCCACAGACAGCGTCACCAAATATAAATTAGAGGTAAGACTTTCTCATACATAGCCTGACTTCAATTGTCTAGGGTTATAAAAATGGATCTACTGAATCTATCCATCTATTGCTGTAATTTTTGTAACAATTAATTAGTTATTTTACAATTAGACTGTTTTTATTCACATTTTCATTATTAATCATGAGCAATAAAAACATTAGAATCATGCATTCTATAGGCTTACATTATAGACAGAATTAAAAGTTGAATTGAGGTGCTATCAGATCATGAAGCAGATCACTGTTGATCTTTCTTTCGAGGTGTCAGTGCAGAAATGAACAAAACAATAGGCCTAATACAAAATACTATAAGATTAAAATATGGAAAAAATACCGGATGGTAATTTCAGTCTATTTTCCTTATGGAACAGCATTAATAGTTCAGCATTCTTTCACTTTAGTATTTGATATGAAATGCACATTTAATGGTAGGAATGAATCCCGCCAGACTCATCATTCTCATACACAACCATAAAACACTGATATTGCATGGTTCATTGGATCGTATTGCTTTCTCATTGCAACCGAACTGCTCCAGAATTCGTTTCAACTGAGCCGAGACATCTCGTTTAGGCGATCTCAGACCGATTGTTTTATCGCATATCGAAGTGCGATCACGCAATTCACATATGCCTGAACCAAATGCGCCTTAAATGTGTGAAAAATGTGTAAAAGCACCCTAACACTGCATGGAAAGTGAAATGCGTGCCTCTTCTTTTACCAATTTCAGCACACTTCGGAGCTTGAGCTTCCGTGGCGCCTGTCATTGCTAAGCAACCATCAACTGTGCTTTCACACTGGATGCGGAAAGCTCTGAGCAGCACTATGAACCCATTTGTTTTCTTTTCGGTTGTAAAATGAACTTATTTCCAAAAACATTGAGTGTTCCTTTAACTTTCTGTTTCCTATTTGGGCCATGTCCATGAGAAACATTGCATAATCACTGATCTATAATAGAAAATTATATATCTTATTATATATATAGATCAGTAGGCGGAATTCATGGATGTCAACACTTGTGGGTGTTCATGACTGTTATGATGTGTTTAACAGTCATTAGCATCTAAAATCCTTGAAAGTTTTTAATTTTGAATGTCTTGATAACACTATTGTTGAGTTTTATTCTATTAATTGAGTCTATATTTGTTGTACTCTCCCATTCACTGCGCTCTAAGTTTACCAACTACGACAACTTCCGATATACTGAGAAACCCGGTTTTCTGTCGATTAGTCCCACCTTGTCAGATTGTCCAACCTCCCATTCAAAAAGTAGGTAGCACATTTTGATGACGCAATATGCTACCCATCAAATTTTGCTACCAGTATAAATTTTAATGTGGAGTTGAAGCTGTAATATCGCCCTAACTAACCTTAACCCCAACCTCAGAACCATTTAAATACAGTGTTGGTAGGATACTCTGATGGGTAGGATACAATGTCAGGACACAGGAGATGTGAAAAGGGTTGACAGATGCAAAGTTTTTGCTCTTAGTTTTCTATAAGCAGAGTTAACAAACCCAGCTGTATTTTCTTGTAATTTATTAAAAGTAGGTAGTATGCCATCTTGTGCTGATGAAAGTGACTTGAACATACTTAACGTCGTTATTATGACTCAAGTAAGGAACTTCACAACTGACATCATGCAGCACTCAGTACAAGTTAGCCCAACAAGTTAGCATAGCAGGTTAGAACAATAACCTGCTATGCTAACTTGTAACCAGAAGCACACTTTTGATGCCTTAACTCGCTGTTTAGGGAAGCTTACAACATTTTTGAGGTCGAACCCGAACTGTTGTTGTCATTTTCACACAGCATAACTGCTTTTGCAGTGAGCATACAGATAGCATGAGGGGAGTAAATAAGACAAACACTCTGCAGGCTCTCCAGAGAAACAAGCGGGGTTCAGAGTGTGTGGATGTGTGTGAATGACTTATGTTTGAGGCCGAAAGAATGTTAGCGAGTGTATGTGTGTGAGAAAGAGCAGAGCGCGGAGAGATGAGTGAATAAGTGAGATGTAACATACTGATGAAATTCCCAGAGAGGCCAGAATGGATCATACAATCTCAGCAGAGTGATGCACAAACCAGATGGGTGGAGGGTCGGAGTGCTCAAATCACACACAGACACACACACACGCACGCACACACACACACACACACACACACACACACACACACACACGCACACACACACACACACACACACACACACACACACACACACACACACACACACATACACACACATACACACACATACACACACACACACACCTGTCCGGCTGAAGAGATATATAGCCTTCCTGAGGGATATTGGTTACGTGTGTTGTACAACAGTAAAGGGAGTTTCTTTACATACTAGTAACTACTTTGCGGCTTTCACAAAATGGGGTTTAATGCCTGAACACTGAGCTTAGTAATTGTATATATGCATCAAATGTATACATTTTTATATAGCCTACAGTTGAAGTCTAAATTATTTGCCCACCTGTGATTTATTTATTTTTTTCTTTTTCCCAAATGATGTAAGAGCAAGGAATTTTTCCGCAGTATTTCCTATAATATTTTTTCTTCTGGAGAAAGTCTTATTTGTTTTATTTTGGCTAGAATAAAAGCAGTTTTTAATTTATAAAAACCATTTTAAGGTCAATATTATTAGCCCTATTACAGTTTTTCCAACAGCTTACACGCATTTTCAAAACAGTGGTCCCCTTTTTTTCAAAATTCTACGCACAATTCTCAAAACTGCACTCACAAAATGCCTCACATCTACTTCAAAATGTATCACTGCATTCTAAATGCCATAAACACATGTCAGAATGAAGCATTTGCATCGAATGGCAAACACTTCTCTCATAATAGTACATTTTTAGATATTGCATGTCAACACTGTTGTTCTAAATCTAAAGCTCTTTGCTCTTTCATAGGCTTATATCAAGACAATCTTCTACAGTGACAGTAATCTGCTGAGATGAGTAACCGGTACGCTGTAAACACCAATCACATGGAGAAACAGAAAATATTTTTTAGGCCAAGCATTGCATATATTAGTATACAACAAAACCATAAACATACTGTATGTAAAAATGTAAAATAAATAAATAAATAAATAAATAAATAAATAAACAAAACAGACAGTTGAAGTCCTCTATTATTATTAGCCCTCCTGTTTATTTTTTCCTCAATTGCTGTTTAATGGAGAGATTTTTTTTTAACACATTTCTAAACATAATAGTTTTAATAACTCATTTCTAATAACTGATTTATTTTCTCTTTGCTATGATGACAGTAAATAATATTTGACTAGATATTTTTCAAGATACTTCTATACAGCTTAAAGTGACATTTAAAGGCTTAACTAGGTTAATTAGGTTAACTAGGCAGGTTAGGATAATTGGGCAAGTTATTGTATAACGATGGTTTGTTCTTTATACTATCGAAAAAACAAATAGCTGAAAGGGGCTAATAATTTTGACCTTAAAATGTTTTTAAAAAAAATTAAAAACTGCTTTTATTCTAGCCGAAATAAAACAAATAAGACTTTCTCCAGAAGAAAAAATATTATCAGACATACTGTAAAAATTTCCTTGCTCTGTTAAACATCATTTGGGAAATATTTAAAAAAGAAAAAAAATTCAAAGGGGGGCTAATAATTCTGATTGTAACTGTATGTAAAGCAATGTTCTTTAGAATACAGTAAAGTACACAATTGTGGAGGGTCTCGGATGGAGAAGCGTCTATTGGCTGGCCATCATACACTTTACAGTCCGGCTGAGAAGAATTTCTCTATACTTTTTTTTAAGCGGAATTTAAAATTCAGGATTTAGAACAGGTGAATGTGGGCGTAGATGCAAAACTACAAATTGTGGATGGGTGGCAAACGTTTTTTTTTTTTTTTTTGGACCAATAAAGCCTTTGACCTATTTATAGACATGTACTACAGTAAAGCAGTGATTGATAAGTGATGAGTTAAGAAATTCGTGTTCAGTGAGTGTGTTTGATCTGATGAATAAATGTAACATTTTGAGGTGTTGTGTTTGGAAAAAGAAAGTGGCTTCCTGTTACACTTTTGTATTTCAGGTTGAAATTTGAGTGTAGTGTTTGGAAAAAAAAGTCTTTTATTCAATTGAAAACTGAGTTGAAGGCTGGTTTTGGAGATTTGCTGTGTAGTTTTGCATTTTGAGTGAAATGTTTCAGAAATCGTTCGACATGTAAAGATTTTGTGTGTAAGCAGTTGAAAAAATCTGTAAGCAATATTTTTTCTGTCTGCAGAATAAACCACTGTTATACAATGACTTGCCTAATTAGCCCAACTTGCCTAATTAACCCAGTTAAACCTTTAAATGTCACTTTAAGCTGTATAGAAGTATCTTGAAAAATATCTAGTCAAATATTATTTACTGTCATCATGGCAAAGATAAAAGAAATCAGTTATTAGAAATAAGTTAATATAACTATTACGTTTAGAAGCCGTCCAATCATCCTTGCGGGATAAAATCATAAATATCCTGCAAAAAGTGTATCACCTTATGTTGCAAAATATGTTAAATACAAAGAATACAGTCTAATTTTGCATTAAACAAAGCATATTCAAAGTAGCTGCCTTTATTTTACTGTGCCAGAAACTGATAAACACTGAATTCAGGACTCTGTTCGCTATAGGCTGAGAACTTCCAGGCAGGATTTAATAAGCTAACCTTTGACACGAGGACACACATTCCTGCATGAGGTTGAGGATTGTCCAGGTTTGATTTAGCACTGTATTTTGACCTCTGAGCCCCGATGGCACTCCTGCAATCTCTAATGACCTTCTGATAGTGGGAGAGAAAGAGGATCGCGGCCCCCGCTGGAAGAGTCAACGCTGGCCTGTCCAGCTTTACAGCTCGTAAACACTGTGTGGACGCCGATCAGATCCTGATTATCCTCACACAAAACACACAATAAACAGGAGTGTGGGCTCAGCACCTGACAGGAGGGAGCTGCGACACACTGGAGAATTGTAAAGGGCCACAAGTGGAATGAGAAGGAGCTTTTTTTATTTTAAAAAATATTTTATTTTTGGGGTCTGTGTGTGTTTTATTGGTCCACTAAAAAAAGCAGGTGGGTGAAACCCAAAAGAAACATTAAATTCATATTTTACAAATTGTTAGCACTTTAACAATGTAAATTGTGTCAAAGCAGCTTCGCATAGAAGTTCTAGTAAATTGGAATTGCAACTGTGTCAGTCCAGTTTTCAGAGTTCAGTTTAGTTCAGTTCAGTGTGATTTAATTTTTACTGCTGAGAGTCCAAAACACTGAAGAACAAATCCATCGATGCGCAGCTCCACAGGTCCTAAACCAAGCAAGCCAGTGGCGACTTTACCAATTGACGAAAGTGAAGGAAAAAGGAACCTAGAGAAAAAGCAGGCACAGTTGGGCACGACCATTTCTCCTAAGGTCCCTGGCGGATGATCAGGCTGGCCCAAGGGATCAATACGTAGACTCGTCTGTCACTGGGTCCTTCAGGAATCAGTCTCATGCTCTCCACTCCTCCATGACCACCGCAGCATCTGCTCAGGGTACGGCCTGGTCCAGGGTTATGGAGACCTCTAGAAGTCCTCTATGGTTGGCACCAGTGCTTAATTTGAGGCAGATGTTGACGGACCCTCTTCAGGAAAATGTCAGAGATTAGTGTTTTGCGTTCCGGTATTTTTTCTAATGCACCTGACATAAACTTGTGCGTGGTGAATACCTACATGCGCATGTGTGTAAGAGAGACAGAATGTGAATGAGCACAAGCAAGGCTGTGTGGATTGTGTGTGTGTACATGACGGTAGTCACCATGCGGAAGTTAAAGGAAAAGTCACGTTTAACTATTGGCCCACAACAATATTTTCAGCCAATCAGCTTTCTTATACTTACAGTCACACTCATTGGTTGGTGATTGTTTCCCGTGCAGTGAGCAGCGAAGATAAATATTGCCATAGTGAAGATGAAACTGCATGAATGGATCAGGATAGCAGGAGACGAAGCAAAGCCATCTCAAGTCAGCCAGAAAACATGACGGAGGAGCTACTGTGGGCTCTTCTTGAAGATTAGACAGAGTGAGTCATTTAATTATTTTTTTCATTTTACAATAATAGTGAATTGAACTGAATAGTGATTGTTCGTACGATTTATGTTTGTAGCTACATGTTTTTATTATCCATGACTGACCTATAATGTTATATGGCACAAAATAATTAAAGATCGTTTAGAAATGTGATGCTCTTTTTTGTGATATCACCGTTTAATGACGTCATGTTCCGGGAAAACTGAAATTGTTTGGTGGACATCAGTCACGGTAACTTTTATTTCCTGGTTTTGTTCCGGAAATTATTCATTTATAAAATAAGCACTGGTTGGCACGATCACATCAATGGCGCTAGTCCCTTTATTAATCTGGGATACACTATGGACAATTTAGCTTACCCAATTCACCTATAGCACATGTCTTTGGACTGTGGGGGAAACCAGAGCACCCGGAGGAAACCCACGCGAACACGGGAAGAACATGCAAACTACACCGATCATGCAACCCCCTGCGCCACCGTGATGCCCCTATATTCAAACAAGAGATATGTAAAGCATAGAGTGTTTCTAACGGAATGTCTGGTGCATTAAGACAGGAGGAGTGTGTCCTACAGGTGGCTGTCAAGCCCACTCACCTGCATTAAGCACATTCATGCATCATGCCAATATGTGATGCATTGAGTGTATGCTTTACTAAAAAGATAGGTCTTTAATCTAGTTTTGAACTGAGAGAGTGTGTCTGAGCCCAGAGTTTAGGGGCCATAAATGAGAAGGCTCGATCTCCTTTAGTGGACTTTTATTCATAGGACCGAAAAAACAAGTGAGGTCAGGTGTGTATAAATAAGAAACTGTGAATGCTTAAGAAACAATGAATTGAGTAGGAAATTAATGTTAATAGATCGTATGTAAGAAATATAGTGTCATAATTACTTTGAAACATTTTGTGTTTTGATACTATTTCTTAGGTGTTTATTAAAAAAAAAAAATCTAAAAGGCCATCAAACTTAAAGAATGAAAATAGTTTAATTTGTATTCTGTATGCGTTGAAAAGAATTTTTTGTATTGAGTCAAGTAATTAAATACTTATTGAGTAATAAAATTACTTTTCAAATAAGAAACTAATTTAAATACAATTTTAATGATGTAATTCGTAATTAACTACATTTTTCATTTTTGCCTATATATATATATATGTATATATATATATATTAGAGCCTCAACGACTTCAGATTTTTGATAGTCGACTTTTATGTTATCAAAGTCGAGTCGACCTCAACTAGTCGCTGTTGACATCATCAATAAAACACAAGACGCAAATGTTTTGCACAACATTTACCAAAAGAAATGCACGGTCAACACATTCATTTCGTTAATACTGCAACATAATTATACATACATATATATATATATATATATATATATATATATATATATATATATATATATATATATACATATACATATACATATATATATATATATATATATATATATATATATATATATATATATATATATATATACATATACACATATATATACATATACATATATATATATATATATATATATATATATATATATATTAGGGGTTACACCGACTGGTCGATTTTAATGCTTTAATGTGTTAACAATACATTTGTTTTGCACTAAAATGAATCATTAGGCAAAAATGTACACTCTTCAAACTTGTATTAAATATAATCATATATAAGAATTACATTATCATTATATTTATTTGATTTATTTTACAGATGACTCTCAAGATGACTTAAAAGCCAAAAATTAAATAAAAAGATAAAATACAACAAATACAGGATGTTTCTTTGTTCCTAATTAAATCAAAGTAAATCCAATCAATTAACCAATTAAACAAGTCATAACCAGAATCCCCCATCTTGAAAAACATATATTAATATACTAAGGGAGTTATAAAAGTGTCTTTATTTTTTAGTATTAGTGAGAATATTAATTTTGTCATTAAAATGCGATTTTAAATAAATGCAGTTCTAAAACTTCCATAGCATATTCAATTTCAGATTACTTCATTTCTTTTTTTGCATTACACTTTTCCTTTATTTTTGTTTACACTTTGTCATTTTAAGCTAAATCTAATTTCTTTATTTTTGATGTGTGGCAAAATGTGCACTGGACAAATCCAAACACTAGCATTACCTCTTAACTCGTAGCTGATGTTCAACTGAAAAGCAAATGCTGTTCAGAACCGTGCACAGCCATCAGAATGCTTTCTCATTTTTGAACTGACATGTTGGTATGAGAAGCAGAGTCTGCAGGGCAGAGAGGAATCTGCGCAGCCGGCTTCACTTCCCAGCATGGCTCCGGCCTCTCCAAGTCTCTCGCTGCTGTGCCTGACCCCCTCCATACTCTTTTGTGCGAAGACCCCTAGCCGCTTTCTGGCCTTTCACATGAGACTGTGTCAAATTATTCCCCTCGAGCCCCCCTCCACGACTCAGTAGCTCCTTCTCACGTGCATCAGTCTGAAACACAAAGCCAGAGGAAAAGAGGGCCAAACAGAGGTAATGAACTGGATGGGGAAAGATCTCAGGTCTTAAAAACGAAGTGATGTAACATACATGACCTGTGTTTTGAAGAGGTCTGCATGTAGCCTCCTGGAGTCGGGTTCATGCTAGAACCTTTGATTTCAGGCCAGGACCTGTTGAGTCCACGCAGCTCAAAAACAGAGGCCCTTAGAGCCGGAGCGGGGCTCACGGGACGGCCTGCTGCTCTTGGCTTGGGCTGAGCTTTTTTTCCTCTACAAAATCCCATTGAAGAAGACCAAAAGCTGAATGTGTTTAGGTACAGAGAGGTCAGAGGAATGGAGGACTTGGGGCAAAATAAAGGTTTAAAGTCACCATGAAATCAAAATGTACGCTTCTAATTTTAATATGTATATAGTGGTCAACTTCATTATGAACTGTAATCTAATATCATAACTTTTCTTCCCTCTTGAGACTTTCTTCACTTGCTGGTCACATGGAATTCCTTTTGGGCGGGGCTATCAGTCTTTTGGGGCGGGGCTCTCAGTGTGCTTCTTGTATCTGCATCTGCTCTGAATTCATCATTCAACATAGGCTCATTCTGAAAACGTAAACCTATATACGTTTCTGGAGACTTCAAATGATGTAGCCAGAGGTATGAATGGCTGCATTTCATTTTTTAAACGAACACTATGGGGCAGTATAACGTCATTCCTTTTCACGCTTACCAGCTGACTGCTTACCTCAGCTATCCCGCTGTAACCAGTTTGTCCCATTTAGCTTGCCATGTACGCCGAAGGACTTGAGAGCCAGAGAGAAGTTGACCACGACGACGGGGTTCGAGTCTGGTGAAGAACGAATCCAGAAAGCAGGTAAGACAAAAACAGCATCCAAAAATTAAATAAACAAGAAAATAACAGGGTGAGAATGCGGTAAAATCTGAAAATGTGGTAAAAATCAGACAAGGGCTTTTCTTTTTCTGGATTGCTTTTGAAAATTGTTGGTTGGGTTTAGGGAAGTGGGTGGGCGGGTCAATCAATAAAATGGGTTGGGTTTAGGGAAGGAGGAGGGTGGGTCAGTCGATTGGTCGGTCAGTCAATTAGTCAGTCAAACAGTCAGTCAACAGCGGCATCTGGTGGATTTATCCAAGAACAGCAGGCATGAATGGCACTTGTGAGAGAAATTAAAAAGCGTAAACAGGGGCCTCTCGTTGATTCGCAAAAACAAAAACTGCAAAAAAACATACCTCCAAGGACGTATTTTGTCATTATACGAAATGTATATAGAGGTACAGTTTCAGAATGAGCCTGGGTTGTCATCATTCCAATTGACCATTCACTTGTTTTACTTCCTTCATTTTGTTAACAACGCCTATCTTTCAACAATCTAATCAGTTCCCAAAAAACAAATCATGCACCGCCCTACTTTTTTTTTTAATTTCAGGACTGTTTCATGTGAATGTACATCACGATAGCAGGAAAAAGGACGTGCATTTCATGGTGACTTTAAAATGGGCCCAAACTCTGTTTGAGATAATTAACATTACACTCTTAAAGGGATAGCTCACACAAACAATTGAAAACTTTATTTATTCTGTTGAACTCAAGAGAAGATATTTTGAAAAAAGCTGAAAACCCCTAACCGTAGACTTCCATAGTAGGAAAGTCAAAATAAAAATGAAGTAAATTATTTTATAGGTAAGTTATTGAGTTAAGTCATTGTACAACAGAACAGGGTTAATAATATTGACCATTAAAGTGTTTTTAAAAATTGTAAAGACTAAAAGAAATAAGACATGGCAAGAAGAAAAAAATATAGCAACTACTGTGAAAATGTCACTTGGGAAATAATTGAATAAATATCAGCTAATATTAATATTAATTATATATATCAACATAGGCTCATTCTAAAAACGTTTCTCTATATACATTTCTCGAGATCGTGAGTTATGTAGCCAGAAGTACGTATGACTGCATTTCGACTTTAAAACGAATGCTGTGGGGAGGTATGACGCTTTCCGACTGACCACTTACCTCCATATGGACGGCTTTCCTGTTGTTACCAGTTTGTGCAGTAGCTCGCCATGTACGTCGGCGGATCGATCAGTCAGTAAGTCTGTCGACAGCTGCCTCTGATGGATTTATTTGAGAAAAGCAGGCATGAATGGCACTCGCGAGAGAAATTGGAGATCTCAAAAAGCGTACACAGCAGCCTCTGGTGGAAAACAAAAAGTGCAAAAAAAAAAACCTCCTGGGACGTATTTGGCGCTCTCCAGAAATGTATATAGGGGTACGTTTTCAGAACGAGCCTGGGTTGATATACACCTTTTAAAGGGGATCAAAACCTTTATTCAAAGTTGTCTTAAAACTATTCAACAAAACCCGTTCTTGTCATAGGACAATTTTGAAAAACTTCCACTTCACATGTCGAGTAATGTGTGTGTGTGTATGTGAATAGTCATGTTGTGACCAATTATATGGCAAACTATAATACTGGCCATTAGACATTATCATTAGCAATTATAATAGTGATGCAAAATTGCTAAGAATGTAAGCTTTCGATTATTTCACAGTGTTTTTATATTCAGAACAGCTGTAAATCTGGTTTCAATTAAAATCAAAAGAGGGAAATGAGGAGCGTCTATTGAGGGCATGTTGGCAGAAGCAGAAGAGAAAGCAGCAGCTGTCAGATAAGAGCGACTCCACTCTCCAGCAGCTTCCCTCTCTCTCTCTCTCTCTCGCTCTCTCTGTGGCATCAGGAATATACACTTCATACCTGGGAAAAACCGAATCACACCTTCCACTGGAAAGGGCTGTCAAAGAGCCAGCAGCAGCTGCTGTCCTCCGGTCCGGGTGGGCCGTCCCATCACCGGCCCAGTCCAACGATTACATGCGAAAAGATGATTATGTTATTTACACATGCCCATACACAGAACAGATGACTGCTTCACACACGCTCTGGCCTTGCACACACACATTTCTTTCACACCTGAACTTCTCCACACACACAAACACCCCACAAGTATCGAGGAAACAGCCAAACAACATAAGCTGCATCCAACCAAAATTTCTGACGCCGAAATATGAGCCACAGAATGAAGTTACTCAAAGAAGACACAAACAAACGACTTCAAAAGCAAATACACCAATGGTCTTTTAAAACTCTGTCCTTGTTTTGTATCTGTCCTTGTCAGTGAATGACTGAGGAATGTGCTCTGTGCAAATATATCACATTCTTCCTGAAAACTCCTCCGTTGCTGAGGATTATGGAGGCATGCAAACAGGGACACCACCTGCCAACCGGAGCAACATCTGTCTCAGAAACGCTGAGGGAAATCCACCTTTTTAAGATTTAGAGCAATGGAGGAAAAGCTAAATTTTATTCAATTATCTATTGAAAGATGTCAACTATCATTTTAAAATTTTTTGATGCAAGCTGGGTTTTTTGTTGTACTTTTTTGTACAAAATCTGGACTTTTGGACAAGTGTTTCCCAATGTTAAAGACATTTTATATGTTTTCCTATTAGAAAATGCACTCATGGAGTTTTGTTGATTTATATGCTATCTATCTATCTATATGCTATCTATCTATCTATCTATCTATCTATCTATCTATCTATCTATCTATCTATCTATCTATCTATCTATCTATCTATCTATCTATCTATCTATCTATCTATCTATCTATCTATCTACCTACCTACCTACCTACCTACCTACCTACCTACCTTCCTACCTACCTACCTACCTACCTACCTACCTACCCAGGTAGCAACGAATTCTGGCCCAGATTTGGCATAAATCTGGCACAGCAGGCATTCATCCGGCACTGGCATACAGCATGTGGGCCAAACATGGGCCTGGTTTGGTAGAGGTGGCACCGTCTTTAAGGCGGCACACAATACTTGGGCCAGATGTAAAATGTAGTATTTGGCCCAGATGTTAATAATTGATATATGGGCCATGTGAGTCTGGCCTATCTTGACCCACAATTAAAATACATTTATTTTCAAATAAAAATAAAAAATTCTACCAATCAGGTCGCTTCGAGGAAAAGCACGCCTAAAGTGCAATGATTCATGGGTTTATCAATTTCATTGCAGTCGTGACACACCAACATATCTGGCCCAGTTCAGGCTCAGTTATGGGTTATCAACTTGGCTAAGACTTGGCCCAGATTTGGTCCATGTTTGGCCCTTGTCTGGAAGCCAGACTTGGTCCAGTCATGTACCGTAATTCACTGCGGCATGTGGGCCAAGCAAAAGCTGATTGTGTGGGCCAGAGCTGGGCCAGCGATATGTTGCTATGTGGGTACCTACCTACCTATCTACCCATCCATCCATCCATCCATCCATCCATCCATCCATCCATCCATCCATCCATCCATCCATCCATCCATCTATCTATCTATCTAAACAATATACTTTCTGCAGTGTGTTAAGACTAAGGTCTTATTATTCATTATAGCTGTGTAATTACAATAATTGTTACATAGTTATAATAATTCCTATTTCTGCAACACGTACAATGTGTAAACTTATGATTAGAAATAAGATTAAGTATACAAGACTGATCTTAAAAATGTATTGGTGAACTTAGAAACATGATAAACTCAAATCAACACTTACAATTGTTTTTTATAGTTCTTGTTAACTTGATTACAGTGTCACTTGATCAAAATGGATAGCTCATACCTCAAAAGCAAGTATTCACTTGAATGAAAGTGTCAACATTATCAAGATGAAAAGTCCTGTTTATGAACAAGATAGTCAAATGGCTTTGGCATGTTTTCATTATGACAGTTTACTCTGTACATTTTTCCAATGCAAAAAAACATCCTGAAAATGCTCAAGACAGCACTATATACTGTTTGCACAGCCATTTAAAAACTACAGTAAAGTTAGACATCACTGCAGTTAGTGAGGTATCTGAGTACAAGACACTGAATATGTGTGTATCACATTTTACTGCATTTGCTCTTTGCAATTCTAATTTATTCACAGCGTTGAGAATAAATACACCCTAATTTACAACAAACATAAACCTCCTTTGGGTTGATCTGTGCACAACTAATATTGCAGTACATATTGGAACTGAACCTACAACATACATAGGTCTGTACATCATTCATGATATTGTTCAATTTAGGAGACATTTTAGGGGAAAAAAATATGTAATGTTTTTTATAAATTAGCTAGACAGAGCTAGTTTAACATTATTGTATGTAATGACTCAAGTAATGAAATGAGGACTATTAGTTTTATATGGAATGACTATTCAGCATTCACAAGTTTAGTTAATTTTGACTGACATGATATAAGCAAATGATAATGTTATAAAGCAGCAGAGAGTTGTATGAAAGCAATTGATGCATGTCCAAAAGCATTTGCAATTTGTTGGAAGGAATGAGAAACTGCTACTTTGATGTGCACAAGTGACTAATTGTTTTGAGAAATGCATTAACCGTTGTGCAAATGTAAATAGTGTTGTGAGAAATGCACCAAAGCCACTGAGAAAAACTGTAACTAAAGTCATATGCTGCTAATTCATTTAATTAGTTAAACAAAACTAGTTATTGTAAACTGTTAGCTTTATGTTTACTGTTAGCTTAATATTTAATTATATTATGTTATTCGCTATTAGATAGATAGATAGATAGATAGATAGATAGATAGATAGATAGATAGATAGATAGATAGATAGATAGATAGATAGATAGATAGATAGATAGATAGATGTAAAAACGTGTAAAAAAATCAATACTGAGGTGAAAGTCAGACACAAATACAAGGTGAGGATGATTGGGGGTGATAGGGGTGCAGGTGGCTGGCATGTTGGTAATATTCATTCAGACACACACACACACGCACGCACGCACGCACGCACGCACGCACGCACGCACACACACACGCAGTCAGTAGGGCAACCCCCTGCATTCTGAAGCTCTGCCCTGCTGCTGCTGAAGGGCTGGAACATTCCTGCTCTGACGAGCTGCTGAGCAATATGATCCCCTCTCCCTCTCTCCGTGTGTGTAGAAAAAGACAGTAGTAGTAGAGAGAGAGAGAGTGTGTGTGTGTGTGTGTATGGGAGAGAGAAAGAGAAAGAGAGAGAGAGAGAGAGTGAGCGAGTGAACGTGTGCAGGGAAAAAAAAGACTGAGTGAAACAGTTAGACGAGTAGGGTTCACTTACTACGAACTTCACGGGGAACTGAAGGCTTGAGTACGTACTTTGACTCCGCGGCGTTCACGCGTCTCCGCGCCTGGAACAGAGAGCGAGCAAAGCGGCATATCTTTACTCTTTTCCCCGTTGTTTTGCACTTTGAGCCCGCGTCTAATGGAGGGCCCCGTGCGGATCTGCCATCGGGAGAATGTGTTTCGCTGCTAGTGTGTCCGGCTGCCCGCAGCTTTTGCCCTCCTGTGAAAGGTAAGAAACTTCGGAGAGTGTTCGCAGAGTTTCTTCCGCTGAACAGTGTGAAGAGTTCATGTATTCCCTTTATTTATCCTTCGCGAGACGCAGCGGTCTGCAAACACCGTAGATGAGGAGAAAGTGTAAATCACTTTTGTTTTGTTCTGGAATGTATGGAAATGGTTTTACCGTCACTGAAGTGTGCAGAACTTTTAGATACAAAGTTTATAATTAACTCGACATAGTTGTAAACCGTCTAAATGTCAAAATGTTAGGTGTAAATACATGAATAGTTGTGTGTTGCATGCATAAAACAATAACCTTCCTCCTCAAAATGTATAAACAAATCAAAACTATTCGATTGTTACAGGGCGTACGTAGAGAAGTGTGTAGAGTTGAACGACTTTAAATATATTTATAATGTTATTTTATAATGTTTTTAATGATTTTTAGTGTAGCAGTTTATAAAAATAAAGTTTATTAATGTTTACATAAAGTTGACTTTTCATTAGTTTTAAAGTGTTTGAAGTTTAGAAACTACACTGTAAAAATGCAGGGTTCCACATAATTCATTCATGTTGTCCCAACACAAATTGATTAGGTTAACTTAACACTTTTAACAAATGTATGTGGATTGAACATAAAAAATTAAGTTGTCCCAATGAAATCTCATTGTGTTGTTTCAGCTCATTTTAAATAAGTAGTTAGAATTTTTTTGAGTGTAGGCTTCAGGGTGAAGTTTTACAGAGTGTAAAATATTTATGCAAAATTTATGTAAAAACATTTTAATTTCTTTATAATGTAAAAATGTGCAGAATAAAAGTTTCTAGAGTAGAAAAAAGCATAAAAATAAAAATGGTTGGCATAAAAAATAATAATCAGTCTTATAAATAAAGCCATTACACTTTTTTTCTGAGTGGATTTGGTTGGTGTATTGTTTATTTTCCCTGACAGTGTTCTTAATCATAACTCTAACCGTAAGAACAAAACATGATGTTCTTGTTGGCCTTGGGGGCTTACAGAGTCATGTCAGAAAATATATAAAGATTAAACTATTTAAAAGTGAGTATTTTGTGTTGTTAGTGTGATCGTAAGCTCATATAGTAAGTTTAGGTGTTGAATGCAGATACAACAGACTGAATAATCACTCAAAACATAATACTCATTTTAGTAGACACTCATTTGAAGTGTCTTAGTTGGCATCCACCCCATGGATTTTTAATTGTATGTGTTTATTAAGATGAAGTGATGGTGATTACTTCAGCCCTGTTGGAACTTGATTATAGACATTTTTGTGATGAAAACAAACCCGACAATATGTGTTAGCGAGACCCCAAACACTCAGCTCTTTGAAATGAGATACCTGTGAGACAGAAGCCATGAGTTTCTTTTCATTTTTTCCTTCTGGAAAATAAATAGCTCTAGAATTAAATTAAAATTATAACAAAAACTGAACATTGAATGCCCTGAAGGTTTTAAAGTTGCATTTTAAATGGCCTAAAATGAGTATTTGATCTAATTATTACACACTAGTTCATAGTATTTACAGATAAAACGTTTAGATTTTGCCTTAGCCACTTTTGATAGACATGCTTATTTTCTGCACATTGAAATACACTGTAAAAATGCTAAATTCCACTCAATTTTTTTCTATTTCGACAACATAAAGCAATTAACTTAACTTAATTTAACTTGTTAACTGACTGAACATAAAATATTTAAGTCGCCCCGCAAAAAACCTCAAGAGTTGTGTTGTTTTACCTCATTTTGAATGAGTAGTTTGAACAAACATCTTTTTTTGAGTGTACTGATTAGTGTTTTCAAACATAGACTGACAAAAATGTCTGCAAAATTGTTGCAAACAATTTATATGTGTTGAATTTAAACAAACAAAATAAATTTAGCAAAGCTCAACTTAATTTGTTTGTTTAAATTCAGCCCAAATAAATTGTTTACAGCCACTTGACTTTTAAAAAAATGGAGCAAATCCAAGGAATTATCTCTGAATAATTTTTTTCAGTGTACAAAAACTCATATTTCTATATTATTTCCATGATTTAAGGAAATATTCCTAGTTTTATTAAAGTCTTATAATTTAAATAAACCCGTTTTCATGTTAAACATCTTAAAATACTCATGTTCTTGAGAATAGATTCAATTTTGGTTGATGATTTCTTATATATTGCATGCATTCTTATTAACTCTATAGGCTTTTGTAGATTATAACTTTTTTGTGTGTTGTTTATTTGTATACTGATGTTTATGATCCCCCGAGCTGATAGAGTTTTGTATCTACGTATTGTTCCTCCCGTGGGCGTAATGACTCTTTTGATGTTCCGCTTCTAAAGAGGCGTAAATGGATGCCTACATGTGGCATGTGAGTGGCTTTTGTGCGATCAGAGAGGTTAGGACAACATGACTGCTGGGTAACAAAGCCCTCATGCTTTTCTGCTCGGGAGAGACTGAAAGATCGTCTCAAAATACCAGCACAATAGAAAAAAAGTTTTAAAATGTGATTTCCAGGAAAAGGCAAGTGTAATGAATGAACATTTTTCAGCACATTCACAGCTTTTTACCAAGCCATGCATTTAGCTGGAGATTGCTATGCAGTTATGTTGTGGTTTTTTATGGGATGTGTGAAAGATGTAGGATGAGCTACTGTAGGACAGCAGAGTCAACTTTTATCATCATGTCTTTATTTTTGTCTGGGCTGGAATGTTGAACTCGGTCATGTATAATCCACCTGTTGGCTCTCATTTTTTGATGATCTTTTTAGAATAAACAACAGTGCTGATGGGATAAACGTATGCTTATCGTCGAATCGTAATCACTACACAACGAAATCCTGCTTTGCGCAGTTGGAGCTGTCTAATTTGTTTCCTGTCGCGCTGGTTGGTTAGAGATAAAACAATGTTTGGCGTTCATAACCACAGAAATATTGGAGATATACAAACGGGTTGTGCTTAGATGTTCTACTGTGGTTAAAGTTTTCCGTTTTGTTGTTTCGGTTGTATTTTTGGTTTAGTTCTCATGTGCCATGTTGAGTGTTTATTACTCCCTTCTTCAGAAGAAGTTTTAGCCTTAAGTGATATTAGAGTCAGCAGACACGTAGAAACAATGTTTCAGTATCTTGACAGTAGCTGTAATGTTTTCAAAACATGAGTTATTTTGCATTGCACACATAGCTTTAGAGTCGACTGATTTCATAATAATTTTAACTAATGATTAAATGTGATGTAAAGTATTGGAAATTAATTCAAATGAATCAGTTTATTCATGTTATGTTGTCTTACTGACTCTGTATGTGAGTCTGTATGTGTGTGTGTGTGATATAACTTAGTCAGATTTGTAATCGCTGCATTCGTTGATCTTTATTTTTAAAGACTCATCTTGAACCTTTTTTTTTAAATATACATTTGAACTCAGAATTATGAACCCCCCTGAATTATTAGCCCCACTGTTTATTTTTTCCCCCAATTTCTGTTTAACGAAGATATTTTTTCAACACATTTCTAAACATAATAGTTTTAATAACTCATTTCTAATCAGTGATTTATTTTATCTTTGCCATGATGACAGTAAATAATATTTGACTAGATATTTTTCTAGACACGTCTATACAGCTTAAAGTGAGATTTAAAGGCTTAACTAGGTTAATTAGGTTGAATAGGCAAGTTAGGGTAATTAGGCAAGTTCTTATATAACGATGGTTTGTTCTGTAGACTATGGAAAAAAATATAGCTTAAAGGGGCTAACAATATTGACCTAAAATGGTTTAAAAAATTTTAAAACTGCTTTTATTTTAGCTGAAATAAAACAAATAAGACTTTCTCCAGAAGAAAAAATATTATAGGAAATACTGTGAAAATTTCTTTGCTCTGTTAAATATCATTTAGGAAATATTTAAAAAAGAAAAAAAAAAATCTAAATCAAAGGGGGGCTAATAATTCTGACCAACTGTATATTTGTGTGTTTTCTAGGGCTGCACAATATAGTTTCAGCATCAGTATTGCATGTGTGGATCTGCAATAGTCACATCACAAGATATGCAATGTTGAGTCTGGATTATAGTTGACCAGGAGCTAAAGAATATATTTAATTACTGTATTTATACAGAATTAATAAAATATTTTGTTACTTAGAATTTTTGTCTTGTTTCTAGTCCAAATGTGTACATTTTAAAGCAAAAATAAGATTATTTCACTCCGCTGGCAGATAATTTAGCTTGTTTTAAGGAAAAACTTCTAATTTTGCTTTATTTCTACTGAATTTGAAAGCAAAACAGTATTTTTACTTGATCTTTTTTTATAAATTTTTTATTTTTTATTTTTCTTAGATATTTGGACTAGAAACAAAACAAAAAAAGTAAGAAAATCATTTTTTTTTGCGTTGAGATGATTCGATTTCTGTACCTGAACACTGTTAAACTCCCTAGAAAACGTCAAATAGAGCTATTCAAACTATCTTGTGAAACTCTATTCATATCGCTTAATAAATTTATATATAAGTTTTAAAGCAAAAACTAAATTATTTTACTCCACTGGCACATAATTTAGCTTGTTTTAAGGAGAAACTCCTAATTTTTTTCCTTTATTTCTACTGAATTTGAAAACAAAACAGTAATTTAACTTGATCTTGTTTTAGATTTATTTTAGATATTTGGACTAGTAAGACAAAACATGATTGAGATGATTCAATTTCTGTACCTGAAGACTGTTAGACTCCCCAGAAAACCATCAAATAGAGATATTCAGCTATCTTGTGAAACTGTATTCATATCGCAATAATTATCGCAGAAAAATAAAGTGTATTCTATTATTTATTTCTATTTAGCGTCATATTTAGTGCTACATTTTCAAAGTTAAATAGTTGGAAATGATCTTTATACAAACTTTAATGATGATGTTTCACCATTCCACTTATTTGTTAGGTTGTAATAATAAAAAGGAAAGTTTTCCTGGCCATCCTCCTTTGATCCTTTTACTTATAGTGGTTATTAAGCTCCCACATCTCAGATGAGATCTCCGTTTTCTCTCTGCTATTCGGATGTAATGATGCCCGTATGCTTCCAGTGTTTCAAACAGACTTTTCTTATCATAGGGGCTGCACTTAGAATCAGGAAAAAGCAACGTTCCAGAAAGAAGTACCCTGAATATTTTTGGTCTCCAGGTGGGCACCCTGAGAAAACCCATTCGCGGGCTGTGTTTTTGTGTGTTCTTCTGGAGGAGGACAGATATTAATTTCCTTTTCATATCCTTTAGTTAATTGAAAACAAGTTTCGGTCACTCTTTATTGTAAGGTATCATTCCTGATATATTAACAAACCATTAACTAAGACTTTTAGATCAGTAAATATTAATGTGCTGCTTTTTATTATTAAGGAAGTCGATGGGTATTGCGTACACTGTAAAAAACAATTAGTTACTTTACTCTTAAAAAAAGTGAGTAAACCTGTTGCTTTTTTAAAGCAGCAAGTTGATTTTACTTTAATAAAGTCAATAAACCCATTAACTTAACCTTAATAATTATAAGGCAGCGAGTTAACTCCCCTTTTTTAAGTAAAGTCAACTAATTGCATCATACAGTATAGGATTAGAGATGCAAAATGGGTCCTTTTGGTCCGCACCTGGGTTCATTTGATGTGAAAGTATGTTACGTTTAGCTAGTGTGAACGTGTCTTCTGAACTCGGGTGCGCACCCACGAACCATACCCGACTCCGCATGAAAGAGGGGGTCTGGGGTACGGTTCAAGCGAACTCTGGTCTGGTTTACTTCTAGTATGAATGCAATTGTACCAAATAACTGAAGTGGACCGCCAACACTACAAAAAACTATCGTTTTCATAACGTTCATTCGTGTGTGTGTCTGTGTATCACGTACTGTACCTTGGTGACAAGTGGGACTGAGCCAGGGCAAGCACAGTAATAATGTCTGCTTGTCTCCTCCAAAAACAGCGTCTGCAGACATCACGTGATGTTCTAAACGTTTAGAATATTTTTGCGGCAGAATGTCACGAGTTGCTTTCTGTATGTCCTAAACCAAAAGATTCAGTAAAAGCAGAACAACCGCAATGTGTATACGTCTTTCCATCTTGGTGCTTTGCTTTCGTGTCCGTGACCTAGCAACAACCGTAAACAAAACAGCAGCTCGATGACGCAAGCGTATCGGGGTTCAGAAGGCAAAAAAGACAGTGTGAACACAAACCAACCAAGAAGGTGGAAAGGGGGGATAATCGAACTTTGGTACGGTCCAGGCAATTGAACCAAGTGTGAAAGCACCCTAAGATCATACTTCATAAGTACTAATAAACAAACAATATCTTAATAAAAAGCACACAGCAAAATCATCAGTGATAAATTGTCTGTTAAAGCATTTCAGAGTAAAGTGTTGAAATTACAGAGTTAGATTTTGATAAATTAACAAAATTAATTAATCAAAGGTGTTTTGATCCAGTGTAAAATCAGGGAGTTTCAGGTATAACCAAATCAAATCTCTTTTATTGTCAAATCATCAGAAGCACGTGTGCTATGATGAGCGAAAAGCTTAGGTGCTGGCTCCAGACAGTGCAAAATACTACAACATACAACATCATACTACATACTCAAAACAGGACAATGTAAAATGTAAAACTTACACTTGGTGGTGTTAATTCCAACATTCACTTGACCAAAAATCTTAATGGAACATAAAAGTCATGCCATTTTAAATCCTTTAAAGTCTTAAAAAGTGTTCATTTGTCAATTTTTAGTGCTGGCTGTCCAGTTTTAACACGTTTTTGTTAATAGAAATTATTAATATTGTGTGTGATATAGCTTAGTCAGTTTTGTAATCGCTGCATTTGTTGATCTTTATTTTTAAAAACTCGTCTTGAACCTTTTTTTTTGTACAAATACATTTGAACTCAGAATTATGAAACCCCCTGAATTATTAGCCCCACTGTTTATTTTTTCCCCCAATTTCTGTTTAACGGAGAGAAGATTTTTTCAACACATTTCTAAACATAATAGTTTTAATAACTTATTTCTAATCACTGATTAATTTGATCTTTGCCATTATGACAGTACATAATATTTGACTAGATATTTTTCTAGACACTTCTGTACAGCTTAAAGTGACATTTAAAGGCTTAACTAGGTTAATTAGGTTGACTAGGCAAGTTAGGGTAACTAGACAAGTTCTTATATAACGATGGTTTGTTCTGTAGACTATCGAACTATCGTTAATAGAAATTATTAATAACATAATTGTGTTATTTTTCTTCTGTCATTCTTTGAGAATTGTCCTATGTAAGTTATTTTAACTATCAATCGGGAGAATTATACTGTGTACTAGGTAGAATAGAGTTAAATTCTCTCTGTTAAAGTGAGAATCAGAGAACAATCAACTCCCATTAGTGTAGACCAAAGTTATTTTTTAACTCGATACAGTGTAAATATAACTCATTTAAAGTGTGGCACAAGTAACTCTCTTAAGAGTGTTAATTTAACTCTGAAAATATTGGGACGATATGTTCACTCATTTGAAGTTGATTTTAACTCAAACTATTTTTATGGTTATGAATATTGTTAATAGTAGGAATTGTTACGTACACTTAAGTGTTACCCAAGTTTCTAAGGTCATCTTTTTGCATAACTTACTAGAAAGAGAGGTACTGATCTTCAATTGCTTTTGCTATTTAGTTTCTTTAATGTTTCGATCAAGTCCTCTTAGATCCCTAATGAAATGACTCGATGACATTTTATGATTGCAAAGTCATGACCCATCAGTGTTCTTGCGCTAATTACAAGCATTTCTAAACCATTAGCAGGTCATCGGCTATCCAGTACAGACTGGAGCTAAACGCTGCAGTTCTATTTAGAGCGCTAGAATAATGTTTGGCCGTTTAGAGGGTTCTGGGTAATGATAAACACATGGGGCTGTTGAAAAGGTATGCTAAGTGGCCAATTTGAATGTAAGCATGTGTAATGATTCGGACCCAGTGATGGCCTTTCCAGTCGTTTTGGTGGTCTGTTGTAGTTTGTCGCAGTTTGTGGGTTGGAAATGCAACTTCGAATCAATACATGGCTAAGCACAAACCCTGTCTCAGGAGTGAGGACTATGCTTGTTGTGAGAGATTAGTTGGGCAAGTAAAAGTGGATTGAGCAATTGAGATGACGTTTTCTGCTATTTTTTTAAATTCCATCTGTGTGTGTTTGGGCTGCGGGCAGGATAGAATGTAAATGCACATTAAAAATGAGTGATGAATATGTTTTAGTAGCTTTGAGCTGCAGTCTGGGTGTGTTAGCGTGGGAGATTTGAGCGAATGAGAGAAAGTTGGAGAGTCAATGAGGAGGCACTCTGGGTATATTTAGGGAGTCATCCACTGCCCTGCCTCTATTGCCCAACAGATGTTGGGCAGCTCTTCTTTTTACCCCCACCCTGGACAGGGAGGGATGAAAGTGATTTTGTGGGGTTGTGTGGTTTATTTAGCTTGGGGCTATAATCTTTGCTCCCAACATCATTCCTAGATTAGCTGTTAAATATAGGTGGTTATTAGGGCTGCAACTCATGATTATTTTAATAATCGATTAATCTGTCGATTATTTTTTTTCGATTGATCGATTAATCTGATTAAAAAAAGGAAAGAAAAACAGTAATTTCCAACCCTTTATTCAAAAACAGAACTAAAATCTTTAGAAAGTGCACAAACATGTTGTCCTTGAACATCCCTGAGCTGTAATAATAATAACAATAATAAAATAAAAAAACTAAATTATTAGTTTTGTCCTTTTTTCAATCTAAATATATATATATATATATATATATATATATATATATATATATATATATATATATATATATATATATATATATATATAAATTTTTAAATCAAGATACATACTAGACAGATGAAATAGCATAAGATATTATGCCTTGTAAAATTCTGGAAAAAAAACCCCGCTCAAAATTAAGTGATTGTTTGCCTCAAACTAGCTAAATTAATTGCCAATAGGGTAAGAAAAATAATCTTAATGAGAAATAATCTCAAACAGAAGTTTTAAGCATCACTTAATTTTCTCATGCCATTTTACTAGTCTGTTCGTGATTTAAGATTTTTTAGATATTTGGACTGGAAACGAGATGAAATGACTAAGTAAGAAAAGCTTTTTTGCAGTGCAGCTATACATGACGACAGATGAAAAAATGAATGATGCAAAAAAGGCGAGTGACTAAAAAAAGTGTCTTAAGTCTTGCAAAGTGCAAAGTAACTACACCACCGCTGCTTTACTTCTGTTATTAACCCTTTCACTGGTGAGTTTAAAAGATTCTATCTAGCCCCGGGAGTGAGTTTTGTTAATTACGTTCACCCCTAGTGTTTCCGTGGCGATGTGTCATGTTTGTCACATGACACACCTCAGCCACAATAGCACTGTATGACAAATGTATCCCTTTTATTATGCTTTTCCATTTTAATACAAAATATATGAGGGTTTTTTGTTGTTTAAAAGATGTATAAATGATTTTGATCGTGATCTATAACAAGAGATGGACATCGTCATGTTTACTGAAATGTTTACGTGTTTACATGTGCATGCCTCATTCATAAAAGCAGAACACGCAGGATTCAGCACGATTTATGAGTTACTCCCAAAATGCATGCATGCAAGTGGCTGGCCAGCTGGGAGAAGAAAAAATTGAACTTTATTGTTACTTTTACTACGTGTACATGATGTGAATTATACACATCGATACATTATATTTGAATGGATTGTTAGACAGAGTTTTACAAACTGTAAATGTATAATTTTCCTAGTAAGTGTGTGTATTTACATGTCTAAAACATAAAATAAGCATTGGGTGGTTAAAAACACAGCATAATTGTGATAATATGACTACTCTTTCCCTGGCTTAGCGCCAGCCAACATGCCAAAGCTCAGTTGGAATTTTTCACATCATGCTTGTCAACAACAAGTAAACACCATCACCAGGGACATTACGGTCCTCACTTCAAAACGGAACAAAAGTAGGATTCTGTAGTGATTTACCCTGCTTTTGCTCCCTTCCTCCTCATCAAAGACTCCAACATGTTTGCGTTTCAGGTGCTGGATCACTGCCATGGTGCTCCCGTCATCACTTTAGCATATTTGACCGTTAACACACTTTTTTTGTTTAATTAGTGTGACATGTTCCCACAACTTAGATGACTAGGGTCCAGAGATTTCTCTGCCTTCACCATCTATCGTTCCTCTAACGTTACCTCCGCTTGTTTTTATCCCTCCGTCCTTAATTAAGTTAATGTTTTTTAATAATCAAATGTCTTCGCGTCGTGCGACACGACGAATCGATTATAAAATTCGTTGCCACCGCTTTTAGTAATCGATTTTAATCGATTTTAATCGATTCGTTGTTGCAGCCCTAGTGGTTATATGAAATAAATTATGTTTGCTTAGGGGAATGTGAAATAATTGCTTAATAAATTCACATCTTAATCTAACTTTGTATGCAATTCCATGCAAATGTCAACCTTGCCATGAAAAAAAATTAAGTTTTCGCCAAAATACGGAAACCGTTTCTAAATTTTTTGTGTAGACTTGTAATTTACAGTACTTTAGAAATACTCAAAAATGTATCTGTCAGTGTTTTCAAACTAATATTTTTAATTTACCAAAGTCAGACAAGTGGCAATTTCACACCTGTCACATCCATAACGGAGAGATGTCACATCCATAATGACACTTTTTCCTCATAAATACAAAAATGTAAAATAAAATAAAATCAGTCATGTTTGTTCTATAGATATCCAACACTTTCTGGTTAGCATTGTTTCTTCTGGGTTGTGCAGTTTAATTCACAGAATTTCGACAAAGTATGTTGTGTAAACTCGCAGACTTTTTTTTGTCACATCCATAACGCATGTTTGTTTTCCTTATTTCAAATATAAAACATGTTTACAGATTGATATTTTTCTGCTCCCATAACTCTGTGGTCAGTTGTTCTGAAAAATATAAACAGATGTTTCAATATATTGTTAACATACTTTCTATGAATTTATGTTTTGAGTTTTTACTGCAAATGTCACATCCATAACGCTGGAATTGCTCATATATTTTATCTTTTGCAGCCACTGTGTTGCTTAATTTTAAAAACACAGAAAATATATATTGGTTTATTCCACATATTGCACTTCCCTTATTCCGTGCAGAAAAAAACTGATGTGGTCACGCAGTGTGGCAAGCATACCATTTCTCTGCATGCTTAATCAGCCCCATTCTGATTAGTGAAACCACCAAACAAATTTGCGGTTAATTTGAATTGGGACCATGACGTCCGACTTCGAACAAGATAAAGAATGTTTCATAGAGTTGGAAGATTTCAGGATGGCACATCACGCATACCATAACTGCACTGATAATGAGTTGGTCCACCACCCGGAATAATTGACTTTAATCCCTGAAGTGCAGGTCTCATTAGTTCGGGTTAGCTGACAGCCGTCGTCCTTCTGGAGTGCCGTAGGAACTGGAGAGGGATTACGGCTGGCTGCCAAAGCTTTGCTGTGCTTTAGGGCCCTGGTGGTGGTGATGGATAGCGTCCAGCAGCTATGTACATTGGGTGAATGGTATATCACACAGGTTATGCTTCTCGCTCAACAGATTGTAGCAAATATTACTCTGAAAATATGATCCTAATACAATGGAATTCACCAGACGCCAAGGTCATCTCCCACTGGTCTGAGGCAACAATAAGTGCTCGTGATTTATTGCCCATCATACTTTTAATGTCCTTGGAGTTAAACTCTCTAAAATTATAGACACATCCTTAAAATCTACTCCTTAGATTTTAAGCTAAATTAATTGTCATACTAAACCCAAAAGTTATGCTTTTGACATATTTATTAGCCAGATATAGAAATACTTTCCTCTTTTGCTTTTTCATTACACATTTCTCCACAAATTATTGCAGGTTTTATCAAGACCATAGGAGGTAATGATTGCCACAGTTTGAGTGTACCAAAGTACTTTTATAATATAATAATTCCTTACATTTATATAGAGCTTTTTTGGACACTCAAAGCGCTTTACACGATTTGGGGGGAATCTCCTCATCCACAACCAGTGTGCAGTATCCATCTGGATGACCCGGCAGCAGCCATATTGCGCCAGAAGACTGCACATTACACACTAGCTGATTGGTGGAGAGATGACAGAGTGATAAAGCCAATTATGATTTGGGGATGGTTAGGAAGCCATGATGGACAGAAGCCAGTGGGCAAATTTGGCCAGGATGCCAGGGTTAAACCCCTACAATTTTTCGAAGGACATCTTGGGATTTTTAACAACCACAGAGAGTCAGGACCTCGGTTGAACATCTCATCCGAAAGACGGCGCTCACTGAGTAGTATAGAGTCCCCATCAATATACTGGGGCGTTAGTACCCACACAGACCGCAGGTTTAGCGCTACCTGCTGGTCTTACTAACACCACTTCCGGCAGTTTTTTCTTTCCCATGTGGTCTCCCATCCAGGTACTTATCACGCACAGGCCCTGCTTAACTTTTGTGGGCGACTATGTAAAAGTTACAGAGAGCTAGCTATGTAATAGCTATGTAATATGTAAATTAACAGCATAGCAAGTTTTTTCTTGTGATGGGCATTGTCGTTTGAATAAGTAATGTTTCTCTTTGTGTCACACTGCAGATCTGTGACCTAAGAAGAAGTATACTCACATTATCATCAAATATTCAATTACTTAGAAAATACCCCCCTCCCGCACTGACTTTTTCAATATATGGGACAATTAGAGCACACTGCTTTTCCTGGGGTCATGTTTGTGGTGAACTTTTGAACTTTACTCATTGCTGAAAGTTCCCACATTTGAAAAAAGTAAAGAGAGCCCTGACCTTGTGCAGAATGTAGGCGGGATTTCTGCATCCTCAGCACCTTCCTGTTTTTAAAGATTCATTTCTCTGAGAGTTGCTGAACTGGCCCTTCTTCACCAGATCCTGTTCTCAGTCCAGCCCTGAAAGCAGCCACTCCTCTCGTATGTTTTTTCTTTTTCTACTTGTTTAGTACCAGCCCAGCTACACCACAGCTTTCTATTTCAAATTCTGCTGCTCAAAGGCGACATCTGACATGGGTTTTCTCTGCAGCCCGATGCCCAAGCCAGGCAACAGATCAGCAGGACTATATTAAGGCAAAAGTGGCCACGACTGGCTCCCCCTTGCTTCTGACAAACAGACTGTTTGTTTGGAAGGGCTGCACAACTGGTGGATCAGAGCCTGAGGCACTGTGGGTACTACTGCTGTGGTTGCAAGTGCCATTTTGAGCTTCGCAATGCGGGAAGAGGCAGCCCCTCTAGGGAACGGAGTTAAATGGTCATTTATAGAGTCTTTTTCAACTGCTTCAGGAAACAGGAATTAATTACAGGGGTTAGCCCGAAGAAGGCCCTGCATTGTTATGCCTCTGACCCATCTCTTTAGAACGACCCAGATTAGATTAAGATACAGGATGGGAGATGCATAATATTTATGATTGTGGGACAGACAAGCATCCTGGTCTGTGTCCGTAAAACCTCATCCATTGGTGCTTTGAATGAGGCCTTTTATAAACTTTCCCCAGCTGTTGAAACCAATGAGCCTCTACTAGTAGACCCTGCAGTGGTAAGGTTTACTGGAGATGTTCTAAATGCAGGGTGTATTATTATTTGCCATATTAAAGTTTATCTTAGTGTTAAGGTGATTATTGTCAACATATTATTCTACTGTTTTGAGCCTGCTCACACCTTCAGCAGATGGCTGAAACTCGAACATGACTGAAAATTTAACATGTTTAACGTAATCTGACATGAAGCCAGTGATAGCAATTCAGACAAGCATGTTTGTTGAACTCACACCACACAATTTGTTTTGTTATTTTGGAAGCACTGGAAAACATGACCTCTTGGCTTGCAGAGGACTGCAAGACAAGACAGATAAACATTTAGACAACCTAAATAGATTCAGTCAGAGGCGCTGTTTGGAGTGGATATTTATTTCAGAGCCCTCAAGCTTGTACATACAAGGCAGAGAGTTGGCCTTATGCTTTTTGGGGGGGTTTCAACACACTCAAAACGAATAATTCAGCCTTTACAGCCTCTTAGTACTTGTTTGTTTTTGTTCTCTGAGGCTAATTTTTCAATTGTGAAAACCAATGCTTGAAAAGACAGGTTACTGTTAACCTGAAAATTTATTTAAATGTATCTCAGGTAAGTTTGAAGCATGTATCTAGTTATAAATTGTATGTTTTATAATCTTTGGTTTTGTGGTAGCATGAAAGTGTGAACGTTGTTCCTGGGCTTCATTATTTGCCAATGAGGATTTCATGTTCTGCTCACTTCTTGTTTTTGTTTTGTGCATGCTTTGAATTGCAGCTTCTGATATATGTCCCTACCCTGTGAGTGCTTTTGGTCACAGGCCAAAGACCTATCGTAGGGATACTGAGCAGGACCTGTTGTGTAGCTGTATGTCCAGCTTAGTTTCCATAGAGATGGAGAGGTGATGGAATCCAGGAGGGTGAGGGAGGACTGTATCTGAGCTGAAGCAGAGAGAGTGAGAGAGAGAAAGCAGAGATATGCAGACATTAGGTGGAAAAACACTAACTGCCTCCAACTCTTACGCAGCACTGTACTATCAGAGACTTGAGTCTTTTTTTATGTTTGCAAGACATATTAGTGTGTGGAGAGAGCGAAGAACAGTTCAAAATCAAACCGGCATTTCATGCACGAGCAACACAATTTAATGTGTCTGGAACTTGTGCAAACAACTAGGTCACAGCTCTGACATGTTACTCTTTTCTCTAGTTAAAGGTTTCGGAATTTAAGTGTGTAGCATGCACCGTAGAAGTCATCCAATGCTCTGCTGACTGTAACCCCCGCACATACAGACTTGCTCTCATCCACCACTGCTTGCCTGATGAATCAGACACTCTTGGCAAAGCCTGCCTATCAACTTTGTCTCTCAGCACACCCTCTGGGCAGACAGAACCGCTGTCTCTCCTGTCTCTAACATTCCTCCTCTCCATTAGAATTACCCTTCCTGTGTGAAAACGTCCCCTCGAGGGTTCTGAGTAACTGTGAACTCAGCTGGAAGGATATTCTGTAGCTCCCACAATGCTGTGGGTGTTGTTAGTTATGCGTGTTGCTTTGCCACAGTTTTGGCTGCTGCCCTTTGCGGCAGGATACCCTGAGATCCATTTCCAGTGTCCGAGACGACCCTATTGAGTTTCAGTCCTCTGCTTAATCCCTGTTGTTGAAAACCTTGGGAAACAGCCCCCTTACCTCTGCACCCCTCCTTTCTCACCACCTCCCCTTCCACACCATCTCCTCCTTCTATTCCCAGGCAAACAAGACGCCACAGAACAAACTCTAATTAAGAGGGTTCTTCTGTACTGTACTGGGGCTAAGGGTCTCCCTCCCACCCTGTCTTACCAAGCGATCTGTGTGTGGAGTGTTTGTGACCAAGGCCAAGCTGCCTGGGGCAGGAATTAGCGCAGTCTCCCTGGTCTGAGGCCTGGCACTCATGGGAAGGAGGCGGAGGTAGACAGGGTTGTTGCTGCTGAAACCCCCCGGGATGAGAAAGGAGGGAAAGAGATGTGTGTGTTCTTGGTAAACAGTGCTTTGTTAGAAGTGACTGTCTGATCCCTGGGGCCTCTGTTCTCATTCCTCTCTACTCTCCTCCCCTCCCATCTTTCCTTTTACTGTTAACCACACTGCGGTCACTCAGGCTGTGCCCCGTCAACCTCACGAGCATCTCACCCCAAGGTCGCCTACACTTTGTAGACTCGTTTTATGGCAGGGGAGGCCAGTCCTGGGAAGTAGCATCACACTTTTGACGTAGTTCCTCTCCACACATATGCTTACAGTTGATGGTTAACCTCTGTTGTGTTTTATTTGATACTGTAGCCTTCTGAACAGCAGCTGATAAGGCACAACTGTAGTTTGATTTATATCTCTGCTCATGGTAAAAGAAGTGCAATTGCTCCTTTTTATGCTAGGTACTTCACAGATGTGTCTGACTCTTTCTCTCCCATTCCCCCCTCCTCCCTCTCTCTCTTTAATAATGTCTGCACCCTTTAATCACTGCTCAGTTCAGAGGCCCAGTATTTCCATTCATTAGTCCCATCTGCATGGCCCGGAGCTGCCCTCATTCCTGCCATTTGGACCAAAAGTAGCCTGTTTTATTCCCAGTCCTACCATCCATGCAGGCCTTGGTTCCCACTCCCTCAGCCCTTCTCCCTTTCCTGAACTATTGTACTTGCCAGGTCTCTCTGATTGCACCAAGTCAAGACATTGTACTGTCAGTTGACTTTGAGGATTACAAGCAAGGTTCACACAGTTTGAGTTTGTCTGTCAGGCATTATCTGGGGAAATGAGCTGAGGTTTGGCAAGCATTCATCTCGCTATGAATCCTTTTTTTCCACTGGCTTTTTCTTTCTTATACTATCTGAATCCTGTCCTTCCTGTCTCACTTATCTTGTCTTTATTTAAATGTTGGGAGGGGGGGCTTACTCCATCCACATCTACCTCTCTCTTTGTGTCTGTCATATTTGTCTTGCTTTTTTATTTTTGTAACCTATGCACTGCTGTATTTGTTTTCCTTCACCTCTCTCTCTGTGGAATGTGTTGAGAGCAGCTCCTCTGTCACCATTTGTGGGGGACGAGTGTGGACAGGTTTAAGATACTGTTGGAGTATCAACCTCACCACAAAGGGTCAGATCAGACTATCAGAAAAGATATTCACTCACCCTTTTCCGCATGTTTTACTGTGTCTTCTGTTCTGTTTTTCTTAAAAATATATTTCTCATTATGGCAGCCCCTCATGTTGTTGGTGCTTTGTATGCAGGTCAATTCTTTGTGGGGTCTTTTGTCCATGTTTATTCAGTATGATATAGAACTGGGCAGAAGGCAGGTGACTCTCAAAATATTGCCTGCAGAGAAAGATCTTCACACCTTTTTTTCATAGGAATGCATGTAACACTACCTGTCAGTAGGTTTCTAGTCGGAATGTTTATTTTTCCTGCTGTCATCCTGTGTCATTTTCTGCTTATACTCCATCTGTCTTAGTTCAAATGTGTGCCAAAGAATTTAAGAAGAGGGTGATTTTATAAGCTATGTGCCACATATAGATTTGATGGTATTGGAGCCACCCTTATTCACCATAGATACTCCTTGCTGCACATTAAATAATTGCTGGAATAATTATGGTTATATTGCTGAACATATCAATTGTAAGGACAGATGCTTATTGACATCTAACTGAGATCAGGTCTTCCTTCCATGCACTTTGGCAAAATCTCAGGTGTGACCTTGGACTTGGAGAAGAAACAGAAAAGAAAAACAGTTTTTGCTCTGACAACTGATAAGGATAGATTTATGACCATCCACTGCCTGTGGGTTTGTTTGACTGCTAGTGATCAAGCTATTTGGAAGCCTCTCAGTAAAACACTCAGTGTGTGTATCTTCTCTTCTGGCTTGATAAAATCTTCACTCAAGCTTGTAAATGCAATTACAGGATTGAATGAGACATGTAGAAGTCCATACCAGTTGGAGGCTCTGGTTTAGAAACCTGGCCTAAGATTCAAGACTGCCAATCAAATAATCTTTCTCATCAGCAAAATTAGTTTGGGATGGAAAGTGCCAGATTTCCAACCAGGATTCATAACTGGGTTAAGGAAAAACTTTGTTGTTTTACCATCTTCACCATCTAAAGTTTGCTAGAGAATGATTTGCTTGACTGATTCCTGAAAGACCACTGTGACAAATGAGTCCCCGCATTGATCCTGTGGGCCAGCCTGACCTCCCGCTGGTGGCCTACTCACACCTGCGGCTTCTCCACGATGGACCTCCAGCTTCTCTAGCCTCCAGCGCCTAGACTGCAGTTCCACACAGGAAGTTTGGCCAGAAGAATAATGGTCGTGCCCAACAGAGCCCATTGGTGAAGTTTTTTCCTCGCCACTGTCGCCACTGGCTTTATTGCATCAGGACTTGTGGAGCTGCGCTTTGGTGGATTTGCTCTACAGTGTTTGAACTTTCAGCAGTGAAATTTAAACCACACTGAACTAAACTAAACTGAACTTCAACTCTGAAATCTGGACTTTACTAGAACTATGTTAAGCTGCATTGACACAATCTATATTGTGAAAAGCACTACATAAATAAACATGAATTGAATTGAATTGTGCACTAGCTTGACCAACAGCTAACTAGCCTCAACCAACATGGAAATATATGCTAGTCTAGGCTGATCTTAGACAGGGAAACAGTGAAAATCCTCTGTCGATGAATAACTAAAAGTAACACCACAAAGACCATTTAATATGTAATTTGAGAGTTCCAGACATTAACTGAAAGTAGACTGATCTGGTTTCTATCTGGTTTCTATAGACAAGGCTTGTAATTTATGGTCATTAGATGTTCCACACTCAAGCATTCTTGTTTATACAATGAGTAGTTCAGCATTGGTCCTGTCAAATCAATGTATGTTATTGCTTTTAGTTTATCTTTTCTTTTGATGTAGCCTGTATGATGGAGATATTCATGAGGGATAGGGGACTTCCCTTCTGCCATCAGACATGTCTCGGCAATTTGCTACCCACTCTGTCTTTCTCTATACTTATATCTCTGTTATTGAAGGCTCTAGACTGCTCGAATTCTCGGCTGTCTCTCCTACCTGCATGCAGTAGTAGCTACCTCTCTCTCTCTCTCTCTCTCTCTCTCTCTCTCAGATGGAGGACAGCAGATATCCTACAAAGTGTCTCTCTGCCCTGAGCCTGGCACATCTAGGCGGATGTCAAAAGAAAGGCACAGAGATAAAACACAGGAATGATGCTTGTGTTTCCTCGTCATGCCAGATCGGTTGTAGAGATAGCAAGAGATGCAGCGTCACTCCTCACACCCGATATCTCGATCCAAGCTTACACCCCCTCAAGGGTACATACTATAATCTTCTAAGCACAGTCTTGTACACATAGGATGGTGTTGTCTATCTTTGTCTGTGTGTTTTATTCAAGACTCTTGTTATTGTTGTAATTATATATTATTATTCTGGGAGTGAGAAGATTGTTTCCACCGATGGCATACGGGCACTGCAGAGGGCTTGTTGGGACTCGTGGACAAAGTCATGCTACCCTTAGAATCCTTGGATTGGTGAACCATACACTCACATATGAATATAGCCATTGCACACACATTTACTTATGAGGTCTGCTATGTTTATGATTACATTTTTTTACCAAAAGTGGGTAGATTTATTAATGCCCAATGCCAATTCTTCCCCTTACCCCTCGTTTTGCACGGTCACGTGAGGGGCTAGGGGTGTCCCAAATCTCTTTAGCTTGAAGATGTAGGGCTAAGGGGAATGACTAGATAGCCCTGGAAATGGAGATTTTTCAGGACCACACTCAAAACCAAGGGGTACAAAAACTTCCCAGAATACACCAGCTACAATGGAGGCATGGCTGCAGGAAGTAAGGAGATGCACAGATTAGTATTGTATTGTTTCAAACAAGCATATATATTTTAATACATTCACAGCGGCGTTTTACCACCTTGCTTTAAAAAAACTATTAAAAAAATGATAAATTTCACTATCTATAATCCATAATAATAACTTGTATAGTAGTCCGATAACATACTTTCACATCTGTCACTCGAATATCCTGTCAGAAAGCTGTAGTGACTGTGAATGAGCTTTTTACAGTGTCTGCTATAATGTTAATGTTGTTTTCATATGTTTAGATGAATATAGCCACTGTGTAAATGCACAGTACAGTTACGAGCTAATTGCCACATTGTATTGTTATTGTATTGTATGATAACATGATATCGTGGCCTTCAGTGATTTCCTAAAGAGAAATACCAAAAAATAACACAACTGGAATAACTACAGCAGTCGCAATTGTCGGTCTCATATGAAGTACGAGCTCACAATGACTTACTGACATGCACGGGTGTTATAGTGTTGTCCCATTTCTTAGGGGTAAAATTTGAAGCCCTTACCCTTCACAGTCTGTTTCAAGGGCCAAGGGGTAGGGATTGAATAGAATTGGGATTGGGCCTATGTCTGCCTTGCTTTCTTTCTGGCTTCTTGGGCTGTTTTTGTGTTTATCAAGTGCAGACAATGTCAGCCTTTTCTCACCCTGTTTTTTGGGGTGACCCCAATGGGTGGGGCCATGGCTGACAGACACCCGCTGACTTTCTGCTCTCTGGTGACCCTTGACCTTTGGGTTTAGAGGGGGCGTGAGCAGGAGGATGGGAGAGTTTATTATTTCCTGTGTTTCCTACTTCGTCTTCCTCTTGAGTAGTCTCTCGGGGGCGGGTGAAATGATATGTATGCATGTGTATGTTTGATGCTTGCAGGGAGTGTTTGGGGCCTCTTTTTAGCTAAAATGAATAATTGGTGTCTTTTAAAAGAAAGTTAACTAGATTTCTTTGTCCTAATCTTGTGTCACAATGCTATGGTGTCAAGGGTAGTTGACAGGGCATTTCAGTATGGTTGCTAGTTTGCTCTTTTGTTTATTTAGCATAATGCTATCAGGTGTCTGAGGTGCTATGAGTCGTTGTAGTTGACAAAAAAAGCTCACTTCCAAGATTGGTCCCAAGATATAAATCACATTCTATCTTCAGTGTCATTTTATTTGAGTGGATTGATGCTCATTTTATTGTTCATTATTTAGTACAACATCTATGGACAAAAAATGCATAATATAGCCGTCTATAAGAGATAGTAAGTCTATTCTATGCTAAAAGAAATCATAGTAGTCCTTCTTGTAATTGTGAAACATTAAAGATAGCATTAAAGAGAATAAAAACACTGTAGAAGGAATTGGTATGCTTGAGTATGACTAACACTGAGCATGTGTGTTCTGTCACAGACTGGTTCAGCTCTAGTGGTCCCACCCAGACATCACCTCTTTAATTTAACCCAGTCGAGTGGTCTGTCCTTTGGGCTGATGTTGGGCCGGGCACAGAGCCCCATGGCACCCTCAGTGTGAATATCACAGCTGGGCGGCCATTGTCCGCCAACCCCCGGCCCAAACTACACTCACAGACCAGGAGCCTGTGATCAAAGGCCCTCCGGATTAACGCAGCCCAGATACACAGGACTGGCGCTAGGGGAGGGATGGGTTCAAAAGCAAAGAGGAATGCTCCTAATTACGCTCCTTTCACTCTTTTCCGTGTCTCACCCTTTGGGCGCTCCCCTTGTCTTTCTTTTAGGGCGGTTGAGACTGTGTGTGAGTGTGTGAACGCCATGTGGAGGCTCTTCAGGCTACAGTGAGCCTGTGAGAAAGCAGTGCACTGTGACAGGATAGTGATATTAAGAGTAGACCACAAGCAGACCCTTCGAATGCAGTCCATCACAGATGGGCAGAAATTAAGGGGGCAAGGGAGAAGAGGGGTTGTTGGTTGAGGGTGGGTTGAGGGGGCGTAGAGGTTCAGGAATTTCTGTTTCACTGGAGAAACATTCTGTGGGAATGGGTCGTAGACCAGCAGAAATACATTTCTCCTGGGTGTAAGGCTGTGTGAGATCAATGTGTGTTTAGTGGATGTCAAAAAGATCATTAAAAATATTGTTTAGGATGTTGTTTATATTTCTGGGATGTAACTGAAATGTAAGGTGTCCTACAAACTGAGCCCCTCAACCTGCAAAGCCAGACGTGCAGCTGAATGCTATTGGTTTACAGAGATACGTCACTCGCTCTTGCAACAAGCCAGAATGAAAACAAAGGAACCACCATGTTTTAAATACACAGCTGAGAAATTACACCGTAATAACATATACATATAGTAATGAGCCATGGTCGACCCAAGCTCAAACAAATCTTGTTGTCTTGATGAACAGCCACAAAGCCAAGCAGAAGCGCGAGCGGTTTTGCTTTCTCACTTGCACTCCCTGAGCGTTTATATTTAAAATAACAAACTTCTTGAGCTGATGATAATAACATGCATCCAATCCTTTCAGAAACTCAGTACCGTACTGTACCACTCAGTGGAAACGGGCCATATATAAGAGTACTTTTATTTTTTGTGTTTGTTTAAGTAGCCCAACTTAGCTTCTCAACAAACTTCTCTTACTAAGAATGAAACTTCTGTACATATTTTAATTGCCATCATGCGTACTACGGTCATTAATTCTCTATGCACCTTTCTAAGAGAAGTGACCTATCTATGACCTTTTTAAGAGACCAGATTATTCACACGGAAAATAATAGCATAAAAGCTATTATAGCTAAAAGCTTAAAGACTGTTATTGTAGGAGGAATATAAACCATATCTTGGGAACAAAATTTTAGAGGTGTGAACCTGCACTGGTCTCACGGTTCTTTCGGTTACGATTATCATGTCATCGATTCGGTTCAATTCTATATCACGATGCATTGACGATGCTTTCCATACAAAGTTATATATTTTTCTTCACAACACAAAAATTCTTGAATTCAATTTTTAAAAATTAATTTACTTTTATACAGTATATTTTTTGTAATACAATTTTGTCCTTTATTACAAGCAGTTCCCTACCAGTGAAATAGCGTCTCCTGGTTCTGCTGTACTTCAGTGTCAGTGAAAAATTGTCCAGCAAACTCACATGCATTGAATTGTGTACAGTTGTCTGCTTTTTAAGTAGTTGGAGCATTTTAATTACTTGCCCTCACCTCATTCGAGTAGTATTCTACCGTGACATAGCGCATATGAGATAAATGACATAGTACATAATAACCGGTGAGGATCTATTACTGAACTGATACCAATTTGTCCATGTTTGCATCGCGGAGTATAGAAGAAACAATTAATTTTGACACCCCTACAAAATATCAATATAGCATTGCCCAGGAATGTTTATAATGAATTTGTTTGACTGTGTTTCAGGTGTGAAGTTTATGTGGAAGGGGTGTGTGTGAGGCCCCAGGTTAGTGCACAGACGTGAAACAGCGTCATGGAGGACGGTGGCCTGAGATTATTGTCCGCTGTGCTTTGTGTGTGCCATACCCTGCTCCTCAGCTGCCCAAGTGAGTATCACACTCAAAAAAAGTCATTGGAATTGAAACACTTACTAAGAAACAGTATTCAGTAATCTGAAAGTTATTCTTTCTAGCAGGCTGAAGAAATTAAATGAAATGTTTATTGATCTATTTATTTTTTTTTCAGCTGTTCTTTCTCTTTATTTTCGTGTGGAGCCTCTCTCAGCGATACAGAAGCAAGGTTCTTCAGTCCACCTACATTGCACAACACATCCAGCCACTGCCAGAATCAGCTGGCTATTTCAAGGGCAACCACTAGATCCCAGTCACCATTCTGGAGTGGAACTTAGTCCAGACTTCCTCTCACTGTCAAACCTCCAACCAGCTCTCACAGGCTTCTACCAGTGCTTGGCTCACTCCGAGACAGGCTCCATCATCAGCAGGCATGCGCGAGTTACCATTGCAGGTAAGCGCATATGATCACATGAATATTGTGCTAACAAGCACCCTTTCAATCCAACTGTAAGAACAATTTTACAAACAACAGTGCTCTTCAAAGAGATTGCTGGAGAAGAAAGACAGGAAGTAACAGAAGGCATATTTCTCGAACCATTAACACTGTTAGAATGGCCGACCTTAGATGAGTGTCGCAGGGGAAGGAAACGGTTCTTTCTTTTCAGTCTGGCACTTATCCAGACACCTCTTCAGCAGTATCCTTAATGAGCCTGGGGGCTTCCTGTGTCATACCTTGAGCTGATGCCGGGAAGGGCGCCCTATCGGACACAGTCCCCCCGGCACTCGACCCAGGGCCTGATCAGGGTTGCAGATAAGGCTGCATTATTCAGTGGAAAGCACATGTTCTCCGCCACTCACAATCCAATATAAACACCACTTTGACAGAAGGTCTTTGTGTGAAGTGCCGCAGCTACGAATGAATATACTAGTTTATTGCACAGCTTTTGCCAATGTTTGATTCTGATTGGTTCGCTGCCACATTCTTTGGTCAGATGATTTGTGTAATGATTGCTGTACTGCATAATTGAGTGTCTGCGCTAGTTTAATGTTTCTAACTACAGTCCCTGACAAAAGTCTTGTCGCTTGTGTACAAATTGACCTAAAGTGCTGCTGAAATATATTTCTAATCAAGATTTTTTTACAAGAAATGGCTTATTTTATTCCCAACAGCTTTTGTGACAATGTTTGAGTGCAAAACAAAACTGTCAAAAAGTATTTTAATACTCCCAGCTTGGTAAAGCTCATTGAGTCAATTTTTGCAAAGACATAAGTGTTGTCGCCTTGTTATATGAGCTTCACCTGTGACTAATAATGGATCAGTTAGGTCTCAGGTGTGTATTAAAAGAACCCCAGTACACTAGACCTTCACATCAAACTGCAACTAGTCCTCTGCAAACATGCCTAAGATTCACCTTGAGACTAAGGGCGCACTCACACTATGCTATCCGAACTGTGCCCATGCACGTTTACCAGTTTGTTTGAGAAGTGTAAGTGCTCTGAATCGGGCTTAGGCAAGATTCAGTTGGAAGAGGTGTGCCAGAGCGTGGTTCAGTTGGGCTTTGGTGCTGTGAGTTCAAAGCACACCTGAGCCCGAAACTGAAGACAAGACGTGACTTTTAATGTACTGTTTCATATGGATTTATTAATCATTCTTACTGTTCAATGAATGCAAATTGTCGTAGTTTATTAAAGGCGCAAACCCCTCACTGCACATCAGCTGCACCTTCAGCAAACCTCCTAATACTTGCAGCATGAGGACTTTAATGATTATTTACAAGCGTCAAATGTGGCTGATCTGTGGCTGAAATATTTAACTGTGTGTCACTGCATTCCAAATGACTAAAATGATATAACTAAAGAAATCTCCACTGTGCTGAGCGAGGGCGCTTCTTTTCTGTTAATATGAACAGAGCTTAATTGATGATTTAAGCTCAGGCTCGGATGCAGTGTGAGTGCAAGCCGTTGGGGGACAAGCGTGCTTCGGCGCAGTTCAAGGCAACTGTACCTAGTGAGAGTATGCCATAAAGTGTTGATTATCAAGAGGCTGAAGACCAGATCCATTGCTGATGTGGCAGACACCTTCAATGTGTCTCAGCGTCAAGTACAGAGGATAAAAACAGATTTGAAGAGACTGGAGACGTTTTTAACAAGCACAGGTCAGGCAGACCCCGCAAGACAGAGGACCGTTTGTTTGCTCGAAAATCCATTTTCCACTGCAGCATAGCCATACCTGCCAAAATTTGCCCCTGAAAATCCGGGAGACCAGAGAGGTTAGGTTCGCGGAGGAGGTGTCTGAATAACACTGTTGAGAGTCGGGTACTGTGGCTAACTGTACTATGGAGCGTGCTTCCGGCGGCCGATGTGATCAGATCCTATACCAAAGTTGGCGACCCAGGTTGTTTGAGAGACTGTACCAAAATGCTGAGGACCGGGGTTGGGGATTGTGCGGTGAAATTACGGGAGAAATAATAAAATGAGAGGGTGGCAGGAGATGGGTCTGAAATACGGGAGACTCCAGGGAAAACGGGAGTGTTGGCAGGTATGAGCATAGCTCCACGAGACCTGGTCACCTGAAGTCCTTGAGTCAATCAGAACAGTTTGTCGGATTGTGTTTCAAAATGGCCTCCATGGCCATACCAATTTCGGAAACTATTTGATTAATTAAAATTCAGGTTAATAGCAGGTTTTCTACAAAATAGATAAGCGACAAGACTTTTTTTCAGGGACTGTACAGTCAAAATGAATACTGTATTTTAGATCATAGATTGACAAAAACTTTAGTCTGCTTATTTATGTTATGCTGTGAAGTGATTGATCACTCTTTGATTTATTCCTTCAGATATTGAGGAGTTTGCAGAAACCCATCGGAGGTCATTTACTGTAAATAAGGGAGACACTGCTGTTATTGAATGTCCACTTCCTCGCAGCAATCCACCTGCTCTCCCACGCTTCCGGATACGGGGGAAATGGTTGGAACAGTCTACAGGTACAGATCAGATGATCTGCAATGCCAAACCCTCCAGAAATGGATGAAGATACACTTGAACTTTTTGTTTCTTTTGTCTTTCTTTCAGACGAGTATTTAATCCTGCCCTCCGGGAACCTTCAAATTGTGTCTGTGTCTTCAGAGCATCAGGGAATGTATAAATGTGGAGCTTATAATTCTTTAACTCGAGAGACTCGAGTAGAGGCTCATGGCACTAAACTCTTAGTCAAAGGTTGGTTGAACAAACTGATTTGTTTTTGATTTGATTTTCTGTGTACTGTAAATATAAATTGTACTGTTATTAAACACTAATAAAGCCATTGCCTTATTTCTTTGACGTAGATTCAGAAGGCTCTTCACCTGTAAGGATTGTCTATCCCATCACACCTCGCAGTCTTACAGTGGACCAGTCTGGATCTCTAACTCTTGAGTGTGTTGTATCAGGAAGTCTTTCTTCAAAGGTCAAATGGATTAAAGATGGGGCGGAGCTTTCACGGAGCTCTAAAAGGATGTTGTCGCACAGCAACCTGGTGTTGAATGACATTCAGCTGGGTGATGGAGGACATTATTGCTGCTCTGTTCCTACTGACCGTGGAGCTGTGGTCAGTGTCAACTACACTGTGAATGTGCTTGGTGAGGAGTCAACATATATAACTTTATAATTTTAGCATGGTTTAGGGTAGTTTGGTGCTAGGAGATCAGGGTTTTCTTAATGTTTTATTTATTAATTTCAACTATCAGATGTTCCCTGCACAACAGTTAAAGAATAAATGAATTATTCTGTCACATTTACCTCAAATTTCCAATTTACTACTTGGGAAATATGAAAAATCATAATAATAAATAAAAATAATAAATAAATAATTGGACTTTTGAAAACATCGATTTGCTTTTTTTTAATAATTATTTTTTAGGGGTTTTCACCTTTATTGACATAGGAAAGTGGAGATTTTACTGACAGAAATGTGCAGGGAGCAGAGATAGGGGAAAGATCAGCAAAGGACATTGACCTGGGAATCAAACTCAGGTCACTGTGTGCACCTCCTTACTATGTGTCGACGCAATAACCACTAGGCTATTGGCGCAAACTGGATTTGCTTTTTAACAATAAAATATGTTTTGTTTAATAATAAAGTATATGGACACCTGCATAGATACCTGCAATCAAATGATTTTCTGCAATCAAACTGGATTTTATTTTTCATTAATACACTGTAAAATAACTGTGTTCCACACAATTGATTGATGACAACATGAAGGAATTAAGTAAACTCTTTAGTTTTTACAAATTTAAGTCGGTTGAACATAAAACAATTACATTTTTCCCCACAAAAGTGAAGATTTGTGTTGTCTCAGCTCTTTTTAAATAAGTAGACTGAACAAACAGCGAACATTATTTTTTGAGTGTACTTTCATATCAACTAAATGATCAAGTGATAAAAATATTAGTTTGGCATATACAACAGTTCACTTAAAATTGGAAGTAGTTTCATTGTTATAGTCTAAAATAACTCTAGCATGCTTCTCCACTTCACAGCACATGTATCCATCCTGCGAGGTTTGTCAGATCAGGCTGCAGTTGTTGGATCCTCTGTGAGATTTACTTGTGCTGCCAGTGGCAATCCAACCCCCAACATCATATGGCTCCTCAACTCCGCCCCTTTCTCCTCTTCACCCCGCCTCACAATTTCGGGCACCTCCCTTCACATCTCTTCAGTAATGCTTCAAGATCAGGGAATCTACCAGTGCATGTTTGATAATGGCATTAGCTCTGCACAATCTACAGGAAGACTCAGTATCCAATCAGGTAAGATACCCAAAACACTCATGTACAGTATATGTGTATGAGCTTCACAGGAGGCTTCAGTCACTCGATCTTGAATCGGGTCCTTCAACTAATTAAAGTTTAAGTGGAATTGCTTATTAAAAGTTAGCATATACACATGCAAATTTCTAATCAGCCAATCACATGGCAGCAAACCAATGCATTTAGGCATGTAGAAATGGTCAAGACGATCTGCTGCAGTTCAAACCGAACATCAGAATGGGGAAAAAAGGTGGTTTAAGTGACTTTGAAAGTAGTATGGTTGTTGGTGTCAGACGGGCTGGTCTGAGTGTTTCAGAAAGTGCTGATCTACTGGGATTTTCATGCACAACCACATCTCTAGGGTTTACAGAGAATGGTTCGAAAAAGAGAAAATATCCAGTGAGCGGCAGTTCTGTGGGTGCAAATGCCTTGTTGATGTCAAAGGAAAATGGCCAGACTGGTTCCAGCTGATAGAAAGGCAACAGTAACTCAAATAAGCACTCCTTACAACCGAGGTATGCAGAAGAGCATCTTTGAACGCACAACATATCGCAAAATATATTGCAGAAGAGAAGAGATGTCGGATTTTTCCACTATCGTGCAGCCATAATACTGGGCACCCCAAGTTGTGGACCTGTCTACCTCTTTCTATTAAAGTAATGTCTACAGAATCTGTGCTCAAGGGGAAATTGAATCTTCACCTTTTAGAAAAGGCTTTTATTACTCGAGTTATCTGAGCTTGCTTTTCTTTTTGTGACAGTGAAAATGCAACCTCTTATCAACCCATACGTGTCTCTAAACAACTAAACAAGGTTTTATTAACAGAAGTATCAGAGAAGACAGGTTTCGCATACAGTGAGTTCCAGCAGGGCAGAGAGTTTGGCTGGAGAAGGGGGAGTCGGGTTGGGTGTATTTGGCTGGCAGTGAGAAGGCTGTGAGTGTGAGCTTTGTGCGTGCTGTTGGGGATAAGCTCTTGGACAGCGGAATGTAAGGAGTAACTACACAAGGTTATGACGAGGACCAGACCACCCAGCTGTCAACATCACACACAACTAGCCCTATATTTATTAATACACGTCTCACGGTCCTCCCCTGCCCTCCTCTGAAGCTGTTCCTCCTCAGCCTTGCTCTCCAAACATGATTGATAAGCTTAGAGATATGCAGACTTCAGAATAGATAAAACATGACGGAGGAGGTCTTTTCCAAATGTTGGCTTGTAGCGCTTTTTTCCTGGCTCGTCTACTAGGGTGATTTATTTTGCACTGATAAAATGCAGGTCAGTATAAAAGCAGAGTTGTTTATGTGTAACGGCAAGATTTTAGACAGATATGTGATGCGTGGGACGCCAGAGAAAGCAGACATGGCATTAGGTGGTCATGTTTTTTGAAAACACCATTGTGGAGTTAATGCATTAGATTTTGTTGAGGATGTTGACTGGACTTGTTCTTGAAGACCCTGTAAAATGTCCCAATTAGTCCAGTTTAGTCCCAATTAGTCCTTGATGCAGTTTCATTTCCTTGCATTTTTAATTCGGCTTAGTTTGACTCAACCATGAATTGCGGTTTGCTATTTAATTTTGGCTGCGTAATACTGGAATAAAAATGACATTGCAATATTTCGCTTTTCCACAATATATATTTCGATATGGACACAATTTCACCACATGTTTAATTACCCCCCCCCCCCACCCCCCAGGCTGATTTCAGTGAGAATCTTCAGGTTCAACAGGTCTTCTGCAGTATTTCTGTTGATTGGGATACAGTTTAACAGATGATTTATCAGAAAAATCTACCTTCTGCCACTTTTCCAATTGATCAACTAGAAGTCATGGTATTATTTGTTGCTTTTACAACTAAGATAGATGACAAGGCTTTTGTCAGGTAGTGTACATGGAGGGTGACTATGGAACTCTCAGATGCAATGTTAATGGGTGGCCACATTCTGTTGTCCACTAAAACTCGGTCATCGGTCCATGTACATTGCGACACAGGATGTGATTGTGGCTTATATAAGGCCTCATATATGTGAGTATGTCAATGAGCTCAGCTCTTCCCAGGCAGAGATCTACTGGCAGTGAGTGAGTGAGTCAAGATTATTTATTACCCAAACACAGTCAAAATTGATTTTATTGTCTTATGTCTCTGTCCCTTCTTTTGCAATATTTATATTACACCCACCGGACCAATTATTAATGATCATACATGGAATTTGTGCACGTATGAGTCACAAAGAAGAAAAAACTTTTGTATAAAGACACAAGAGAAGATCAAAGCATCAGAACGATATTTAATGTTTCATTTGTCTGTCATTAGTGGTGTTTACTAAGCCAAGCTTAGTCATTATTACTGTTGCTCATACTTACATTAGGGATTTGAACCAACCTGTAACTTAAGTAAGTTTAATCTAATATTTGGCCCTAGTTCTGTTTGCACTGCATGTGGTAATACCTCAAATCACCAGGTGGGTTGAAGAATAACTGACTGAGGGCATGTCCCGCTACCCATACATGTGGTCTTGCACTTGACCGCTTGTCTACTTAGATGACGTATCCCCAGTATTTGGTCCAAGTAAAGACCACAAGTGTGTGTAGAATATAATGAATGATGGGAAACATTTAGCCTCAAATACATATCCAAAAGATTTGAAAGTGTGTGCTGAGTTCTGGCACTTTTCTAATCTGAACTCTTACAAATAAAAGTTATTTATTAGCATTGATGCTTTCATGAAGAACCTTTACCATATATTGAGCCATTCCACAAAAGTTTGTTTAAGGTTCTTTAGATAATTCAAATGTTCTGCACACTAATAACAAAAAATAAAAAATAAAAATCAGACCAGGCTAATTATGAAAACATACCCCTGTATACATTTCTGGAGAGCGTGAATTATGTAGCCAGAGCTACGTATGGCTGTGTTTCGTCTTTAAAACGAACACTATGGCCTGGTATGAAGCCAACAATGGCCTCTATTTCTTTTCACACACTGTGGAGAGTTGACCGCGATGATGGGGTTCGAGTCTGGCAAAAACGTTCCAGAAAGCGTTTAAAACTAATTTCTTTTTGGCAAAAAATAAGTAAATAACAGGGTGAGAACGTGGTAAGAATGAGGCAAGGGCTTTCCTTTTTTTGTATTGCTTTTGAAAACACTATCGGTTGGGTTTAGGGAAGTGGCTGACTGGGTCAATCTAGTTTTGAAAACACTATCGGTTGGGTTTATTGAAGTGGCTGATAGGGTCAAGCTGTAGTTTTGAAAACAATATCGGTTGGGTTTAGGGAAGGTTGGTGGGGGTCTCAGTCTTGCAGTCAATCGACAGTGGCTTCTGGAGGATTTAGGCGAGAAGAGCAGGCACGAATGGCACTCGCGAGAGAAATTTGAAATCTGAAAAAGTGTACACAGCGGCCTCTGGTGGATTCCCGAAAACAAAAACTGCAAAAAACGTACCTCCTGCTGCGTATTTCGTAATATCCAGAAATGTATACCGGGGTACATTTCAATAATGAGCCAGAGTTTTAAAAAATGGTCATTTGAAGAACTGTTCACTCAAAGGTTCTTTGGGAAACCAAAAATAGTTCTTCGGTAGCATCATTGCAAAGATCCTGTTTTATAAAGTGACTGATAATCTTGTCCAATGCAGCAAGTATTGATATGGGGACACACCAAGACATTTTAATTGAAGAACTCCAGAACTGGCACCAGAATATCAGAGACGTGGTGGGTGGGGTGACATGTCCCATTACCATGTCCTAGGAACCACCCTACCAGGAGCCAGGCAAACTCAAATGGAGTCTTAGCATTGTTACAAGGAAATGTTACTCAAACTTTTTAATCTAGTTCTGTTAAATCACATTAAATTACTTTGGATTAGCTGCTATGATGGAGTTTTCAAACAGGACAGGAGTGAAGGGGGATATGTGAGCTGGTGAAGGGCTCTGATTCGCTTTGGTATTTTAATGGCCGATGGGTGGAATGTGTGGCGACTGGCGGCATGCCCAATTTGAGCTCTAGTGTTACTGACTCCGGGGCTGTTTGTTTTGTAAGGTAAACCAGTGCCACACACCCATCGACTGAGTATGAGAGACCCCGAAGAACCAGCAACAAACCTCACCTCTCCTACAACGGCATTTCAACTGTTTCAGCCCTTAGCATACATAAATAAGAACACACAGTCAATTTGTCGAACATTAAAGCCAATTTCACTTCGAAGAAAGAGGACATCAGAATTATTTTAAGAAAAGGAAAGGTCTAGATGTTTCCATGAGGTTTACTTGCCTTCTGCAGTGAAGGTTTTTGAAATAAAACCAGTTATACAGTTGTATTTGTTATCGTGCTTAGAAAAAAAAAAACTTATCTGCTTATATCTGTTATTGGTTTCCAAATATCTGTATTGAGCAAAATGCCCATACCTGTAACATCAGGATGTGGGACAACAGAGATGAGGATCCACGTGCAGTTTATTAACAAGAGTGGTCAGGCAGGTAACGGTCAAACGGGTACAAACACTATCATGAGGGTAATCCAGAAGCATAATCAGAGTCACAGGCAAATGGTCAATACAGGTGGAAAAACAACAGGAACAATAAACAAAACAAGGATAAAAACATGGAAAGACAAAACCAGGAATAACGCTTACGTAGTTTTTCATGGTAAAACAAGACGCAGAGCAGTATATATAGTCCATGAAATCAGCTTATGATGAGCTTCAGCTGTATGTGTGTCAGTGACTGGATTATTGTCAGCTGTGACAGGAGTTGATGAGTGTGAAGAGCTCTGGGAGTTGTAGTTCAGTTCAGTGGCCAAATTGTAGTTCTCCAGTGATCTGCAACTGCTTGATCGCTGGTGATCATAACATTACGGAAGAACACTTTGGAGTTTGCTGTGAATATTACGCATATTATTACATGCATATTGTAAGATTTATACAAGTATATTTCATTGTTACTCACACCTAAAAGAAATCTATATGAATGCAAGGTTGAGTTGTGTTACACGTTCACACCAATTCTGTTCAGATGATCGTCTGCCAAGCCACTGTCAAAAGTAATGACTCTTTTAAATTACATCGATTCCCTAGTGGATCATTCTGGTGGGGCTTAATAAAAAAATAAATGAATTAATAATACAGCTTTATTATATGTTTCTTTGCAGGTTCCCTGTGTTTTATTTGAAAATTTTTACAGCCTTGCATTTAGCCAGTCTGAGTACTAGAGTCTTGTATACTATAGTGATAAAATGAAATCATGCATAATTACTAGTGACTAACCCTAAACCTAAGCTATAGTTAGGATATGCAATTAACATTACTCAATATTGAGTATGTAATTACACTGTAATATCTTGTGTTTTAAATGGTCTATTGTGTTGTTACTTGTTTAAGTTGTTATGTTGGATGAGACGTAACATTAACTGAGTTTCTGAGGTGGAAATAAGAGAAGTTGAAGGTATATATTTCTTGTGTGGTTAATTTTGAAATAATTAAATGAAAATGAGATTGTTTTTAATCATCGAGTAGCCTTCTAACCAATGACGTAGTGTGATTGATTGTGGGATAAAAGGGTGGAGTGAGAGGATTGTGCTGAAACACTTGTATCACCCGAAGAATGTAAAATAAAAACTGTACGGAGCAAATATTTGATGAGTGCAAATCATGACCTTTTGGAAATATGAGAAATCACAACAAATGACCCTTGCTTTGTTGTTTTGTTTATTGACGTTGTCTGCTGTCTGCCTTTTGACCATCCGCCTGTTGTATGACCACGACTCTGGGTTTGCCTGTATACATCTGTTTGCCCCTGTGTTGACCATTGCTTGCCTGACCATTTTATATTGTATATACCTGCATTTGGATCCACACCTCCTTGTCAGTGTCCCTTTACAATACAGTAAAGCTCTCTATTATTAAAGATGGTCTGATTTGAAAATACACTTTTCATATATATACAGTCGAAGTCAAAAATATTAGCCCTCCTTTTTTATATATTTCTCAAATTCTTTTTTGATTTATTTCAGAATAAAAGCAGTTTTTAATTTTTTAAACCCATTTTAAGGTCAATATTATTGCCCCTTTAAGCATCGTTTGTTTTCCATTGTCTACAGAACAAACCATCAATATACAATACAGTTATTTGCCTAAGTACTCTAATTTGCTTAATTAACCTAGTTAAGCCTTTGAATGTCACTTTAAGCTGTATAGAAGTGTCTTGAAAAATATCTAGTCAAATATTATTTACGGTCATCATGGCAAAAAAAAAAATTAATCAGATATAAGCAATGAGTTATTAAAACTATTTTGTTTAGAAATGTGTTGAAAACATCTTTCCGTTAAACAGAACTTGGGGAAAATATGTATACTGATGTTAATCATATTAATTTGATTTAAAAAAAAAATTATATTCCCCCTCTCCCCACAGAACCACAGTCTAGTTCCATGTCTGCAGTTCCAGTGGAGACGCAACCTTCAGTCCACCCAATCCAGAGTGATGAGGGCGATGAACTGTTCCTCTCCATGGGGGAGGCGGGGCTTGGAGAAACTGTGGGTCCGCCCACCGAGAGAATCGGCGACAGACCAACACCAGAAGCACCAATCATAATCAGCCCTCCTCAAACACACAAACCCAATATGTACGATTTGGAGTGGAGAGCAGGCAGAGACTGGGGCATCTCTATCATCGCATACTTCGTCAAATACCGCAAGGTAAAAAGAGTTCATAAAGTATGCTTATAGACTTCCTGCATCACTTTGGAGCACAACATGTACAGTTGAAATTAAGTCAAAATTATTTTCCTTTTTCTAATATTTCCCAAATTATGTTTAACAGAGCAAGGAGTTTTCCCACAGTATTTCCTGTAATATTTTATCTTCTGGAGGAAGCCTTTTTTTTATTTCGGCTAGAGTAAAAGCAGTTTTTAATTATTTAAAAAAACATTTTAAGGTCAATATTATTAGCCCCCTTAAGCAATATTTTTTTCCATTGCCTACAAAACAAACCATCGTTATACAGCGATTTGTCTAATTAACCTATTTAACCTAGTTACGCCTATTAAATTGCACTTTACGCTGAATTGAAGCTTACCAGTCAACCTTCCTGTTTTCCCCGAAATTCTCTCGGATTCTTCAGGAGAATTCTATCCCGCTATCATCCTGTAAAGGTATTTTCCATTATTTAATCTTTCTATGAAGGGTGGCAATAAACATTAAAGAGCCGATCCTCCTCATACGCAACTCATACCGTCGAACCACCAGGGGACACCCCTCGCTCTTAAATCGGTTCTGTGCTTTCATTTTATTTAGGCATGAAAACACTTTGAAATAAATATAAAAATGGCAGGATTCTCTTCCTTTCCATTACAGGCGCCGTTGCCCTTCTTACGCAATCCTCAAAACAGTCAGTTCATGTAGCGGTGCATGACTGTCAGACATGCTTCATAGTGATGAATACACTCTGTTTCCCGGATTCTGTACATGCGATTTAAAGTGCAGCGAAAGTGGACACTCTGGGTTTTGGGTGCATGTTTGAACAGACATATACACGACAAAAAAAAAAATAATAATCATAATAACATCTAAATGTCAATCTTGGTGTTTTTTTTTAAACAAAAGTTTTGTTAAATTAGCATAAAATCTTAAATTAGCATAAAAAGTTAGGAAAGCAATTGAAGGCTTTCATTATAGATCTGTGCATTTTTAAATGGACACCTCGGTTATTTAATGTGATCAAAGGAAAAACTGAATAAGAGCTTCATTTGCTGCTTTTTAATCAGAATGTTTAAATTATACGGTAAAGAAAAGGTTAATGAGAATTGATAAATTCAATTTCTTTATTATAGCTATTAATTTTTTATCTAAACTGTTTGCTAATTAATGTATACTATTTATTCTATCCTTTGTAAATAATAATAATAATAATAATAATAATAATAATAATAATAATAATAATAATAATAATAATAATAATAATAACACCTCCACATGAACATATTTAGTAATTTGGTAAAAAAACCCTTATTTTCACATCCCAATGTTGACAGGTATGTACTAGTATCTTGAAAATATCTAGTAAAATATTTTGTCCTGGCATCATGGCAAAGAGAAAAGAAATCAGTTATTAGTTAAAACTATTATGTTTTGAAATGTGTTAAAAACTCTTTCTGTTAAACAGAAATTGGGGAAAAATATACTGGGGGCTAATAATTCAGGAGGGCTTATAATTCTGACTTCAACTGTAGACTATTATTACCTCTTTAAGAAGGACTGAATCTCGCTCCACCCTCTTCTATTCCCCCGGCGTTAGTTCTCAGGTCAGATTTATAGCTATTAGATTTGCGAATGAGCACATACTCATAACAACGCCCTGTGGCGTTTACTGCAAAATCAGTGCTAACACAATTCAGCAGTATCTACCAGCCAAGAGCGTTTTGGTAAGAAGTTGGTCATTTCCTCTTTAAAAGCCTGTGTTTTCTTCAATAATAAGCTCCCTTGGCTAATAAAATCACTCGGGTTCTTTTCAAGATTGCATTGGCAGCGTTTGTCACATTGGCCCAGGAAAAAGTGACAGCGCGCTCTCTCAGGAATTGTTGAGTGGGTTGATCTTTTGTCATGATTCAGAGTAGGAGAATAAGAAAGGAGTTACTGTTCTTTGTTGAACTTTACGTGCGAAGTCAAACAGAAAATGAGGGTTTAACGCTGTGCATATGTGCATGAGATCAGCACATACGGTAAGACTGTTACCTGACTGTACATACACTGTAAAAAATGCAGGGTTCCATATAATACCTTCATATTGTCCAAACACAAATCGATTAAGTTAACTCAATCATTATTACAAATTTAAGTTGACTGAACATAAAAGAATTAAGTTGTCCTCATAGATATATACACTAGATATCGCATACGCACCCTGAGCATGCGACAATAGCACCGCCACATTTGTGCAGTGCTCCCAGGACAAATGTCATTCAACTGAGTTAGTCAAGACTGAAGCCAATCTGAAAATGCTGGACTTTGAGCAAATAAAGAAAACAAAGGCATAACATTTCATAGGGAAGATTGAATTTTTTTATGTTTTTGTACGTTCCGAACTTTTATGCTCAACAGGTATTGGTAATAATACAGTCTCTTACTGCACTGGCCATAAGGCAAAGTTGCCCCAACTCGCACTAAATACTAGGCTTATGCTAGTTTGATTTAATAAATAAGCAAACAATGTAAATTAAATATGACAAGATGCTGCGGTGCTAGAAATTTGTATTATTGTTGGCTAAGTGAATGAGTCGTTCATAATGGAGATTCATTCACAAAGAATCGCTCCCTTCGTTAGTATTATGCTGCGTTCACACCAGATGTGGAAGAAGCGCCAAGCGCGAGTGATTTGCAGGTTAAGTCAATGCAAAGATGTGAATAGACCTTCTGCGGCATGATCCGTGTGAATGAGGTGGTGCGAATGGCGTGATTCGCACTAATGAAGCAGCGCGAGTCGACCGTTTCACGCGAAACGCTCAAGTTCGAAAATCTGAACTTCATCGGACATTCGCATCGAGCTAACCAATAAGGAGCTTTTTCTTGTAAGGGTGTGATTATGATGTAGCACCTGTTGTTGGTGTCCCGGGGGAAATCGTTTAGCCAACACCGACAACAGTTGATCAAACTGGGCTCGGCTCATCCGGAAGCACCTCCATCATCCAGGTTAAGTTTCTGGAGGAGTTGATGAACTTACAGAGCTGGTGCACCTCTGAAAGAATCTAATGGACTCAGACATGGCTCCAAGTGAATCAACGCTGTTTTTCAGGCATCCTTAAGCATATAATCACAGTTATTCTCTCAATAAAGTCCATGTTAGCCATTTAGCAATGAAGCTATAGTACCGGGTAGACAGAAGCCCCGCCTATAAAGAAACTCTGTGTCTATTGCTCAGTGAATTTGATGCACAAATGAAGCGGATTTGATGCGCGAATGACGCGAGTAAACTTAAAATGTTCACGCGTCTTTTTACGCGCGAATAGCGCCTGGTGTGAACACAGCATTAGAAGTGAAAGCAGGTGTGTTTCAGGACATGGATTAGATCAAATTTAACAAGGATGGAGATAATACATTTTCATGCACACAAACACATGCTCTTTGTCGGCAATGTCCTAGCGGTCACTTATCCATCAATGTAGAAAAGTGATGTAAAATTATAATTTTTGTAATTTAAAATTTTTTTGCATACTGACCACCGGGAAAACTCCCAATCATAGATATATGTGTATATATCTTTGGCTCTGGATGGCCAGTCCTCCACTGCACCTTGGTCCCACATTCATTTCAAAGGAGCGCTACTCTGTACTAAAATGGCGGCTCTATTGACTCATTCCTTCCAATAGACACCAATAGCGTAGGTGACATCTAATGTAAATATCAATGAGTTGTCCCAAAGAAAACGTACACAATTATTCAAATTAGTCCAGTAGTTTGAATAAGCAGATAAAGTCGTTTTGCTGTGCTTGCAGGTGGATGATATGGGGAATGTGGTGGGGAGCTGGCACACAGTGCGGGTACCCGGCAGCGAGAAGTCTCTGCCCTTGTCAGAGCTGGAGCCGTCCAGCCTGTATGAGGTCCTGATGGTGGCTCGCAGCGCTGCAGGAGAGGGACAGCCGGCCATGCTGACCTTCCGAACCGGAAAAGGTGAGAACACAGTGTGCAGTTCACACAGCTGAAGCACATTTTCACTGATGATGCTGTATTTCAGCGAATGGTAACATTGAGTACGTTTACATGGACACCAATACTCTGATTTTAATACGATTAAGACAATACTCTGATTAAGAGTCGACCATGTAAACAGAGATTTATCATGACCTTAATCTGACTAAAGTTATAACCGAACTAAACAGAACTGAAGTAAGACATGTGGAGTATGCCGATTTTAGTGTCATGTAAGATTTTCGCCGCATTTTGCGACAGGATATTCTCCACTATCAAGTCAGTGAAAGACCACAGACACCTGCATTGTGAAATGCGGAGGGTTTTTTTCCCAAGCGGCGAGTGGTATCACATTCCATTAAAACAACACTCTTCCAGCAGTTCATACTCTCATCCAATATCTCGTTTGTCACAGGGGGCATGCATGAAATGTTCCTGAATGAAAGTCAAAGTGCCAAACTGCAGTTAAAGTTGACAAATTAAACACCTGAAATTACATGAAACTCCTGAGGAATTATGGATAGTGTGAAGACGCAATGGCGTCAATTGAATTATGTGCTATAACATGTAAAACGGGATCATGACAGGATCATTCATAAAGCAACTCATGTAAACACCTTCATCATATTATTGTCTTATTCAGATTAAAGCAAATCATTCAATTATTGATGTCCATGTAAATGTAGTCACTGAAAATAGCTCAAGAATGGAATTAGGTGTAAGAAATTAATGTATTTTATGTACATTACTATTTAATAGTTGGGATCGGTTTTGTTTGCTTGATAGAAATGTTAACACTTTAGTTTAACTACCAATTCATACTATTAAATAATAGTTTATTGTCTGTGTAATATTAAGATATTGACTGTTTATAAACAGTACACATTCTGAATGACCTATGACCTGGAATGATACTATTAATAAGTAGCAAATTAGGAGTTTATAGCGCTGAAAGTCTTAGTTAACGTTTTGTTAACGGCAACATTTGTACCTTAATATAAAGTGTGACCAAAGAATTTAATATTTTTGTTCAGCAAGGATTAATTGAATTCATCAAATGTTAGTCAAGTTGTATAATGTTATAATAAATACATTTAATTTAATAAATGTTTTTTTGATAACTTTGTTCATTAAAGACTCTTAAAGAACTCTTGAATATGTTAAACATACTTTTGAAACCATTTTGAAAACAAATGTTACGCTTTCATATTTTCTAGCTCTTGCATGTTCATATATTAAGAAATAACATATCTGTAGTTATGTTTCTAATTACAAAAAGATTCAGCTTTAGTGAACATTTAAGGCTTTTTAACCAACCCCAAACTTTCAAAGCATATTATATTATATTATATTATATTATATTATATTATATTATATTATATTATATTATATTATATTATATTATATTATATTATATTATTTTATATTATATTATATTATATTATATTATATTATATTATATTATAAATATATTATTTTATATTATATTATATTATATTATATTATATTATATTATATTATATTATATTATATTATATTATATTATATTATATTATATTATAAATATATTATTTTAAATTATATTATATTATATTATTTTATATTATATTATATTATATTATATTATATTATATTATATTATAAATATATTATTTTAAATTATATTATATTATATTATATTATATTATATTATATTATTTTATATTATATTATATTATATTATATTATATTATTTTATATTATATTATATTATATTATATTATATTATATTATATTATATTATATTATATTATATTATATTATATTATATTATATTATAAATATATTATATTATATTATATTATATTATATTATTTTATATTATATTATATTATATTATATTATATTATATTATATTATAAATATATTATATTATATTATATTATATTATATTATATTATATTATATTATATTATATTATATTATATTATATTATAAATATATTATATTATATTATATTATATTATTTTATATTATATTATATTATATTATATTATATTATATTATATTATATTATATTATATTATATTATAAATATATTATATTATATTATATTATATTATAAATATATTATTTTAAATTATATTATATTATATTATATTATATTATATTATATTATTTTATATTATATTATATTATATTATATTATATTATATTATATTATATTATATTATATTATATTATATTATATTATATTATATTATATTATATTATATTAACTTTTCTTTCTCTTCATCTCAGAGCGGGCGTCCCCCAATAAGAATCCCTCCAAAGCTCCAATTGTGTCTCTTCCAGAGAAAACTCCAGAAGACAAAACTACCAACACTTATTATGGAGTGGTCATACATGACAGAGGTAAGAGGACGCCTCTCAACATTAATGTATTCTCTCTAAAATAGTTAATTACGAAATCAGAATCATACAGCTATGAACAAAATTGAGACCACCAGATAATACTGTTTCTCATAATTTACAGTTTATTGTTATGTGCTTGAATAAATAATTGTTTTTGGTCTACAAACTACTGACAACATTTCTTCTAAGCTTAAATAAGAATGTTGTCAGTTAAAACATAAAATGACTATTGGGAAAAAAAGGTTTTCTGAAATGTTTACAATGTTTTAACTTTGGTTAACATTAGTTATATTGACCAATTGTCATTTTCTCTCCCATCACCCGAAAAAAAAAAAAGATTATATATATATATATATAAAAAAAATAATAATAATAATAATAAAATCGAAATTTAATTTAATTTAATTTAAAATTTTAATAAATTAATCAGTTGTCATTTTCTAATTTAATTTTATTTAATTAAAATTTTTAATAAATTAATCAGTTGTCATTTTCTAATTTTATTTTATTTTATTTTATTTTATTTTATTTTATTTTATTTTATTTTATTTTATTTTATTTTATTTTATTTTATTTTATTTTATTTTATTTTATTTGTCATTTCATTGTCCTTTTCTTTCCCCCAAAAATTGAATAATAATAAATAAATAAAAATTAAATTTAATTAAATAAACAAAAACATAATTGAATAAAAATTTTATTTTATTTAATTTATCAATAGTCTTTTCATTATAATTTTCTTTCCCAAAAAAGCTCTAACTGCCAATATTTTTATTTAAAATATGGAAGAAATCTTTTCAGACCTTAATAGAACAAAATTAATATTAGCACAGTCTCATAATTCTCTTCATAGCTGTATGCCATCTGTGAAACACTAAAGGAGATCATCTGAAGCTGCTTGTTTTCATGCATTTTAGTCTACAGAAGTGCTCTAAAATCATGTTAGCTTTCATGTGTGAAAAACTTGTAGGATTGTTCCGATACCAATACTCATCAATACTGCAAAAATTCTGGCATCGGCGAGTATTTGAAGCCATAAACTGATCCAATGCCATCTTTTTAAATGAGACATATGCCTGCTATCTTTGCTTAACACTGCAAACCTGAAGTCAGTTCTTCTTCACTGCTTTGAATGCAAACACAGGAAGTTGTGCTGTACCACTGTTAAAGCAGCAACTTTTAAAGAGGTTATGTTTCTTAATTATTCATATTCATTTTTTTATATTTCTTATAAATAAATATTTCTTATTATAGCTCTGATTTTTAAAATGTTTTTAAAGATTTTAATTTGGGGTTTCAGTAAAGCACAGTAAATAATTTTATTGTTGAATGTCTGATAATAGACCTAATACAAATACTGCAGTTCGCTGTATTTGTAAATTTTTTATTAATGGGAAAGTCTGAAGCACACCGTAAATAAATTCTGTCAATTTATCCAGGGCTAGTAGTATGCACAACTGTTTCTACAGAGACATACTCAGGTATCAGTTCAGTACTCGCTATTGGCCTATACTCTGAGCTCAGGTGTTGGTATCGGGAATGGGAAAAGGGTATTGGAACATCCCTAAAATCGTGTATGAAAAAGCTATTTCAAATGTCTCCTTTTGTCTTCCTCATAAGAAAACGACACAGGGTTGAGCGAATGTTCATTTTTTGAGTTGAAGTTTTCTTATAACACGTTCAGGCATTGACAGATGTGCACATTTAGATCCTAATGGGTCCAGGCCTGCTCTTTTTTGCCACATAAATTTTGCTCTGTCTTTCTCTCTCTGCTTGCGTCTCTGTGTCTGTGGCTCAGAGCCCATTCAGTAAGTACTCCATCGACTCTGGCATGCTGTCGCTCTGTTGTGTTTGTGTTGGTTTATTTTATCTTTGTCTGCTCTTTTGGTTCACTGATGGATGTTGAGGTTACACTTGAAAACATGAAAGATACTGCTTATTTTTGGGAAAACTGAATAATTAGGGTGTAGTTTGTTTTAGGGCTGCACGATATTGGATAAATCTGATTTGTTTTAATTTGGTATCAGAGGTGGCTTATATGAAAGGCAAAGGCCTCTAGATTACACTTATTTTACCTAAATAAAATATGATCATGACTTGATTTTTAATTATTTAGTTAGAACAGTAAGGTCTGACTTTGCTTAGACAAAAGTCTTGTCACTTAACAGAAACAATGTACAGTATAGAATATAAAGTCATGGTGCGGTGGAAAAAGAATGAATATTGTGTATGACTCCCATGAGCTTGGAGGACTGCATCCATACATCTCTGCAATGACTCTAATAACTTATTAATAAAGTCATCAGGAATGGCAAAGAAAGCGTTCTTGCAGGACTCCCAGAGTTCATCAAGATTCTTTGGATTCATCTTCAATGCCTCCTCCTTCATCTTAATGTAATGTAATGGGCAGCACAAATGTTTTGAGACCTCAGGCTGTTGATGTTGCCATCCACTCTGCAGATCTCTTGGACACCCCCATACTGATTATAACCAGTGGTGTAGTCTGGGCTATAAGCACGTATACTCCGTATGCCTACTTTTTCCACAAGCTTTTTGGGTATCACGACTCATGAGAATTAATAATTGCGTATACCCTCGGTATACTCAAGATATATATATATATATATATATATATATGTATATATAATGCATCCTATACATATGCACACATGACACCTTCCTTACCTATACATATGACACTCTATACATACACACACACAATTAATATATGCACATGATCCATTCCATACATATACAGACATGATACACTTTATACGTTCCATACATGTTATACATATACATTCAACACATGATTCATTACATATATCCATACAATGCATCTTATACATTTACATACATGATATTCTTCATTCACACACAATGCATCCTATACATATATATACACACACGATACATTCCATATATATATATATATATATATATATATATATATATATATACAATGCATACATGATACACTCCTTACATGTACAAATGATACTTTATACACAATTTATATAGTACATGACACATTCCATACATATATGATGTACATACATGAAGCATTTTATATATATACACACAATGCATTCTATACATTTGCACACATGATACATTTCATCCATAAACACATACTCATACATTCCATACACTTACACAAGACACTCTCCATACATGAAACATTCTACATGACACTTTTCATACATGATACACTCAATGCATATGCACACATGATACAATCCTTACATGTACATATGACACTTTATACATATAGACACAAGGCATCCTATACACACACACAATTAATATATGCACATGATACATTCCATACATATACACGCACAATCCATTCCATACATGACACACTCCACAGACATATGCACACATACTGTATATACAATGCATCCTATACATATACGTCCATGAAACATTCTATACATATACACACATACTCCATACATATAGACATGATCCTGTCAGTGTCTGGGATAGAACCTGATACACTTTATACATACATGACACTCATATCTTATATGCACACATGATACATTCCAAACATGTACACTTGATACACACGATACAATGCATCCTATACAAATACACATTTACTCAAGACACTCTCCATACATGAAACATTCTATACATATGCACACATGACACACTCAATACCTATACATATGACACTCTATACATATACACACAAGGCATCTAATCACACACAATTAATATATGCACATGACACATTCCATACTTTATAAGTTCCATACATTTAATGCATGTTATACATATACATTCAACACATGATTTCATTCCATACATCTTATACATTTACATACATGACATTCTCCATACATGAAACATTTTATACATATACACACAATGTATCCTATACATATACATACACATGACACTCTATACACACAATTTATATAGTACATGACACATTCCATGTATATATATATACACGACACATACAATGCATTCTATACATATATGATACACATACATGAAACATTTTATATATATACATATACACACAATGCATTCTATACATACATATACATTTACACACATGATACATTTCATCCATATACACATACTCCATACATATAGACATTATCCTGTCAGGGTCTGGGATAGAACCCAGGTCTCTTGCACGAGAGGTGAATGACATTACCACTGAGCCACTGGCGGTTGATGAAGACAGCCATGCTGGTACACACCAGATACATTCCATACATGCACACACATGACACTGTCTATATATACATAATACATTTTATACATATACACACATGACACTCTCTATACATAATACATTTTATACATATACACACATGACACTCTCTATACATGAACCATTCTATACATATGCACACATGATACAATCCTTACATGTGCATATGACACTTTATACGTATTGACATAAGGCATCCTATACACACACAATTAATATATGCATCATATACAAATGATACATTCCATACACTTACACAAGACACTCTCCATACATGAAACATTCTATACTTATGCACACATGACACTCTCCATACATGAAACATTCTATACATATGCACACATGACACACTCAATACCTATACATATGACACTCTATACATATACACACAAGGCATCTAATCACACACAATTAATATATGCACATGACACATTCCATACTTTATAAGTTCCATACATTTAATGCATGTTATACATATACATTCAACACATGATTCATTCCATACATACAATGCATCTTATACATTTACATACATGACATTCTCCATACATGAAACATTTTATACATATACACACAATGCATCCTATACATATACACATATGACACTCTATACACACAATTTATATAGTACATGACACATTCCATACATATATATATATATACATACAATGCATTCTATACATATATGATACACATACATGAAACATTTTATATATATACATTTACACACATGATACATTTCATCCATATACACATACTCCATACATATAGACATGATCCTGTCAGGGTCTGGGATAGAACCCGGGTCTCTTGCACGAGAGGTGAATGACATTACCACTGAGCCACTGGCGGTTGATGAAGACAGTCATGCTGGTACACACCAGATACATTCCATACATGCACACACATGACACTGTCTATATATACATAATACATTTTATACATATACACACATGACACACCAGATACATGCACACCTAATACATGTGCGCACATGACACTCCTATAGGCGTCGTATACACACACACAATTAATATATGCACATGATACATTCCATATATCTATATATACACTCTCCATACATGAAACATTCTACATGACACTTTTCATACATGATACACTCAATGCATATGCACACATGATACAATCCTTACATGTACATATGACACTTTATACATATAGACACAAGGCATCCTATACACACACACAATTAATATATGCACATGATACATTCCATACATATACACGCACAATCCATTCCATATATGACACACTCCACAGACATATGCACACATACTGTATATACAATGCATCCTATACATATACATCCATGAAACATTCTATACATATACACACATACTCCATACATATAGACATGATCCTGTCAGTGTCTGGGATAGAACCTGATACACTTTATACATACATGACACTCATATCTTATATGCACACATGATACATTCCAAACATGTACACTTGATACATTCCATACAATGCATCCTATACAAATACACATTTACACAAGACACTCTCCATACATTAAACATTCTATACATATGCACACATGACACACTCAATACCTATACATATGACACTCTATACATATACACACAAGGCATCTAATCACACACAATTAATATATGCACATGACACCTTCCATACTTTATAAGTTCCATACATTTAATGCATGTTATACATATACATTCAACACATGATTCATTCCATACATCTTATACATTTACATACATGACATTCTCCATACATGAAACATTTTATACATATACACACAATGCATCCTACACATATGACACTCTATACACACAATTTATATAGTACATGACACATTCCATACATATATATATACATACAATGCATTCTATACATATATGATACACATACATGAAACATTTTATATATATATATATACATTTACACACATGATACATTTCATCCATATACACATACTCCATACATATAGACATGATCCTGTCAGGGTCTGGGATAGAACCCGGGTCTCTTGCACGAGAGGTGAATGACATTACCACTGAGCCACTGACGGTTGATGAAGACAGCCATGCTGGTACACACCAGATACATTCCATTCCAGATACCACACAATGCATTCTATACATTTACACACATGATACATTTCATCATGCATGGCTGTTCTCATCAACCTCCAGTAGCTCAGTGGTAAAGTCATTCACCTCTCATGCCAGAGACCCGGGTTCTATCCCAGACCCTGACAGGATCATGTCTATATGTATGGAGTATGTGTATATGGATGAAATGTATTATGTGTGTCTGTATATATATATATATATATATATATATATATATATATATATATATATATATATATATATATATTATATATTCATATATAGAATATTTCATGTACATAATGTGTCATACATATGTAAGAAGTGTATCATGTGTGCATTTGTATGGAGAGTGTCATGTGTGTAAATGTATAAAGTGTATCATGTATGGAATGTATCAGGTGTGTATATGCATGGCTGTGTTCAACAACCTCCAGTAGCTCAGTGGTAATGTCATTCACCTTTCATGCCATATAAATATGACACTCTTTACATATACACACAAGGCATCCTATACACACACAATTAATATATGCACATGATACATTGCTTATTTATACATATGACACTCTCTATACATAATACACATGCACATATGATACATTCCATACACTTACACAAGACACTCTCCATACATGAAACATTCTACATGACACTTTTCATACATGATACACTCAATGCATATGCACACATGATACAATCCTTACATGTACATATGACACTTTATACATATAGACACAAGGCATCCTATACACACACACAATTAATATATGCACATGATACATTCCATACATATACACGCACGATCCATTCCATACATGACACACTCCACAGACATATGCACACATACTGTATATACAATGCATCCTATACATATACATCCATGAAACATTCTATACATATACACACATACTCCATACATGATCCTGTCAGTGTCTGGGATAGAACCTGATACACTTTATACATACATGACACTCATATCTTATATGCACACATGATACATTCCAATCATGTACACACGACACACACATGATACATTCCATAAATATATACAATGCATCCTATACAAATGATACATTTACACAAGACACTCTCCATACATATGCACACATGACACACTCCTTACCTATACATATGACACTCTATACATATACACACAAGGCATCTAATCACACACAATTAATATATGCACATGATACATTCCATACATTTAATGCATGCTATACATTCATTCCATACATACAATGCATCTTATACATTTACATACATGAAACATTTTATACATATACACACAATGCATCCTATACATATACATACACACATATGACACTCTATACACACAATTTATATAGTACATGACACATTCCATATATATATATATATATATACAAACACAATGCATTCTATACATATATGATAAACATACATGAAACATTTTATATATATATATATACACACACACAATGCATTCTATACATACATATACATTTACACACATGATACATTTCATTCATATACACATACTCCATACATATAGACATGATCCTGTCAGGGTCTGGGATAGAACCCGGGTCTCTTGCACGAGAGGTGAATGACATTACCACTGAGCCACTGGCAGTTGATGAAGACAGCCATGCTGGTACACACCTGATACATTCCATACATACACACACATGACACTGTCTATATATACATAATACATTTTATACATATACACACATGACACTCTCTATACATGAAACATTCTATACATATGCACACATGAGACACTCAATGCATATGCACACATGATACAATCCTTACATGTGCATATGACACTTTATACATATAGACACAAGGCATCTAAACACACACAATTAATATATGCACATGATCCATTCCATACATATACAGACATGATACGTTCCATACATTTAATGCATGTTATACATATACATTCGACACACATAATTCATTCCATACATATATACAATGCATACTTTCCATACATGCACATATGACACTCTATACACACAATTTATATAGTACATGACACATTCCATACATGAAACGTTCTACATATATATACATAGTTTATACATATAAAAAAGAGTATATATTTTATACATAGACACATAATACAATCCTGTCAGTTGCTGGGATAGAACCCGGGTCTCTGGCATGAGAGGTCAGTGACTTTACCACTGAGCTACTGGAGGATGATAAAGAGAGCCATGTTGGTACACACCTGATACATTCCATCCATATACACACATGATACACTATACATATGCACAGATGATACAATTTATACATATGCACACATGATACATATACACACCTGACACATTCCATACATATACAGACATGATAAACTTTGTATGCACACATGATACAGTCTATACATATACATATTTCTGTGAGAATCTTGGGTTCATGCGGGTTCCAATAGGTCTTCTGCAGTATTTGTGATGATTGAGATTCAGTTCAACAGATGATTCATCAGAGAAATCTACCTTCTGACACTTTTCCAAATGATCCACTAGAAGTCAAGTTATTATTTGTTGCTCTTACAACTGGGATCAACGACAAGACTTTTGTCAGATAGTGTCCAAATATTAGTCCCATGTTTTTTCATAAAACAAGTCAAATTACCTACTAGCGTAGAAAGTAAAATAATCTTGTTTTCGCTCTGAAATGTAGATATTTGGACTACAAACAAGACAAAATTTATTTTTTCATAAATCATATAAATTACATATAAATACAGTAATTAAATACAAACAAATACAATTATAGTCCACACTATTACGGATGTGCACGTTGCGATATTGATGCTGAAACAATATGTTGTTTGTATTTTTTTTCCTGACTTCTGATTTGTTGGATCCATTCTCTAGTTCCTGAGGCTCCAGACCGTCCCACAATCTCAATGGCGACAGAAAGTTCTGTTTACGTCACATGGATTCCTCGAGCCAATGGCGGCTCTCCGATCACGGCATTTCGCGTGGAGTACAGAAAACAGGGCCGTAATGGAGACTGGATTATCGCGGCCGATAACATCTCACCGCTTAAACTGTCGGTGGAAGTGCGCAACCTGGAGCCAGGTGAGGTTACTGCAGTATGTTTTAAAATTTTTATAGAAAAACTGACCAACAGTTTACTACCATTTCATAAAAGAGCTACAGGTTTGATGAGGTAGTTTTAACAGCACCAAAAAAAGACCAAGGATAATCACAAAGTGCGCTACAGTACTGTTTATTTAAAGGGCCACAAAACCCCTGTGTCTTAGCAGGGTGTTTTCACTCCTCTAGTTTGTCGGGGGAGGGAAAGAGGGAAGGTTTTGCAAAAAATGGAAGTTGCGGTTCGAGCATGCGCTGATTTTCACAGAGGCAAAATAACACAGACACAGGGGAAAAAGACAGTGACATGCGTTTACATAGACATCAGTAATCAAATTATTTGACAAATTCTTAATTTGTCGACTGTAACTGCAGTTTGGCACTTTCACTTTCATTCAGGAACATTTCATGCATGCCCCCTACGAAAAACAAGATATTGGATGCGAGGAACTGCTGGAAGAGTGTTGTTTTAATGGAATGTTTGATACCGCACAGCAAATCAGAGAAAAAAAACTCCACATTTCTATAGTATAGACTATACTGTCAGAAAATTTAGCGAAAATCCTGCACGAGGATAATAGTTTGATTGCGGTGTTTACTTGTTTACACTCGGAGAGCAGCATTTACAGCGGATCTTCCAGTCTATAATATTGTAGTGATATTAACGTACTGTAAACTTAGTAACTAAATCATTCTGAATAAGGTACGTCTTTAAAAACTGAAAGAGTACAGTTAACGATACAAGCTAACTTTGCCCCTAAATAAACATAAACAAAGAACACTGATCACACACCAAATCTGTAGAAACAGGACAATCAACACCAACTGAAACCACATGTTTTTTAAAAGAAGACGAGCAACAAATCCGGATTTCCGGATGCGAACAGCTCTCGGGTAAAAAATGTTTCTTACAAACATATTTCTGTCTTGTACACTGTAGTCCACATGTGAGTCCAGTTGCGCTCTCATAGCGGGAAATGAAAACAAAATCTTCGTTGCAGCATATTTATAATTGCAACACTGATGACCCATGTCTCCAAACAATTCTTCTTCCTCTTTTTTTGGCAACAAAACGTGTCGTCTCTCTGCCAACTGAACACTGTTTTTTTTACCTGGTTGAATAAAGAAACATAAAGATGTGCTTACGACTGTCAAAACTCTCAAAAACGACATGCTTGTTACCATATTTGCTTGCGCATCGTAATCACAGCTTTTTGGTTGAAAAGCAATTGATTATGCAGGCCTACCTGGTATTATTCATATATTCATTGTTCACTAATCAAATTACTAATGATTAAATCTTAAAGAATAGAGCAACCATACATTTGTGTTGAATTTTAGTTAGCTTATTTATTAATGTTTATCTTTTAACCATATATGCTTTAGACATTTATATTATTAGCTTTTGGTTATTTATATAATGTCATGGTTCATTATTTAATCATTTATTTAATGATTACTGATTTACTGGTAAATTCTTTGTAATTTTTTTAAATATATAATTTATTATTATTTCTCTTATTACTTTCTTGGTAACACTTTACAATAATGCTTCATTAGTTAATGATAGTAAACGAATTTATTAACATGGAATATATATATATATATATATATATATATATATATATATATATATATATATATATATATATATATATATATATATATATATATATATATATATATATATATATATGAAAAACACATTTATTACAGTATTTAATAAACTGGTAATCCATTAGTTAATGTTATTTAATGTATTTATTAACATAAAAATCTATGAAATATATATATATATATATTTAATACAATATTTATTAATTTTTATTAATGTTAGTTAATGAAAATAGAGTTCTTTATTAGATCATGTTAACAAGCACAACTTTGGATTTTTAGAAATGAATTCAATGTTGAATAGCTATAATATATAACTAAATGTTGAATTATGAATAATACATGTTATTGTATGATACATTACTAAAAATCATACATGCTAATACAAGTATTGTTCATTTTTAGTTCATTATTAATTTTTCCCCATTGGTTAGAAATTCAAAAACATTGTCCGTAAATCCTGTACATATAATTAAAACATGGTGTACAAGAAGCTTTACATGAAGTCTTACTTGGTCTAATGTTTTTTCAAACAGGTTCCACGTACCGTTTCCGTGTCATTGCCATGAATATCTATGGTGAAAGCCCAGCTAGCGCCACCTCCAGGCCATACCAGGTCTCCATGTCAAGTTCACCCGTCTCGAACCGTCCGGTCACTGGGCCTCACATCTCATCCACTGATGCTGTTAGTGATACTCAGATTCTGTTACGCTGGACTGTGAGTACACTTCTGAAAACAAACACCAGTGCACTACATTCGCATACTTTACCGTGTACTAACTGCCAAATAACATGACATGGTTTGGGTCAGGTTCTGAGAAGGTCTGTCACAATAATCAATTTATTGACTTATCGTGCAATATTTGGACCTCAATAATTTTTGGTGTTGCAATATACATTCACCGGCCACTTTATTAGGTACACCTTACTAGTACCGGGTTGGACCTGCTTTTGCCGTCAAAACTGCCTTAATCCTTCATGGCATAGATTCAACAAGGTACTGGAAATGTTTCTCAGAGATTTTTGTCCATATTGACATGATAGCATCACGCAATCACTGCAGATTTGTCGCCTTCACATCCATGATGCAAATCTCCTGTTCCACCACATCCCAAAGATGCTCTATTGGGTTGAGATCTAGTGACTGTGGAGGCCATTTGAGCACAGTGAACTCATTGTCACGTTCAAGAAACCAGTCTGAGATGATTCGTGCTTTATGAAATGGTGCGTTATCCTGCTGGAAGTAGCCATCAGAAGATGGGTACACTGTGGTCATAAAGATATGGACATGGTCAGCAATAATACTCAGATAAATTGGACAGGTGTACCTAATAAAGTGGCCGGTGAGTATTTTCTAATTGGGCCACTTCAGGCTACCAAAAACTAACAGTGTCCGCCCTGAAGGTTGCTAGGGATTTAGAAATTTTGCAAGCCCTGGTTTGTCATTCACAAATATCCAACGTTACTCCTATAATAAGAGGGAAAAATTTTTTACGAAGGCAGTTGGCTATAGAGGCATTAGACAGCGAGGCAGCAGCTTTCTGTCAGGCACTCAATAACTCATCACTGAATAAACTGTGAGTTTTTCTATCATTCCGTGCTTCTGTATGTGTATTATTAGCACATTAATCTTATAAAGGGTCTCGCCACTTGTACAAACAAATGTTGTTTCTGTTTCTGGCCTGTTGAAGGAATAACGCTGGAACCTCACATTAGCAGCTCAGAGCTTTAAACCTAATGTGTGTGTGTGTGCGCGCTAATGTTTTAGGCATATGCCTTTTATATCTAATGGCCAATTTAATTACACTCACATTTCATGCTTAATTCGAAAATGAGAGTGTAAAAACTGTCCAGAACTAACCACATAACAAGCTCTCTCACAACGGGCCTCTACGTTTTTGTTTTTTTTTGTTCTTCTCTGCGTTGCCAGTTGTGCTCAATTGTTTTCAGCACATTAGCAGTGTTTGTGTCTAGTTTTCCAGACATGATGTTGTCGTTTTTCCACATCAGCCTCCGAGAGACATCCTAAAATGACCAGTCACACCTGTAATTGGCAGAGATATGGTCACTGGGCCAGTTTTTGCTGGAAAAAGTGTGTGCGCGACATCAGTGTTAGCAGATTAAGAGGCTTTATCCTGTGGAATGGAGAGAGATGAGCTATTTTTAGAAGACATGCATGAGAAGAAAAGGGTCTGACGGGTCTCTAAGGAGTTCATCCAGAATTGAAAATGTTGCACCTTAATGCTTTAGCAAACCTTTATGATTTTTTAGTGGAAAAGTTGTATTTTTCAAAAGTACTATTTGTTATTACAAGCTTCAGATATGGAATTAAAACATCATAGGAGTAACTGGTATGAATTTTTCAGGTCAGAGGTCAGTTTTGCTATTGACTGAATTAAATACTAAATAAATTTAGAAACTTATCATTTTTGAAATATGATTTTGAATTTAAATGTAAGAAAATCACATCTAAAATTACTTTTTATTTAATTTAATAATTATTCTAATTATTCAATACATTAACATTAACAACATTTTCATTCGATACTTTTTAAAAATATTTTTATTATCATTTTTGCAGACAGAAAAACAAGGAAGAAACCCATCATGAAACAATAATCAGTGCAAAATGTAAAATAAAGCATGAAACAAGGGAAAATGGCCACATAAAAGACATACCTGTACAGTTGAAGTCAGAATTATTAACCCCCCTGTTTTTTTCCCAATTTCTGTTTAACGCAGAGATTTTTTGACCACATTTCTAAACATAATAGTTTTAATAACTCATTTCTAATAACTGATTTATTTTCTCTTTGTCATGATGACAGTAAATAATATTTGACTATTTTTCAAGACATTTCTATACAGCTTAAAGTGACATTTAAAGGCTTAACTAGGTTAATTAGGTTAACTAGGCAAGTTAGGGTAATTAGGCAAGTTATTGTATAAAGATGGTTTGATCAGTAGACTATCAAAAAAATTTGCTTAAAGGGGCTAATAATTTTGACCTTAAAATGGATTTTTAAAAATTAAAAACTGCTTTCATTCTAGCTGAAATAAAACAAATAAGACTTTTCCCAGAAGAAAAAATATTATCAGACATACTGTGAAAATTTCCTTGCTCTGTTAAACATCATTTAGGAAATATTTAAAAAAGAAATAAGGGGGGCTAATAATTCTGACTTCAACTGTATATGACCTACAAAAGACACAGCAGTGGATGTAAAGAGAAAGAAAAAACGTACAAATCTTCAGAAATTAAACAACCCTATTAGTCCTTAAGGTGTTTTAGATAGAAAAACTGGATTCCACGTTTTATCAAATTTTGCAGAGTTCCCAGAGGTGGTATATCTAATTCTTTCCCAATGTAAAGTGGAGGTGAATCCAAGAAGCCAGTCAAAAAAAAAAAACCTAACATTTTTCTTTCAGAAACAAAGGACAACTTTCTTTCTTAGCTATAATCATGCCAAAGACATGCGCAAAATGTTGCAGGTTCAAGCCTCGGCTGGGTCAGTTGGCATTTCTGTGTGGAGTTTGCATGTTCTCCCCGTAGGTGAATTTGGGAAACCTAAAATGTCTGTAGTGTATGTGTGTGAATGAGTGTGTATGGATGTTTCCCAGTGATGGGTTGCAGCTGGAAGGGCATCCGCTGCATTAAACAAATGCTGTCTTGATTCTAGTTAAACTTTAGCTATCTTATCTTATCCATAACCAGTAGCAAGTGTGTAATGAGGAAACAAAAATGGTCTAATTTGCTTTTTCCTCGACTCTCTTTCATAGTACACTCCCTCCAGCAATAACAACACTCCCATCCAGGGCTTCTACATCTACTATCGGCCAACAGACAGCGACAATGACAGCGACTACAAGAGAGACGTGGTGGAAGGTGAGAGCTTGCTGTCTGTCTATATTCTGTTGTTGCTCATATTTCACAAACTACTTGCACAAATATAAATAAACAGACATGAAGTACTGACATTTTTTTATTAGAAAAGAATAAGATTTTCACTATTTAGAAGTCATTACACACAAATATTTGACATATACAGTTAAAGTCGCAATTTTTAGCCCTCCTGTGAATTTTTTATTTATTTTTTATTTCCCAAATGAGGTTTAAACAGAGGAAGATTTTTACCAGTATTCATAATATATATATATATATATATATATATATATATATATATATATATATTTTATTAATATTATCTATAATATTTTTTCTTCTTGGAAACGTCCTCATTTTAATTCGGCTAGAATAAAAGCAGTGTTTAAATTTTAAAAAAACTATTTTAGGGTCAATAAAATAAAATATTTATTATTATATTAATAATTTATTATTATAATAATTTATTATTATTATTATTATTATTTTCTATTGGCTACAGAACAAACCACTGTTTTCTAATGACGTGCCTAATTAACTTTCCTAGTTAACATAATAACCTAGTTAAGTTTTTAAGCTGAATACAAGAATCTTTGCAAAATAAAATAAAAACATTATGCACTGTCACCATCGTTAAAGACAAAATAAATTACTAATTAAAAATATAATGTTTAAAAATGTGTTGAAAAAGCTTCTCTCTGTTAAACATCATTTAATTATCAAATCATTCCCTTTGTCTCCATCCCGATAGCGGGACGCTTGAGTTTACTTTACTATATTGCAATTTAATTTTATATAACTACTATATATAGTTGGAAATGTCTAACTTATATGAATACATATTTTACTGTTGTTGTTTTTTTGTTTTTTATTCTTTAGGAAGTGTAATAGAGAAATACATTTACTATCAGCCTTCAACCTGTGAGACCATTTGCGGTTACATATTTAATCCATAATGTTATAGTCGAAACATAAAGCAATCCTGATAAACTATATATCATTTGAAGGCTTGAAATTTCTAGTTTCCAAATCTGATGACTGATAGATATTACTGAGCAACAGTTATTTATTAATTTGCAACAAGAATACTGATCAGAGTCATAAAGCATTACTTTGCTACAGCAATCCACATTTAATGTTTTTTAGAGGCTAAATTCAATTCAATTATTTCCAAACTGCCCATGCTACTTTAGAATTTGATGCCTGCTTCACAATTATTGTCAAAAGCATGAAAAATATGGTTCATATTCCTAAATATTGGTGATCATAAGATCACCAATGGAAACTTTGGCCCAATCGTAATTCTACCCCTTAGCCCTTCCCCTTACCACGTGAAGGGGTAGGGGTGTCCCAATTCTCTTTAGCTTGGAGGCGTAGGGCTAAGAGGGAGGGCTAGATAGCCCTTTAAAGGGAGATTTTTTTTAGGACCACACTCGAAACCAAGGGGTAAGAAAATTTCCCAGAATGCAACAGCTACAGCGGGCAATATAGCTGCACCCGGAAGTCAGGAGATACATAAACTAGTATTTTTTGTCATTATTACGAATTTTTACAACAAACAAGCACATGTTTTAATACATTCATATCGGCGTTCGTGTTTTACCATCATGCTTTAAAAAAACCGCTAAAATAAAAACCGCTAAATTTCGCTACATACATACTTTCATATCTGACACTCTGTTTCAAGGGCCAAGGTGAAGGGGTTAGGGTTCAAAAATAGATTTGGGATTGGGCCTTTGTTATCCGGTGGTCATGTTTTGGTACTTCGGCCAAACAAAATCTTACAGAAAGCTAATTTTTTCATATATCAACTTCAAATTTGGAATTTAAATTGGTTGGGTATTTAGCTTTGATTTTCTGTCAAATTGGAGCTAAAACAGGTTTCATAACATACATATTTTATATAATATAATAAACTATACATTAGTGTTGTCACAATACTGGAATTCGATATTAGTCGGTACTGAAATTTTAAAAACATCCATTTCCCGCTAACATTTGAACACATTCTTAAACAGCGCTGATTTGCCATTGTGTTCACATGCTCAACAGAAATGACTGTGATTGGCCGTGAAGGTCATCAGTTCACCGAACTCATCGCTGTTTACTGAGTGTAAACACAGATACAGGGACACTGGAGCGTTTTAAAACAGAGAAGATCAGCTGGTTTGTCTATAAGCTGACAAACGAGCGATCTGTTGATGAGTTGACTAATCTTCAAGGCTTTAAAACTCTCTAGTGTCCCTGTATTTGTGGTTACACTGGGTAAACAGTAGAGAGTTTGGTGAACTGATGACCTTCACGGCCAATCACAGTCATTTCTGCTGAGCATGTGAACACAATGGCACATTAGCGCTGTTTAAGAACGTGCTCAACAGCGTTCAAAAGCGGGAAATAGACGTGTTTAAAATTTCAGTACCGATTGGTGTCGAATTCCAGTCTCATGACAACACCACTATACATTTATTGTTTTATTATTTTCAGAAACTTAAAGGCACAAAACTTATTTTTTTTTACTTTTTAAACTTTTTTACTACAATCCGACAGGTGTCTTCTTTAAAGTGAGGCCAAGCTTAAATCTGTACTCGAAAGCATTGAAGATCCTCTGCAGGCACAAGACGTCAACATGACATCATATTGACTTTGTACCCCAACGTCGTGGGGATTTTGGATTTTATTTGGAAATGAAAAACGCGTTGACGTCAGAACCCAACGTCAGGCCAATGTCAATGTTCAACATCCAACCTAAAATCAACCAAATATCAATGTCTTATCATGTTACATCTTGACATTTCTGTGGACGTTCCCACTATAACATCTATCAGACGTTGGATTTTGATCACTTTCCAATACAACCTAAAATCAACCAAATATCAACGTAATTTAGCGTCGTTAGTTGACATCAAAATAACATTCTCCTTAGACGCTGGCTAGACATTGAATTTTGGTCCCCTGATGTCATGACCTAAATCTAACGTAATATTAATGTCTTATGAGGTTGTGTGCCTGCTGGCTTGGCAATCGTTTATGTTGAACATGTCATTTTTATGTCTTTGTTGAAGGGGTTAAAATAAATCAAATTTCACAGGAAGGCTAACAATTTTGACTTCAGCTGTAAGTGCTGTGTCCAATCAGAATGAAGCATTCCAGAGCGGCGTGTAGTACGAGTGTGTAATGTATATTCAGTCTCAGAGGGGGGCGGGACAAGGAAAGCGTAATCTGTTGATTGATGTGTAGTGAGTCCTGCGCTTAGAGTAATGAGCCAGTGTAAAATGTGTTTTTAATAAATGGCTGTCGCACTAATGGACCTGAACTGAAACCCGACACTGGCCGCTCGGAGAGGGACTCAGGTTTCTTCTGAGAGGAATGTTAACTGCCGTCGCCTCTCCTCGGCCTCCTATTTTTACTTTATACCCCCCGATTCTCTCCATTCATATTGGCTCCTCAATCCTCAAACAGCACGTTGTCAGAAAGACGCTGAGCAGATAAGATGACCTCATAGGTCTCAGCATGTACAGACATACTGTAGGTCAGGAGTGTGTCCTGCTGATTTTCCTTGCCAATTTATGTTTGCAAGCCATTTTACGGTCTCTAGATGGTCAACATAACATCATAATTTTATATATTTCTTTTGTCATCTGATTGATTATACCAGTGGTTCTCAAAGTGGGGGTCGGGACCCCTCGAGGGGTCGCAGGACAGTGAAGGGGGGGTGGGGGTCGCCTGGTGATTTCCAAAAATCGATATATTTTTATTAAACTATAAGAATTACCATATTTTAGCCATAACCTACTAAAAAGAAAAAATAGTCGTTTATAGTTACTATATACTATATGGTTACTATAGTAGCTTATGGGTACTAGTTCTATTGGATTGCGACCCCTGGGGTAATTACATTATATTAAAGGCACAGCAATAGCGTCAGATACAGCAGATTGATTTTATAACACCAGGTTAAACTTTCTAGCCCATTTACAGCACTGACATACATTAAAATAAATAAATGAAGAATAGACTTGGGTTTATTGGTGTGTGTGTGCCATTGCATGCAAGGTTTCTGTATTTATAACCACCTCAGAGGATATTGGGGGTCGCGAGTCACTGGCATTGTTATTTTGGGGGTCGCGGGCTGAAAAGTTTGGGAACCCCTGGATTATACAGTTGAAGTCAAAATGATTAGCCCTCTTGTGAAATTTTTTTCTATTTAAAATATTTCCCATAAGTTTAAAAGAGCAAGGAATTTTTCACAGTAGTTCCTATGATATTTTTTCTTCTGGAGAAAGTCTTATTTGTTTTGTTTCGGCTAGAATGAAAGCAGATGTTTATTAGCTATAATAATAACGGGCGGCATTGTGGCTCAGTGGTTAGCACTGTTGCCTCACAGCAGGCATCTCTCTGTGGAGTTTGCTTGTTCTCCCTGTGTTTGTGTGGGTTTCCTCAATGTGCTCCGGTTTCCCCCACAGTCCAAAAACGTGCGCTATAGGTGAATTGAATAAACTAAATTGTCCGTAGTTTATGAGTGTGTGTGTGTGAACGAGTGTGTATGGGTGTTTCCCAATACTGGGTTGTGGTTAGAAGGGCATCCGCTGCATAAAACATATGCCTGAATAGTTGGCGGTTCACACCGAAGACGGTGAGAGCGTCAAAGTTCGCTCTGGCCACCCTGGTGACAACACTGTCGTTCGCTCTGTCAGTCAAAAAGTCTGTCAAAAAAGTCAGTGGAGTTGGCGCCAGTGGTGTAGTGGTTAGTGCATCGACACATGCACTCCAGTGCTCACGGCGACCCGAGTTCGATTCCGCCTCGCTGTCCTTCCCCTCTTTCTGCTCCCCATGCTTTCCTGTCAATACTCTCTACTGTCCTCTCAAAAGTAAAGGTGAAAACTCCGAAAAAATAATTCTAAAAAAAAAAAGACGTGAGTCGACAGCGGCCTCTTGTGGGTTTACGTGAGAACAGCAGCCACGAATGGCACTCGCGAGGGAAATTTGAGATCTCAAAAAGCGTACACAGCGGCCTCTCGTGGATTCGCGAAAACAAAAACTGCAGAAAAACGTGTCGTCGTGACGTATTTGGTGGTCTCCAGAAATGTCTGTAGAGCCTGGGTTGAAAGTAATCATATTGAGTACTCATAACTCACATTGTAATTTATTTCGCACTATTTAAATCAATTCAGTGGTGGCAACTAAAAAAACATTGGAATATTGCGTGTGCAGGAAAAACCTGCATTAAACAGCCTGCGAAGCATTTTTCATGTGTGTGTGAGTTTGTAAGTGTGTGTGATTTCAGTTTTTCCCTCTCTCTCTCAGTGCAGTGCAGCAGCTGGTCATTTAGTGTGCACAAGCATGCTGTAACTGTATTAAATAAAGCCGAGCGAGCTGCACAAATAAAATATTGTGGCACAAATTGTAATTAGAGAGCTGGCTCTTGGCTTATGTGTGTGTGAGGCGGCTGCTACGAGCTGTGAGTGTGTGTAGGTGTGTGTGTGTGTGTACACAGGGCCTTGAGTGTGTTCAGTGGGAATACTGGAGCCAGGCCAGAACAAACGTTAAGCTGCCTTATAAGGAGCCTGTCTGCAGCAGAGCAACTGTCTGAATCCTTCTGGGACACTGTGAGAATGAGTGTGTGCGTGCTTGTGTGTGTGTGTGTGTGTGTGTGTGCGCGCACGTTTGTCTGTGTGTATGTATGTATGCATGTATGTATGTTTGTGTGTGAGAAAGATACATAGAGAGAGGAAATATTTGTGAATATGTCTGTGTGTGTGTGTGTGTGTGTGTGTGTGTGAGAGAGAGAGAGAGGAAATGTTTGTGAATGTGTGTGTGTGCATATGTATGTATGTATGTATGTCTGTGTGTGTCTGTATGTGTGTGTGAAAGTATATGTGTGTAAATAAGTGTGTGTGTGTGTATGTGTGTGTATGAGAGAGAGAGAGGAAATGTTTGTGAATATGTGTGTGTGTGTGTGTGTGTGTGTGTGTGTGTGTGTGCGTGTGTGTGTGTGTTTATGTCTGTGTATATGTATGTATGTATGTACGTATGTATGTATGTGTGTGAATGTGTATGTGTGCATGTGTGTTTGTATGTGTGAGTGTGAGAGAATGTGTATGTGTGTGTAAATAATTGCGTGTGTTTGTGTGTATGTGTGTGTCTGTATGTATGTGTGTGAATGTGTATGTGTGTAAATAGGTGTGTATGTGTGTGTATGTCTGTCTGTCTGTTTATGTGTATGTGAATGTGTGTGTATGTATGTATGCGTCTGTGGTAATATGTGTGTATGTGTGTGTGTCTGAATATATGTATGTGTGTGTGTCTGTGTGTATGTGTCTGTGTTTGTTTGTATGTATTTGTGTTAATATGTGTGTGTGAGAGAGAATGAGAATGTGGGTCTTTGTATGTATGTATGTGTGTGTGTGTGTGTGTGTGTGTGTCTGTAAGTATGTGTGTTTGTATGTATGCGAGTTTGTGTGTGTGTGTAAATGTGTGTAATTATGTGTGTGTCTGTATGTGTGTGTGTGTGAGAGAATGTGTGTGTATGTTTGTGTAAACATAGTTGTGTGTGTGAATATGTGTGTCTATGTATGTGTGTAAATAAGTGTGTGTGTGTGTGTTAGAGAAAACTGAGACAAATGAATTGTGGTTAGGATTGAACAACACATGCTTTGAGAGAAGCTCTTGTCCTTCAGTACAGCCGCTCTCATTGCATCCTTTCCCTTCCTGCCCCCAGGCTTCAAATTCTGGCACATGATTGGTGAACTCCAACCTGAGACGTCCTACGACATCAAGATGCAGTGCTATAACGACGGCGGCGAGAGCGAATACAGTAACGTCATGATCTGCGAGACCAAAGGTGAGAGTCTGAAGTATCGTCACAGGAATGCTATACTTAACATGCAGACAGGAACCCGTAAAGCCCCGGCGCTAATGACAGAGGGAAGCCAGCTATGGTTTTATTAGCGGGTAGACAAAGACAGACATTGTGCTGAGTCTCCTTGACATCATTCACTGATAACTGGCCTTAATGCAACACTGTTGAAATCCAACCAGAGTGTCATTCACAGCCAGAGCAAATAAAAACATCAGACCTGCTGCTACAACAAACTTTAAGGCCGACAACAGATGCATTGTTGTGTGCTAGCACTTGTTAGGGTTCTGGATTATTGCTAATACTTGGGGATAGACATTTCAACAAATCTACGATCCTAAGATTTAAAGAATTAGTATTAAATTATGCATATTTATACTGTCTAATTAGTTTTACAGTGCACCAAATCAAGCACTTTGTAAGCAACAGAGCTTTAAATGTGCTGTATGTAAGTGTTTGCCTCTTCTAAAGCATAAATTTACCATAATATGTTTGCAGATTTCTGAAAAACAATGCTGAAGTCAGTTATTCTGCTTTGAAATTGTGCACTACATGCAGGAATGTCTTTGTTTTGATCCCTTTAACCTGCCAAATGCCAGTTTAGCCAATTATATTTCAGCACCCTGGGTTGCCTTGCTGGAAAACAGCGTATTTCATTCAGTCAGTCAGGAAGACTTTCAAAGTATGTGTCTGTGACCGAAATGCGACCTCCAGTGGACAGTAGCAGACTCCGAAATGTGACACATTGATTTCACATGAGGGGGTTATTTGTTAGCAATTAGTATAAATATTATGAGCGTAAACATTAGGTGAGCAGGTTACATTGTAACCCTGTGTCCTAACAACACGCTATGTGACGAGGTACGCAGTGATAAGCCAGTTGGCTGTTTGCACCAGACGACACACGACAGAAATTTAAATACAGCCATTCAGAAGCACAGAATAGTGCACTCACTGCACTCAAACGAAATGGTAAGGTTTATAATCTAATTAATACATATTAGACCTTACTCACACTATTTACGGTTGCCTTGAACCGGGTCGAAGCACACTTGTCCCCCCTCTCTCGTTTCCCCCGACGGCCAGCACTCACACTACATTCGGGCCTGAGCACACTTACATCATCGATGATGCGCTGTTCAGTAAGCATGCATATTAATGAAGTTGCACCTCATACACAATAGAGTGCGCTGACTGATTTGAACCAAGTTTTTTTTAATGAATCTTGCTTTGTACTCGCCAGTAAAGACATCCAGTCTACAAGCTTCAAAATTTTGTTTCAAACCGGAAGAACGAATTTGCTAGAAATAATGCAAAAACAACCAATTTTCACTTTTTAGTGAAATATATGTGTCCTAATATTGTTTTTAGCAGGGTGGGACACATATGACTGTCAACATCTCAAAAAAGGTGTTTTGGTGTTTCGTGACCCTTTAACATTTTCAAAATTTTCAACATCTGAGGTGAACTATCTGCTGCTGCTTTCAGTGGTATAGCAATAAACGTCATGTGAAATGGCATTCAAACTCACATTATTAGCATTTAACACTGAATAATGAAAATGAGGTGTACCTGGGGGGATTACTCACCTGTTTGCACTGGCTGACAGTTGCTGCTCGCATCATATTCAAAGCTCTGATGTTTGCTTACAAAGCGTCCTCTGGCTTTGCTCCTTCTTATCTGCTCTCACTTCTGCAGATTTATGTGCCCTCCAGAAACTTGCGTTCTGTGAATGAACGTCGTCTCGTGGTTCCATCCCTAAGAGGGAAGAAATCACTTTCCCGAACTCTCGCATTCAATCTGCGCAGTTGGTGGAATGAACTCCCTAACTGCATCAGTCACTTGCTGTCTTCAAGAAACGACTAAAAACTCAACTGTTTAGTCTCCACTTTCCTTCCTAATCTGTAACTGCCTCTCTGGTTATACCACTAACTGTACTCTCTCTCTAAAAAAAAAAACATTTCCTTACTAATGCTTTGCTTCTTAGACTTTACACACCTGAAACTTGCCTATAGCACTTGTTCACTGCTGCTCTTATAGTTGTGTAAATTGCTTCCTTGTCCTCATTTGTAAGTCGCTTTGGATAAAAGCGTCTGCTAAATGACTAAATATAAATGTAAATTATTGTCAGTTTTCTGTTGTTCAGCTGCAAGAAATAGAAGCCGTTTCTAAAATATAAACTTCATGTGTTGGTTAGGACAAAAACTCCTTTTAATAAAGAAAATATTCCTTTTATCGTAGGCCGTTGCTTTTTTTAGAACATGATTTAAATCAGCCTTTAGACTCGATAGTCAGGCTCGCTCCTGTTGGTGTTGTCAATCTGGCAACCTGCGCATGCATGTGTTTTAAACCAGGAATGCATTACGTAGTTCAACCAAGTACATACTGCACCTTTAATGATGGACAATAGTTGAAATCTGATAATAAATGTGCCTAAAGTCGATCGGAAAACCCTAGCAACACACATCAGCATGATTGTTGATTGATTCTTTTTGTCCGCTCTGTCCCTCCAGCCCGCCAGCCTCCAGGTGTGCCTAGCCTGCGTCCCATCACTCCTCCAGGCTTCTATCCCGTTGATACCCCCAGCCAGCCAGGCGGCCTGCTCTACCTGATCGTGGGCTGTGTTCTTGGCGTCATGGTGCTTATTCTGCTGGTCTTCATCGTCATGTGCTTGTGGAGGAACAGGCAGCAGAACAGTATGCATAGTAAGTGCCAAGATTCCAGTCTAGTTTTTAACATTTTATCCAAATACTTGTTGGGGAGTGAATGATTATCATGCTTTATGCCATTAGTGCTCCTGACGGATCTACTTTCCTGAAGAGTTCAGTTCCAACCATGATCAAACACACCTGAATCAATTAATTGTGAGCAATTGATAATTACAGGCAGGTGTGTTTGATATGGGTTGCAACTGAAATCTGCAGGAAGGCAGATCTCCATGAACACCCTGCTTCATACATATGTTACATTTTATGCTGTTTGAGCATGAAAACTCATTTGCAAGGTTACAAAGTCACTCCAAACAGAGTTATTATTTATATTAGTTAGCACACAGTGTTTCTGAACTCCCTCAGATGACTTGATTGAAGTCCTGAGTTTTCTTTTCACCACAGGGGGTGAGGCCTGGCTGATTAATGTTGAACTCTAGAACTATAGAGGCAGTTTTTTGACCCTTTTTAAAACTTGTACTTTAATAAATGTTTAAAAATAAAACCAACACAGGCTCATTTGGAAAATGTGCCCAGGGATACATTTTTGAGAACTGACAAATATGTGCTTGTGGCCTCTATTTTTTTTTCTCAGATTCTCAGTTCTCAAAAATGTGTCCCTGGGCACATAATTACAAATGAGCCTGGGTTTAATAAAACCCATTAGTTTAGTACACTAAATTTTTCTAAATATGTGTACATTTCATTCTAACACTGTTATTTTGTTCAAATGTTCTGAGTATTTCTACGTTGAATGGTCTTAACAATCAAATTGACCGCATCTTTCAAACTTAGTAACTCCTGCACAATTATAGGCTATATTACAAAAAAGATTATATTTTAAAGGTAAGGATTTCATAAAATATGATAACAGACATTTAAATCTCAATAGAATCTTTAATGTAAATATGACATGACAAAGAATTTCAGAGTTATATATCCACAGGAATAGTCAGAATACAGCCATTCTTGTAGTTATAGAACTCTGATAGTTCAGTTTTAGGAGACATTTCATAGACCTAACATACTAATACAAACCTAGCAGACACAGAATGTCATAAGACGTTAGTATTAGGTTAGATTTAGGTGACCAGCATCTAAGGATAACGTTATTTTGACGTCCAATAACACAATAAATGACGTTGATATTTTGTTGATTTTAGGTTGTGTTGGAAAGTGACCAAAATCATTAAGCTAACATCTTAAACCAGCGTCATATTGACGTCAAATACTGATGTTTATTTGTCAGGTATGGCAACCAAAATCCAACATCTGATAGACGTCATAGTGGTAACGTCCACACAACATCAAGCTGTAACATCATTGGTATTTGGTTGTTTTTAGTTTCCACTGGAAAGTGACCAAAATCTAATGTCTGTCTGACATTGGACATTGACATCGGTCTGACGTTGGGTACTGATGTTACCTGATTTTCATTTCCAAACAACTTGCGACGTCCCCACGACTTTGGGGTACAACGTCAATCTACCATCATATTGACGGTAGGGCTGCACGCTTGATCGAAAAAAGATTGTGATCTTGATTCGACCCTACACACAATCTGAATTCAGCTTGTCAACTTTAGAATTATGAATAATTATATTCGGATGTCATCATTTTACTGTGCATTGACAACCAGGACATATTTAAAGTCTAGACAAGTTCACCATTCCAAGTCTAGACAAAATTTAGATTTTTAACCAACAGTAGACCTACACATAGGCCTAATAACGTTATTGTTGTTTTCCCATATGTTTAAGAAATAACAATAATAATGAGCTACTCATGTTAACCTTTATTTTACATATACAGAATCGTGAAAAAATAGTGATCTTTATTTTAAGCAAAATAAATTGTGATTCTCGTTTTAGCCAGAATCGTGCAGCCCTAATAAGCCGCATTTCCACTATCGGGCCAGTGCGAGCCAGGGCTTTAATCGGGCCAGGCCGGGCCAATAGCCCGGGAGGTTGAGAAATGAGGCCGAAATCATGTCGCGTTTCCACTGTCGGGCTAGTTGCTCGCAGCGCGTCATGCAAACACTGCCCCCAGAACGTCCCCCAAATCAAACGTCACACAACCCGTCACACAACCCGCCCACTTCAGCGGGAACAAAAAACTCAAATTATAACCACAAACACAACCTGGCATCACTACGAGAGCTGGAAGATGGAGAACACCGAAGCGATTGCTTTTTTACTGTTTGTGGTCTGTTGGTGTAAGGCCAGACAGCGATCCCTGTGCCTGCTGGGAAGCATATATGAGGAGTTTAATTTGACAATGCTTTCAAACACATGCAGATGTTTTGCTTGCTTGTTGTTGTTGTTGGAGTAACTGAGGCATATGCTGTAAAAGAGCTCCACCCTCTTCATTTAAAGAGACAGAAATTAGCGTACGTTTGTTTCCATCCTGAACGTGGGTAAAAACAGTATGCTATAATAAATGATCCATGAGGTATCTTGAATGGAAATCTCACACTCTGGCAACACCTGACACTTAAATTACATCTCGTAAAACGGAGCATGATGACATCATAATTGTCCAGTAATCTTTGTACAATCTTTTTGTTTTTACATACATGTTTTTTTATTATGGTTGAACAAGTTACTCTTTAAAGAATCAATTTCTTCTTCAGCCACTGTTATTATTATATTTAGATACGTAGTAATGAGACCAGCAGTGCTGTGTTGTTTTAGTTTATGTAGTAGGTCTGTAGGGTTAAGAGAGGTTATGTTGTGTCAATAATGCCTTTATGAATTTGAGTTGGAGTCCACCTCCTGATCCAGGCCTGGTTTTCATTGCCGCTCGTCGACAGCCGGCCCTTTGAAGTTTTCTCTCTTTCTCTCTTTTTTTCCTCTTTCTTCTACTCTCAATGAGATCGAGTAACAGAATAAACAGTGCTGGCCGCAGTGGTGTGTATAAGTAGTAACACAGACACACCTCCCCCTGAAATAGGCCACAAATGACCCTGCTAACTTTCATCACACACGCTCCGGTTTGCTGCTACTCGACTTTTCAATTGTGCTTGGCAAAAGCATTATAATTTCATATTCATGCATTTTTTGCAATCTTTAAGGCTATATTGACAATCAGACTAATTTTCTAAATAAAATATACAGTGCTCAGGAAAAATCTCTCATTTAAATTCATATTTTCTATAGGATGTTTTACAATAATACAGTTATGCATATACATTAGATTAGTCAGTACCAAAGCCAAATCTGGAATTAATTTAACAACAAAAAACTACTTAAGATCATAGTGCAAAAATGAGTATGTTGAGTAAAAATATTAAATAAAATATTAATAAACAGGACAAATCAAGAGAAACATAAAAATGAAATTTCTTTTTTTTTTCTTTTTTTTTTGCAGTAACTTGTTTGAATTTAAATGGATGAATTATAGATACTGTTTTGTTTAAATGCACCTAAATATATTGTCTATATTTACTGGGAAATTGATAAAATAAAAATGTTAAAAAAAGGAAACCAATAAGTAAACCAGTTTACTTAATATTTATATTTACATTTACATTTAGATTTAGTCATTTAGCAGACGCTTTTATCCAAAGCGACTTACAAATGAGGACAAGGAAGCAATTCACACAACTATAAGAGCAGCAGTGAACAAGTGCTATAGACAAGTTTCAGGTGTGTAAAGTCTAAGAAGCAAAGCATTAGTAATGTGTAGACTACTGATGACATTTCTAACTAATGTTGTAATTTAGGCAGTTAAAAAATACATTAAATAACAGATGTTTTCAAACACTAATATTGATTTTAATACAAAAATACAATTATTTTAAACTTTAGAATAGTTAAGACGGTGTAATAATGCTTATATTATTTTTGTGTGTGTCTATGTGTTGTGATATGTATATATATATATATATATATATATATATATATATATATATATATATATATATATATATATATATATATATATATATATATATATATATATATATATATATATATATATGTTTTGTAACTCTGTCCTATGCTGTTTGTCTTGACCAGGACTCCCTGGTGGAAGATGTATTGTATCTCAATGGGACATTCCTGGTTAAATAAGTAAATAAATGAATACTGATTTTTAGACACTGTTTAATATTTGGCAGAATGCCAGTTTCCTCCAAAATGTCGAAAGCATTATTGGTTCATAAAAACAGTTATTAATGATTGAGCACTAATAAAACTGGTCATAACATAGAATCAAAGCATCATAGTAGAATTAAAGTGGTCATTGAAGGATCACATGACACTAAAAAGTGGATTAAAGACTGCTTTGAAGAACAGAAGTAGATTTTATTTAAATATTTCATTTTAATTTTATTTAGAAATTGTTGATTTATTTTAATCAATTTAAAAAGTGCCGAAATAGAAAATAAAAATAAAAATGTTTAATTGAAAAGTGGTTGTAGAAGGACCATGTAACTAAAACAGGAGTGATGACTGCTTTAAAGCACAGAAGTAGATTGTATTTTTATTATTATTATTATATAATAAAAAATTATTTAGATAATATTTATTTAATTTAATAGATTTGATTTCTTTAAAAAAATGCTGAAATGGAAAACAAAAGATATTTTAAATTAAAAAGTGGTTGTAGAATGATCAAGTGACACTAAAAACTGGAGTAATGACTGCTTTGAAGCACAGAAGTAGATTTTATTTTATTATTATTTTATTTAGACATCATTTATTCATTTCAATAGATTTAATCTATTTAAAAATCATGAAGTAGAAAACAAATGAAATTTTAAATTGAAGTGGTTGTAGAAGGATCGAAGTGACATTAAAAACTGGAGTAATGACTGCTTTGAAGCAAAGAAATACATTTTATTTTATTAGTATTTTATTTAGAGATTAATTATTCATTTCAATAGATTTAATTTATTTTAAAAAGTACCAAAATAGAAAAAATAGAAATTTTAAATTGAAAAGTGGTTGTAGAAGGATCATGTAAAACAAAAAACTGGAATAATGACTCCTTTAAAGCATAGAAATAAATTTTATTTGTATTATTATTCTATTTAGAGATTATTTTTTTATTTATTTGAAAACATTTTCGTATTTAAAAAATATTTATTAAAAATATGAATATTAAATTGAAATAATATCTCATAATATTACTATTCTTACTGTCTATTTCATAAAAAATTTAGCCTTAGCGAAGCAGAAAATACATTTTAACAGAAAAAGAATAATTAGTAAAGAATAAGATTATAATTAATAAAGAAGAAGAAGAATTACAAAGATAAAATTGCTAGTAGTTTGAGCATGTCACACATCAGCTATTAATTTCATACTAAAAATACACTAATGGGATAAAAATATATCTTCTCCATAGAATACGACCCTCCAAATTACATCTACCAGTCAGCAGAGATGAACGGCCATGTTCTGGATTATTCTGCTCTGCCCGGCTCCAGTCATCTAAACGGCAGTGTGTACACGGGGTGCGGACACACGGCTCCCATGATGCCCCAGACCTGCCATCACCTCCATCACAAACTGCCCAACGGCCTGGCTCTGCTAAACGGATCGGGAGGCCTGTACCCTCCTGGACACCCGCACACACATGACACCTCGCTACACCAAAACAACATGGAGTACGAGCACCCGTCCCCTCATCACCTTCACAACGTGAGTACATCTGGATGGATTACATTCCTGTTTGATAAACTTCTAGCTTTTTCCTGTGCCTTGTGATGCTTAGGATGAATTATGGGAGTTATTCTGACTGTAAACAATCAGATAAATGTTTTAAAAGACTATGGGAAGAGTTCAGATGGAAAAAATTGAAAGGTGCCATTTGAAATTTTCTTCTAAAACGAGCATTTTTTTCTCAGCCTCCTATATACACTACCTAACAAAAGTCTTGTCGTCGATCCCAGTTGTAAGAGCTACAAATAATAACGTGACTTCTAGTTGATCATTTGGAAAAGTGGCAGAAGGTTGATTTTTCCAATGGATCATCTGTTGAACTGCATCTCAATCATCACAAATACTGTTGAAGACCTTTGGGAACCTGTGTGGACCCAAGATTCTCACAGAAATGAAGTGCTGAATGCATCACTGAGACACAGCACGCAGCCCTCCGGTCTCTGCGGACATTTTCAAAACTTAGCAGCACAAAGGGAAAATATCAGTGCGTTGAGGATCTGTCCAATGTATTACTGAGCCTTTTCTAATTAAAAACTTCAGGTAGGCCTACTTTGTGTGTAAAGAGCAGGTAATAACCCTCTCTACTCCAGTACTGTGAATGCTGCTGATCTAACGGACACAGCGCAACATGATTTCGAAACGGCAATGAACTTCTTGTTGCAGGTCAAAATGAATCCATTTAATGCAAAACTAAGTGTGGTTTATTTATGAACTAATTTCGAGAGGATCACGTGCTTATGATCAACACGGCTGGCTCCTCATTAGCTCCGTAATCTGACCCATTAGATGATTACGGAAGCATTATAAATAACCAGAGTTTTTCACTCCAGTTATCTTCGTCTTGAAGCTTCCCCCCCTTCCACCCCTACTTCCTCCCTCTTTTTTCCGATAGGGCGACACGGTGGCCCAGTGGCTAGCACTGTTGCCTCACAGCAAGAACACCGCTGGTCCAACCTCCTATCAGGCTGGTTGGTGTTTCTGTGCGGAGTTTACATGTTCTCCCCGTGTTCGCGTGGGTTTCCCCCGGGTCCCCCGGTTTCCTCCCACCGTCCAAAAACATATACCATAGCAATAGATTAAACCAAATTATCACCGAAAACAACCCTAGTTTACACTTCTCACGCGGCGACAAGCAAGGGAGTTCTTAAGACCTACCTGAGCTCGAACTCCCCTCTCGCCCTTCTAACGGGAGGGAGCCCCGGGCTCGAGGATATTACGAGCTCAGGGCTCTCTCCCGGGACAGCATGCCCAATACGCTTTATTGATTATCAGCTAAGTGTGAACTCTTGAAATGCATTTCTCAACTGATTACTCGTATTAACAGGAACAAATAGTCTTGGAGAAAGTTTTGCGAGTTGTCATGAACGTGACACGCAATTTGAATTGTGAATAAATGAAGAATAATTGACATGCGTGGCGGCGGGAAGCTGAACTGAACATGAATTTAACCTCTTGAATATTCATCTGTACTTCACATTAATCTGTAGAATGGCTTCAGAATATTTAGGATATAGGGGGCCTACGTGACAACTTTCTAGTGCCTTATTATAGGCTACCTTCATGGCTTAGTTGGCTTATAAACACAGAATAAAGCACAAGATCGGATTTGTATCTGTACCAGATGGCCGATACCCGATCCAGCAAAAATATGCGGTATGGAACCGATATCCAATCCAAGTATCAGGATCGGTACATCCCTAACATGTTCATTTTTTTGAGTGAACTGCCCCTTTAAGCATTAGAAAAGACATGAGTGTGCCCACATTTTTTTTTTGCCTATTACTCAGTCTGGTTATTTACAATGTACCAATTGTGTATTTACGCGAAAAGAGCAGGTGCGAATGACACTCGCGAGAGAAATTTGAGATCTAAAAAGCAAACAAAGCGGCCTCTGATGAATTTGCGAAAAGAAAACCTGCAAAAAATGTACCTCCTGGGATGTATTTTGCACTCTCCAGAAATGTATACCAGGGTACGTGTCCATAATGAGCCTGGGTTGAATTTTTAACAAAATTCTGCACAGAACTAGCTATAAATTTCCCCACACCCACCACAGTGTATTACAATGTAGCGACTGTTCTATAGCAGAAGCCAAATCCAGCTTGTGCTAAATCTACTGTGTGTTTATTTATTTGCTTATATCAGGGTGGAGGAATATACACGGCTCTGCCCCAGAACGACTCGTCCGACTGCATGAGCTGTCAGAACTTCTGCAACAACAACAGGTGAGAGAATGAGAAACGCGATACTGCAAAAGCCAAGCCCAGTAGCTTGTTAATGTTTGCTGTTTACATGCCTGCAGAATTATGTTTTGCTCAGCGCGCCTCCAAGTCAGCAAACCAATCATCTGTTCCATCTGCTTCTCATTTCACCCCTGACCTGAGCTTATTCTAAACACACACACACACAAATACATGACGGAGCTTGTTTGTGTACACTAGTGTGTCCGGCAGTCACAGTTTACACTGAACGCACCCTCGCTACAGTCTTAATGAGAGCAGTGTTTATTTAGCCGCAGCCAGCAAGGAGAGCAGAGGGAAATCCTCCTGAATGCTGCTTATATCGGACTGTAATGCGTTTTTAATAGTGTGCTTTTATTTTAAAACGGACAACTTTTTGGTACAGTTATGCTTGGCAGACTCTGTTTAGTTTAAAAACTATAAATGGATGGATTTATGATTTATAATTAGAGTTGAAGTCATTAGTCATTGAATTATTAGCCCCTTTATTATATACACCCTGTGTATTTTCTTCCCCAATTTCTGTTTAACGGAAATAAGATATTTTTTTTTACACATTTCTAAAGATAAAAGTTGTAATAGCTCATTTCTAAAAGTGATTTCTTGTATTTTTGCCATGATCACAGTAAATAATATTTTACTAGATATTCTTTAAAGAGACTAGTATTCAGCTTAAAGTGACATTTAAAGGCTTAACTAGGTTAATTAGGCATGTTAGGGTAATTAGGCAAGTTCTTATATAACGATGGTTTGTTCTGTAGACTATCGAAAATAAATATAGCTTAAAGGGCTAATAATACTGTCCTTAAAATGGTTTTAAAAAAAATAAAAACTGCTTTTAATTCTAGCCAAAATAAAACAAATAAGACTTTCTCCAGAAGAAAAAATATTATAGGAAATACTGTGAAAATTTCCTTGCTCTGTTAAACATCATTTGGGAAATATTTAAAAAGAAAAAAAAATTAAAGGGGGGCTAATAATTCTGACTTCAACTGTATAGTGGCAAATCTATGAAAGAGAGACTTTTATTTTGCTTAGCTTTTATCAAATTCAGCTAGATATACATAAGCCTCCAGTATATACTAGATCTGCTTTCATAATAATTTGTGTTGGATTTAATTATTGTATACTTTGCTACAATTCTGTAGTATAATTTGATAGCTACTTTATTAGCTTCTGACATGCATTTTTTTAATTATGTAAATGTTTACAGAATTTTAGTGCAAATGCTAATATGGAGCGACAATTATTTATATTTTATTACGCAGTGTTAAAAATAAAACTGAATATAGCCCAGCCGTGTGCATCTGTGTACTCTTTATATCCCTGATTACTTCTTGAGTGAGCATACAGTGATCCGTGTGTGTGTTTATGCTCTCAGGTATTGTTTGTTTATGTGTGTCTGTGTGTTTGTGTGTAATCGGCCTGTGCAAACACACAGAGACACAGGCTGTTGAGTCTGCTCATTCAGCGTAGAGGCTCGCGGAAATAAATCTGTGATCTCAGATGCGATCAGAGCTGGCACATTGCAGAGATGCTTGTTACAGCTGGCACACAGGCCTAAGATGGAGTAGAAAAGTGTAATCAAACAAACATTCAGCAAAAACACACACACACACACACACACACACACACACACACACACACACACACACACACACACACACACACACACACACACACACACACACACACACACACACACACACACACACACACACACACACACACACAGCATCATAGTTTCAAATCTGCTAGACTTTAAGAAACAGGAGACATTTGAAACAATATTCATGCTGCTGTTTTCAATACAATAACAGTGTTAAGTGAAAAGGGCTGTGAAGCTTTGGCAGATATCAAAATAAAATTGTTTAGTATTGGGCGGCAGAGTGGCTCAGTGGTCATTTTAAAAAATATCCCAAATGCGGCAAGTATGAAAGCCTCATGCGTTTCGCGAGGTGTGCATGGAGTCACTGGAGGTCTGTGACGTGATGCCAGGCGAAAGTATAAATCAGCCTTTATGCAGCGGATTCCCTTCCAGCTGCAACCCAGTACTGGGAAAATAGATACAGTATATAAATATATTTCATATCGAAATATAAATAAACATTTGCTGAAATACAGTTGAAGAATTCTACATTTTTTAATTCTTTAATTTAATTTTGTTTTCTTTTTTAAATATTTCCCAAATGATATTTAACAGAGCAAGGAAATTTTCACAGTATGTCTGATAATATTTTTTCTTCTGCAGAAAGTCTTATTGGTTTTATTTCAGCTAGAATGAAAGCAGTTTTTAATTTTTTAAAAACCATTTTAAGGTCAAAATTATTAACCCCTTTAAGCTATATTTCTTTTCGATAGTCTACAGAACAAACCGTCGTTATACAATAACTTGCCTAATTATCCTAACCTGCCTAGTTAACCTAATTAACCTAGTTAAGCCTTTAAATGTCACTTTAAGCTGTATAGAAGTGTCTTGAAAAATATCTAGTCAAATATTATTTACTGTCAATATAACGAAGATAAAATAAATCAGTGATTAGAAATGAGTTATTAAAACTATTATGCTTAGAAATGTGTTGAAAAAAATCGTATCTTCGTTAAACAGAAATTGGCAAAAAAATAAATAAACAGGGGGGCTAATAATTCAGGGGGGCTAATAATTCTGACTTCAACTGTATATGCATGCCTGTGTGTATTTTCATATACGTAATTAATACACACAGTACACACACTTAAATTATGTCTCAACAAACTCTTATTTTGGATGTGATTAATCGTGATTAAATTTTGCTCAACACTAGTATTTACTAACATGAGCAAACAATGAAAATACATTATTACAGTATTTATTCATCTTTGTTAACGTTAATGAAAGTGGTTAGTTCATGTTAACTCATGGTGCATTAACTAATGTTTAACAATCACAATTTTGAATTTTAATATCACATTCGTAAATGTTGAAATATGAGTAATAAATGCTGCACAAGTATTGTTGTTAGCTCACATTAGCAATTACATCAACTAATGAAACCTTATTGTAAAGATTGATCACTACATGGTTATCCCTATTTGCAATCTGCTTGTTAAGTGTGACGTCACGCGAAGCGGCTTCCGGGTCTAAGCACCATCTCAAACTGTATGGGGAGACTCATCAGATGGTAATAATAAACGTTTACAAAGTGCTGTAATACTTTCGAAAATTACGGTCGCAATTTATATGTCCATGCCTAATATCAGATGGCCAGAAAGTGATTTGTTTTTTATAAATTGTTAAAATATTGGTATTTGCAACCCAGGCTCATTCTGAAAACGTAGTCCCGCGGAAGTTTCTGGAGACTGCAAATTATGTAGCCAGAGGTACGTTTGGCTCAGGGGCGTAGCAACCGGGGGGGACGGGGGGACACACGTCCCCCTCACTTTTTGGAAACAGGTTATTCTGTCCCCCGACTGGCCCACACGTTTTATTTGACCTAGCGGCCGCAAGTGTTCTCTGATTTGTTACTTGATTTGAGTGAACGATCACTCAACCAATCACAGCGCGAATCTCTTGAGCGTCTGCCATGAGCTTCATTTATTCACTTTGCAGTTAAAGACAGGGATGACGCAGAAGGGAGCAACAGCAACAGCTGGGTAAATCACGGTAAATCACTAACGTTACAGAATCCTACTTTTGTTCCGTTTCGAAGTGAGAACCGTAAAGTCCCTGGTGCTGGTGTCTTGTCTGGCGCTGAGCCAGAGAAAGACAGAGGGGTTAAGTTGGTTTTGTTTTCGGTATTCCTGACACATTCAGTGACAGACGGCATTAACTAAAAAACCTCTCACCCAAAAAATATCTAAACTGTATTCCCTACAAAAAGACAAAGCTGGTTATGTTTCACAGCTGTCTTTCTTTTTTCGCTCGATATTACGAGCACTGCTTGAGCAGTCGCAATATGCGTTTAGCCGAAAACAAGACCAACTTAACTCTGCTGAGAAAGACGTGTTATATTATCACAATCATGCAGCCTTTTTTACGGCCTATTGCTTAATTTATGATTTAGACATGTAAATACACAGAAGTACTAGTAAAACAAGAACTTTAGCGTTTGTAAAACACACAAGGAAGTCTAACAATCCATTAAAATATAATTTGCCGATGTGTTTTAATCATATCAGGTACACATACTGAAAGTAACTATAAAATGGAATCTACTCCTCTCTAAGTTCACCAACCACTTACTTGCATGTATTTGGGGAGTAATTGGTGAATTTACGTGTTGAATCCTGCGTGTTCTGCTTTTATGAATGACGCATCGCCGCAAGTACACATGGATGTCCATCTCACGTTATATGTGTAGTATCAACTTGCAATTTTGCAATTGAATTGTAGTATTTAAAAATATTTTCACACAGAGTAATGCTTAATTTAAATGTGTGTGGTTCTGTTTATTTATTGTTATTATTAATATTTTGTAATTATTTTAGAATTTTGGTTAAAAAATTATTAAATAAACTTTATTGCTAATAAATCATTAATCACTTTTGGGTGACCATACAGCTGTCCCACCCACTTTTAAAATGGCTGTTACGCCCCTGGTTTGGCTGCATTTCGTTTTTTAAGCGAACGCTACGGGGCAGTATGATGCCGTTTCTTTTCGCGCTTACCGGCTGACCGCTTACCTCTGTGTGGAGGGCTTTCCCACCGCGACCAGTTTGTCCGGTGAGCTAGTCGTGTACGTTGGCGGACTTTAGACGCAGAGAAGAGCTGACCAAGACGACGACCGGGTTCGAGTCCGGGGAAGAGCGGTTCCAGAAATCAGGTAAAACTAAAACAGAATCCAAAAAATAAAATGAACGACTGAATAAGAGGGTGAGAATGTGGTAAAATCTGAAAATGTGGTAAAAAAAATCAGACGAGGGCTTTTCTTTTTCTGGACGGCTTTTGTAAATTATTGGTCGGGTTTAGGAAAGTAAGTGTGTGTGCGGGCGGGTCAATCTGTAAAACTGGTTGGGCTTAGGGAACGAGAAGGGTGAGTCAGCCGATTGGCCGGTCGCTAAGTCATTCAGTCAGTCAGACAGACAGATGGTCGTTCGACAGCGGCCTCTGGTTGGTTTACGTGAGAACACCGCGGGCGCAAACGGCACTCAGCGAGAGACGTTCGAGATGCGAAAAAGCGCACACAGCGGCCTCTGGCGGATTCGCGAAAAACAAAAACTGCAAAAATACGTACCTCCCGGGCGTATTTCGTGGTCTCCAGAAACGTCCACGGGACTACGCTTTCAGAATGAGCCTAGGTTGGGTATTTGTGATGCAGCAAGCCCAGAAATTGTTGTATACACTATGATTTTACATAAAATTCACTTTAACGTGTGATAGGACTAAACAAGTGGTCTTTAACGAATAATTTCTCTATTCAAATGAGTGGCAGCTTGGACCTGGAAACAGTATTCCATACATCACCGATGCGTAACGACTTAACAAGCGGATACCTCAAAAAAAGATTAGCATTAAGTTTGGTTCAACAAAGCCTAAGTTTCATCCTTGACACAAGCGGCGGCCATCATTTATGCTTTCCTTTTGTACTTCCTCGACAGGTGTTACACAAAAACCAATGGCACTTTCTCGGGCGGCACTCTTCCACTAATGCACCGCGTGGCAGCTCGCCAACCCGACGGCCTGGAAATGATGCCCCTCAACCCGGTCCTGTCCCGCTGCCATGGACGTGACAGTCCACAGCTCAACGGCTGCCAAGACAGAGACTCAGTCCAAAAGGCAGAGGAGGGCAACGCGCCGCCACTGTCCCACAACTCCCCCTGTTTGCTTGTGGAAACAAAGTCCAGCCTGGAGCAGCAGAGAGGTGAGAGAACAAACAAACAGCAAACTATCGTAAAAAAAGCATATAGTAAAAAAAAGGCAACACTTTAGGTCACAATTCATGCTACGAACTACTGGCTTAATATCACAGCAAATAAAATGTACTCGGTTCAGAGAGTATTTAGACCCTCTTTAAATAAGGGCAAACAGATTGGTAAAAAGTAAAGCTGCTGTTTGTGGAGTTGCCTAATAATCCTCTGCTGAGATTTTGAGAGATTCAATGTTTTATATTTCAGCTGATTTTATCTAAGGCTGTGACTCTGGTCTGTTGTAGTTTTGTGTTTCTCTTCTGAGTTTCTGCTTATTAACAGCAAGTGTTCTTCATGAGTGCTCAATCTTCACCTAATTAATCCTTTCATTTTCTCTTTAACTTGAGTAACTTCAACTCAATTTAGACCAAAATCTATCTAAACTGAGTACATTTTACTCAGACGATACTTGCATATTATTACGATATTAACTGTTCATTAGTTCTGCATCTCTAATCTTAACCTTCTACCTTACTAACTTTTATTAAACAGCTAATTAGTAGTTGATTAAGCTAGTAGTGTTAGATAATAGTATGTTAATAACGTTAATCATACCTGCCAACACTCACCTTTTTCCCTGGAGTCTCCCATATTGTTCTGTCTCCCGGAAAACTCCCAGGAATTCCACCGCCTGCACATCACCTGGGCTCCTCAGCTTTTTGGTTGAGTTCCCATGGTCACCGAACCCACCGCGCAACCACCTTCATATCTGCTTCCCAGTTTGCACGCACCTTCGCCCCCGTTCTTCAGTTTGCGCGCACCCCGCCGCCCGCTGTTCACTACTTGCACCATCAATACCCCCCTCTTCACTTCTCGCGCACCCCCGGATGAAATTCTCCCAGATTTTATGTTTCGAATGTTGGCAGGTATGCCGTGAACTGTGATCTAAACTAAAGTTTTACCAGAGATGGGAAGTAACGAAGTACAAACACTTTGTTACTGTACTTAAGTCGATTTTTGTGGCATCAGTACTTTATTCCACTATTTATTTTTCGGTCAACTGTTTATTTTTACTTCTTATATTTTTACATAAATGTCTGTACTTTCTACTCCTTACATTTTTAATTTAGGCTCACAACCCCCCCCAAAAAAACATTCACATTTACTTTGTTTTAATGTGAATGTTTTTTTGGGGGGGGTTGGTATGAATTGCAATATGCAGTATATGCTCAGAGGAAACTTACACCAACACGGGGAGAACATGCAAACTTCACACAGAAACGCCAACTGGCCCAGCCGGACTCGAACCAGCGACTTTCTTGCTGTGAAGCGATAGTGCTAACCACTGAGCCACCGTTTCACCCTTAATTCAACATATAAAGAGGTAAAAAGTGTTAAACTTGCCTCGGTGAAACCTGCAGTATAAAGAGCTCTCTGATTCACTCCGTATGAGGAAAGTCAGTGTTTCCTCTGGCTCTTCAGGAAATTACTGCATTGGCAAACTGTAATTTACCCATGGTGCAATATTATTTGACCTGACTAGACTCCTGCATACTGGAACTGGTGTATCATTTTGTATTTTCTCTCTCTCTCTCTGTGTGTAACAGGAGTTCAGCCCATACAGCATGAAGACTCGGAGGGTCCTGTGGTGTGTTGGGAACGGCTGGGACTGGATCTAGACTGTAAGGAGAAAACAGCCTGGATCTCTACTGGAAGCCTGACTGGAGATCTCATCCAGCCCACCGCGCAGGAGATCTGAACACAGTTGAACAAAGCTGAAAAAGAAAGAGAAACAAGAGAGGCAGTTGATTAAAAAAAGGAAACTCCTAGTGTTGGAATGGTCAGAGACTTTTATGTGACTTGAAATGGACACTAAGCTGACTGCTGGAGAAGAAGTAAACGAATGAAGATATTGGGGAAAGACTGAATCGAGCCCAATCATGGGAGGACTTTAAAAACAAAAAGTCAACGCAAAAAAACTCTTTAGATGCCTTATTTATTTTTTTGTAGTAGTAAAATATTATTTCATATGAATGTATCTGTTGTAAGAAAAAAAGTTTGTCTTTTATATTATTTATGCCTTTTTTTTTGGATGAGAAACTTTTATTTTTTTTTGTTGACTATATTTTTGTTTGTTTGTTTGTTCCACACAGTGTGGAGTTTAGCCATTGTATGTGTAAAGTTTTGTAATAATATAAAGAGAAGATTAAGTATTATTATGCCTGTCCATTTCTCCCATAAGTCTTTACATAACTATATGCCTTTAAAACTACCAACACTTAAAGACTTTTGTTGCTCGGTCATACTACATATTTAAAATGAGTTGAAACAACTCAATTCCTAAGTTTCTTAAGTTTTTTGGGGACAAATTAATTGTTTTAAGTTCAATCAACTTAAATTGGTAAAAACGATTACAATAACTTAATCGATTTGTGTTTTGATTTGGGACAACATGAAGGAATTGTGTGGAACCCAGCATTTTTAACAGTGAAACATGGATGAATATTCTCATAGAGGACGTGTTTTGCTTTTTACACGATTTAATATACATCTAAGGTGTCCCCAAAATGCAGTGTTGGGAAAGCTAATTGAAAGATGTAGTGAGCTAAGCTATTAGCTACTCTACTTAAAATGTAGCTTAACTACACTAAAAGCTACTCTCTGGGAAACGTAGCAAGCTAAGCTAAAAGCTACATGGCAAAAGTAGCTTAGCTGCTTTTAAGCTATTTTTGCTATTTTTTATTTTTAAATCAAAGCAACTTAAATCCAAGTCAATCATGTCTTAGTGATCAATAAAACTGTCAATGAGAATTGTTCAGTTCAATTATTTACTGCAAATAAAATGCTATACTATACAGAACATAATTATAGTATATAACAAAAAATATCCAAACCACATGTTACACATTTAAAATACTATAGTAATTTATAGTAAAGGGAAATATTTAGTAATGAGCATTATATTGTATATATATATTTACAACTCTTCATTAATGAATTACACTACATAATGTATTATCATTAGTCATGAATTAATAGTAATTACCATAGTATACTTTAGCCTTTACTACAGTAAACTATATATATATAATATACCACATCAAATTGATTTGAGTACTTCACTATTGTGTAGTTCAAAAAACATTACAGTACTTACTATAAAATACTAAGTATTTTTTGAGCATGGCATCAGAATTAACGTTGCTGCATCATTATTACTGTTATTGTACTTCTCGAGGTATGGTCATGGTCATCCTGCTTCAGAAATAACTCCTCTCCTCTCGTCATTCTGGCCATCGTATGGATTTACTTTCATTGGCTAGACACCGGCCTCTAAGCTCAATGAATGTCAGTGCTGTCACTTATTGATCTGCGATCGGTAAATGTAGCTTGTGTGAACGCTACTGCGCTACTTGACAAAAAATAGCTATGCTACTGAAAAGCTTTTTAATTTAGAAAGTAGCGACAGTACCGTCACACTACTGAGAAATGTAGTTAAGCTAGTAGCGATGCTACTGCCCAACACTTCGAAAATGTGTTTGTGAAGTTTCAGCTCAAAATACCTCACGGATCATTATTATACACCAGGTGTATGGCTCTTTAAATGCAAATGAGCTGCTTTCCCCCCTCCCCTTTCTGGAAGAGGGTGGTGCCTTTACAAACCAAACTTTGGCATGTGTTTTAAAGTCTTGTCAGTAGTGATGGGATGCTAGAGAAACCTGCTGGTCAAAACCATGTAAATGCAACAAAAACACAGGCAAAACATGATCTAACATTGGCTTTTTCAAACATATTGCGAAATTAAATTGAAAGTATAACCTAACTCTGTATCATCTAATATCAAGTGTCTGCTTAATATGTGTTCTTTTAAACTTTTTCAAGGCATATGTATTGTTTGTTTCATGGTACGCTGTTCTAAACAGGCCAACAAGCCTATTAGCTAATGTATTTTTTGTTTTGTATTATAAGAGTCTTATTAAAACTGAACCCGAGATCAGGTAAAAACTATGAAACCTGTTCAACAATTCACCACTAGGGGGTGATCTGAGTGAATCCCCCAAGTGGAAAACCACTGAATTTTCGAAAACTTTGGAAACAGTAATTGTGTCGGTACACACCAAGACAGCACCAAACAACTAGCACAACTATGAGCACAACGATGAGGTGTAGTGGGGAGTTTAGTCAGAGATTTGTAGGTTGCTAGGCGACCATCAACCATTTTCTCAGAGGATGACAAGCTGTCAGTCTGATACAGAAAATTACAAAGCACTGCAGTGTTTGGGCGTTCTGTGCTTGTCTAAGATAATTAGTCTACCGAAATGTGTATATTCCAGACGATCAGTTCTTGTTACATGACTCACAGTGCGCTCCTCACGGCATCCATTCAATTGGGCGCGTCTGGAAGGCGCGAGCACTTCATGTCGTACACCTCCATTGGAAATAACGAATTTGGCGAACTCTGGAAAAGACGCAATATGCAAATGTCCCCTAAAAGCTGCCGTCATTTGGGATCTCCAGCAGTTAATCTTCTTGCACAGACATGGTGGATTCACTCTGTTGACAAATGGGTTGCGGATCAGTTCCTTGGCAGTTCGTGGGTCCATCATTGGGCCTTTGCCCTTTATCAAAGAAACTTTTCAGAGATGTCTATTTCATACTAAGTGACCGATTTGTAAGCGGGAGAATACGGTCATTTTTCAAAATAAAAGATTTTTCAAAATAAAAGATCGTTCAAACTCAAATAATAAATAAAACTTAAATAATTAATGATTTCTTGTGCGGCCCAGTACCAACTGATCCACAGACCGGTACTGGTCCACGGCCCGGTGGTTGAGGGCCACTGTTATAGGTGACCTACGATTTAAAAGTGAAATCTATGTTACGTCTTGGAAGCTTGTGAAAACAAAAATATATAGGATACATTAATTATTTTAATTTATAGTGGGCTATACCAAGAAATGTATATGACATGTCTCAATAATACTTGTAAGGAAAACATGGGCCCTATATGTGCCTTTTACATATATTTCAATTAATATGGAAAACGAATTAATGTTTTTACTAAACCTAATATTTTTTTAAAATGCGTGTGCGTGTAAAACAATACAATTTGCACAAAAAATGATAGGGTTTTTCTCTTAAGATATTGTTACTCCACCCCATTTAGAGCATTATTACAGACGTTTTACGTTATAACTAACGTGGTTCAAATGATGGATCTGCGACAGAGAAACTACTTTTTTGGGAAACACTAGTCACTACATTGATCATTTCCCAAACGATGCACCGTACTATAGTGGTTCAGCCACAAGTTACGTCGTCGTTTGGGAAACACACACCTGAACGACAGACCAACGACAGACCAACGAAGCCCAACGGTGGACCTTTAGTTTTGTGTGGGCCAGCCCTAATATGACTACATTGATATTTTGCACTCACATTTAAACACATGTAACTCACAGCTAAAATCTTGGAAGGCTGCTTCTTCCAGAAACATTTGGTTTATATGCCTTTAATCAAGCATGGAATTAGATTTACTCTTACTGTAATCAATAAAGCAGTCCACGATGTACCTGAAGGCATATCAGAAATACTGTATCTCCTCAAGTATCTGGTAAATGTAACAGCTCTTTGAAGTTTTCCAGAGTCAATCCCTGAAGTCTCTCAGCCACGCCTCCTGTCTGCGTCTCTTTGTCAACCATAAACAAACATTAGTGTGTCTGAATGACCCTTGACCATCTCAGGCAGTGTTGAAGAGCGCTGGCCGTGTTAACGTCATGTGAGTGTTTTTGTTTGGCTGCAGCTCATTATAGTGGTCTCCATGTTTCAGCTTCAGATGTGGTTTGGACTGGCGTTGACTGTCTACATAAGCAGATTGCCAAAAGGCTGGATGATGCATCGTCATGTTTTGTGGTCTTTTAACAGCTGATTTCAGACAGACACTGAAGAATGGGAGGATTTAGATGTTGTTTTTGTAGATACAAACAAATATCATCCTCCATCCTTTTCATTAAATTCATTCATTTTCCTATTTATCAGGGGTCACCACAGCGGAATGAACCGCCAACTGTCCCAGCATATGTTTTACCCTGGGAAACAACCATACACTCTTAATTTCACACATGCACTGATACACTACAGCCAATTTAGTTAATCCAATTCACTTACACTGCATGTCTTTCCACTGAGGGGGAAACCGGAGCACCCGGAGGAAACCCACACCAACACAGGGAGATTTCCTTAAATTGCTTTGGTAAATCATAATATTTGATAATATTTGGTGTGGACTTTTAGTTTAGCAATAAAAGAGTGTATGAACTAGGTGGTCTTTATATGGTTACTACTACAGAAAGTAGTTAAAACTTGACATTTTTAGATCTTACACGTTGTCCAAATGAACTGTAAAAGGCTATAGTGACTTCTTCCTGTAAAGACACAAAGTCACATAATACCGAAATATTTGACATTTGAATGTTACTTTATCACACACTAGAGTTCTAATGCCCCATTCACACGGGGCGTCAGCATCAACGCTTCCTATTCACTTTGTATGGGTGACGTCAAGCATTGCCGAACTGAATTGTGGATCTGTCTGCACCGCTTCAGAAGAGTTGCTTACTGTAAAAGTTGGGAATTTATTATCTTTATCAGCGGCAAATGGAAGTGTCAGCTAATCAGATCGCTATATGCAAATACCCCAGCTCAGATAGTAGTCGGTTGTGGACTAATTTCTTTGGCTGACACTGCTATGACAATCGCGTCAGCCCCAACTTCAGACATGCCCTCCATCAAGCGTTGGTGCTGAAGCCCCATGTCAATCGGAAGTAAGGTTTCTTACTACTAGATGAATGCAAAGCATGTTTAATTGGGCCGTATGTTGACTAAACACTTCTGTTCACATGTCTGTATGTAGTATATTGTATGTAGTATACTTTATGTAGTATTGCCGGCAGCTAGCTCTCTGCAACTCTCAAATGGTTGCCCACTGAAGCTAAGCAGTGCTGCGCTCGGCCAGTACCTGGATGGGAGACCACAGGGGAAAGCTAGGTTGCTGCTGGAAGTTGTGTTAGTGACACCAGCTGGGGTGCTCAACCTGTGGTCGGTGTGGGTCCCAGTACATTGATGAGGACTCTATACTACTCAGTGAGTTTATTACTCACTATCTTTCAGATGAGACGTTAACCAAGGTCCTGACTCTCTGTGTTCCTTAAAAATCCCAGGATGTCTTTCAAAAAAAGAGTAGGGGTTTAACCATGGCATCCTGGCCAAATTTGCCCACTGGCCTCTGTCCATCATGGCCTCCTAACCATCTCCATATAATTGGCTTCACCAATCAGCTGGTGTGTGGTGTGCGGTCTGGTGCAGTAAGGCTGCCATCGCGTCACATAGCTTATATCTGAAAATGGACTTAAAATCATGGACACAACAACAGCCATGTAAACACCTGAAAATAAGAGTCTTTGCACATTATGTCATTATATGAATGCATGGGAAGTGAAGATTAAAGGCAAGCACAAACAAACACACAGCAATTGCAAGGTATGTAGTAGCATTTGTTGTTGCTAAAGTGTTGGCTAATGCTTTATAAGCAAAGTGTGGATTTACTTTAAATTCTAACCATCAGCGGAGATGCATCATACATACACAGGGCAAATTCTACTTAAGCCATGGTCACACTGCACTTTACTTTTGCCCAATAGACTTCCATTCTATGGGGGGGGGGGGGGGGGGGGGGGGGGGGGTTTAAATTTTAATCATCTGAGCATTTAACACTGATTAAAAACTTTGATTTCACTCACAAATGACCATCTTTTATGTAACAAGCTATTTAAAAAAGATGAAAAGGAGGTTGATGGTATGTGACCTAATTGTCATAAGTTACGCCTTTGCTATGTCATGACATCATTATCACCCACGCATGACTTGAGTGATGTAGTCTGGGTGTAGTGGATGGTGTCTAAAGAGCTGTCATCTTTTAATCTGACCAGTCTTAAGTAGATCCCATCACCATTACTGGGCCAACACTGCCACCAGACACCCAGGCCTGCTGGTTATTCCCCACAAAAACCCTTTGAAATCATGAAGCTTCCATCTGTCATTGTGTGTTGGAAAGAAAAAAAAATGATGATGGAGGGAAGACAGGAGGTCTTACTGTTGCCAGATTGTGGCAAACCGTTTAGCGCACAGTCCGGTCCACTTCAAGGTGGTTTCCTGAATCCTGGCTGAGCTTACGGTGTCTGGACTTTAAAAATTTCCCGTCTGTTCCACTGGGCTTCAGCTGAAAAACCAAAGCCAGGATCTAAACAACAGGCATAGATAGGCCCAGAAACCATGTCAGATCACTCAGTGATATTAGAATTTTTCCTTTAGGTCGTGTGAATTTGCTTTAATATTGTTAAGATGTGTTTTAGAGTGGTGTGTAGAGCTTGAGCCACTAAGTCATTCCTGTAGCACAAACTACAGGAATAACTACAAATACGCCATGAAGAAGAGATACAGGAAATCAAACAGCAGAGGGTTTAACAGATTTGATTGATGGACTAATAAACACAACTACAGCTACATCTCACAGAAGAATTCATTTCAAACACGGACTGAAGTTATAAGGATGAGTTTGAAGTAAAAACACATTATCAGATGTGGTATTTTCACATGCCTTCAGATTAGTAACATTAGCAGAAGCAAAGAGCCATAGTTCACTGACGCAAACAGCTGTCAAATCACAGAATGATTCTCTTCGATTCCAGGATCACGCTGAGTAAATTCTCCACAATGTTTTGTGTAGCTTGTCAATAAACTATGGTTCTGTGTAGTAAACCCTGCTCCATCAGAAAGCAGGTTCTGGAGATGTGTAACTGATTTCAGAATTGACTTTACATCCAAAATGACATTGAAATTTGCCTTTGATTAATCATGTAGCCCTAGAGAGGTGATATGCAACCAAACCATATCCAAAGTTGCCCATCCCTGCTCTACTCAGAGTTTAGAAACAATGGATGGGAAAAGAACACCAAGAAAGAATAGGTTGACTGTGAATGAAAGAAAGAAAAGAAGAGATGCTGACAGGTCTCGGGTCATTTGATGAGATGAAGATAGGGTTGAGAACCTCCTGATAAAGACCTGCCTCTGTCTGAAGTCGATCTCTACTTACCCTGTCCTGTTGTCTTCTGCACGGGACCCCTTAATAAGGGCACCATGGGAACAAATGTGTCCATTGTCCACCGCCAAAATTCCTCCCCCAGTCTCTGAGTGGACCTGTTAGCGCCCTCTCCAACCCCCTCCTCCGCCCACCATTCTTCGCCTGTCTCTTTGGCACACCCTGAATGAATGTAACACTCATGAATTAGGCTGCGTTTTCTTTCTCTTTCCCTTGTCTCTTTTTCTGAGAGTGGCCTGATTTGACTCGGCTTCCAGGCCGTTTATCCACAAGAGGTTACAAAACCACACAAAGACTCCGGGACTCTGGCCCTGCCCCAGACCTCTATTATTTTAGGCAAATTTCAGACCCATAATCAGTGTTGTACAAATAAACCTCCATGTTCTTGACCATGATCTTTGCGGCTAACAGGAAATGTATGCAGAATTCCCAAATCAGCTGATGATTGGGTTGTTATTCCATATGGGGCTTGAATTATGAACGGCTATCACAATATTCCGGTGGTGTGGAAGGGATGAAGTCCTCGTGAAGTTAATTTACAAGCTTTCTGTCTTACCTAAGGTCAGACTTCTGTGTTCCACATGTATATGCTTCTGTTCATAATTAGACCAATGATGACAAGTCACTTATACACGCTGACAGAACCAGCCGTTACCTCAGTCAGCCTTCACAGGATTTTCCGATCACAACTTGATGCTGCAAGTGAAATCCATTATTTATTGACTTATTTTTAACCATAGTGGCTTACACTCCAGTCCAGAAGGGGGTAGAAATACACTCCCAATTCTGAATATAAATCTTTATAAGATGTTGAAGTGAATCACAGTTTTAAGTACAGTGAACTCATTGTCATGTTCAAGAAACCAGTCTGAGATGATTCACGCTTTATGACATGATGCATTATCCTGCTGTAAGTAGCCATCAGAAGATGGGTACACTGTGGTCATAAAGGGATGGACATGGTCAGCAACAATACTCAGGTAGGCTGTGGTGTTGACACAATGCTCAATTGGTACTAATGGGACCACAGTGTGCCAAGAAAATATCCCCCACATAATTACACCACCACCACCTACCTGAACCGTTGATACATGGCAGGATGGATCCATCCTTTCATGTTGTTGACGCCCAATTCTGACCCTACCATTTCAATGTCACACCGGAAATCGAGACTCATCAGACTAGGCAACGTTTTTCCAATCTTCTACTGTCCAATTTTAGTGAACCTGTGCGAATTGTAGCCTCAGTTTCTTGTTCTTAGCTGACAGGCATGGCACCCGGTGTGGTCTTCTGCTGCTGTAGCCCATTCGCCTCAAGGTTCAAGGTGTTGTGTGCTCAGAGTTGTAATGAGTGGTTATTTGAGTTACTGTTGCCTTTCTACCAGCTCGAACCAGTCTAGTCATTCTCCTCTAACCTCTGGCATCAACCAGGCATTTGCGCCCATATATCTGCCACTCACTGGATATTTTCTCTTTTTCGAACCATTCTCTGTAAATCCTAGAGATGGTTGTGCATGAAAATCCCAGTAGATCAGCAGTTTCTGAAATACTCAGACCGGGCTGTCTGGCAAGAACAACCATGTCACATTCAAAGTCACTTAAATCACCTTTCTTCCCTATTCTGTTGCTCAGTTTGAGCTGCAGCAGATCGTCTTGGCCATGTTTACATGTCTAAATGCCTTGAGTTGCTGTCATGTGATTGGCTGAAATTTGCGTTAACAAACAGTTGGGCAGGTGTACCAATTAAAGTGGCCGGTGAGTGTATTTTTCATGCATCATTTTTCTATTTTGGAATACTACTACTGTATTGGAGCTACCCAGCTAGATTTACTGAAAAAGTGTCTGACTTGAAGTTGAGTAATTGGTAACATAACTATTTTTAGGCAAACTATGTAAGACTTATCAACCTATCATTTCCTTCTGATTGGGGGTTTAGGTTAGGGTTGTGGTTTGCCAATAGGATAGGATTGTTTATTTTCCCAGATCCATTTTCTGCAGTACCTGGCAAGTAGTAGTATCAATATGATGCAGACATCAATATGAGAAGTAGTAACAAATCTAAAAAATAAATAAGATCCCTTACCCCAGTGAAATGTGTTGTTTATAATTTGTAGACATATCATTTTGGACGTGCTACAATTGTGGTGGATTCTCATTTCTTTAGCGATGGCCAAATCTGAATTCCCCACCATAAAAATAACTGAGTTATGTGACCAATATTTATATCGGTACTTCTGGTTTCCTGACTGATCTATTGCAGCATAGAGGCCCAGACATAGTGGTTTTATGGATCCATTACTCAAAGCCAAGAGCTGTTTATTTCCCACACTAAGGGATAGTTATTTTCTTAGTGGTGAACTACAAACAAAATATTTAGCTACACAGATATTCAGGGACAGATATGACTGTTATTCATCAGATCGGAGGGATGTAAACATGGATGAGGTCTGTGTAAGTTATTGAGTTGGATGTGAGTAGATTTCCATCATCCTAAGTTAATGCACATTTTGACGTATAGTATGAGAAACGAGGGACGCAAACGCCAAATTTTGAATAATAGTCAATTTGTAACAATTGAAGTGGTTTTGGATTTGTTTGGACAAATATTACACCGATGTGACTAATCAGCTGCCTTTATTATGCTTGCCTTCTTTACTGTTGGTTACTAGGTTGCCAATACAACAGTCAGCCACTCCAACAACCTGATGGGAACTTGTATTTGCAATTTTTTTTCTTTTTTTGCCAACTTTGAAAAGATTCCTGTCATGTTAGGATGGAAACCTGGCTAGTGTGATTACAGAATATGACCTATAATTACAATAAAATGTAAATAGATCACACAATGAACATCAGTTTATTTGTATTTAAAACTCATTTTATATCTTAAAAGGTAAACAAGTTACTCTAAGGATGTTGCCTCTAAATGTAAATGAATTGCAGTGAATTTACCTTCACATAAATACTGTTTCACCAGCCTCGACCACACCACACTTTGAGGCAGTCTTTGTTGTGGGGATGTAGTAATGAAAAGAGATAGTTTGGAAAAGTGGGTTGAAGGGGAATGGAAGTAATGGAATAATAAAAGAGTATGTAGATTGATTTGGCATCTAACGCTGATGCCCAGAGACTCAGAGTAGGGGTAGCATCTCTGTAATGTTTTAGTTGGGTGATTAGGACTCCCCCAATTCAACCAAGGAGGGAAGAGAGGGTTAAAAGTAGGGAGGGAGAGTGGGTTCGAGAGAACGAGATGAACAGTGCTAGAGGGCTGATCTTCCTTAAGTTTAAGAAGTGAATGATTCGATAAGGAGGCAAAGCGAGGTGTGGTGCCGCTCCTGAACTTCTATTAACAAGTTACTTCCATATAGTTCTCAATACAGTTCACACTCATATGTCCAAAATACGTTTTCTATTTAGTTGACCTGCCCCTCAGTCACTATCCGGTGGTGGAGATCCTGAACCCCGGGATCTCTCCTCTTCATCCTGCAGATGTAGCTGGGTGTAGTAAAACCTAACCTTAGGTGGTTCATCCATGTCATATAGGGCCTGGCATGTGTAGACCCCCTCAGCCTCTTCTGAAACGCCCTCAATCACAAGAGTGGTTGTGTTAGTGAGCAGGGAAATCTCTCCAAGGGTGCTGGCTAAGGATAGGAGTTTCGAACCCTGGCCATAGTTGTAGGCCAAAGGCTCATTTCTCTCTGTGCCAGGCCGGGAGAAGACCCAGATGAACAGTGTGGGAACATCAGATCCACAGTGAAGGTGCACAGTGCTGTTTACTGTCGCTTCTTCCTGTTCTCTGAAGTACTCGATTTCATCCGGGTCAGGGATATCTAGACCTAAGATTACACAAATACAGACTAGGTGTGAATTTGATAGTAAAGTTCCAGAAATCATATATTCAAGTAGCTATTTTGAAGTTGGGCAGTTTAATGGTTGGAAAGTCAGACTTGCAACTCAAAGGTTGTATGTTTAATTCTCAGAATCACTAACAAGATTAATAGGTTGTAGGAGTGACTGAACAAATGGAAGGCAAGGCACCGATGCCCAAGTATCTCCCCAGGACCTGTCCAATGCCACTGTCCAATACATATTCTGAGTTTAGCTAACAATATTTGACATCTCTTAAGTTAACTGCTTATTTATAGCTTTCTGTATATTGAGATTATTTTGGTAAACCCAATTATTGGGCACTTTCTCCCAGTAAAGCTCACCCCCGAAAAATGGGCATTCTGTTATTAATTAATCACCACCATGTTGTTTCAATCCCTGAGATATTTGATCATCTTTGAAAAACCAATTCAGATATTTTAGATGAAATTAATTGAGCTCCCTGACTCTCCATATACTGTGACGGTCCCAAGATATTCAAAATCCTAGGACCAACCCTTGTAAAATACTTTCTTTTACCTATGTTTTCTCTTGCGAAAGGTCTGAGTGAACGATTACTGTGTACAATACCACTGCCAGCACCATATTTCCCATAGTAAATACAACAAAATCTGATGCAGAAGACATGGAAGGAAAAAATTTTGAAGAAGAAAATTCTTTTTGAATCACTAAAATCACATAGAAATCTTTGACATTATTTTGGTTCCTTTTCTGGACCCTTGTTGTCTATAGATGGTCAGAGAGCTCTCTCATTTAATCTAAATATCTTAATTTGTTCCAAAGATGAACGTAGTTCTCAGGGGATTGGAACAGCATGAGGGTGCGTACTAACCAAATACAAATACTGTATACATTTTTGGGTGAACCAACTCTTGACTGAAGAACATAAAACACATTATGCCATATTTGATCAGGTTTGCTTAGGCCGAATGCACACTACCTTTGTTGAATTTAAGGCAACTTTACACAACAAAGTTAAACCTGCTTAGTGCCTGCTCAGAATTCTGTGTAAAGACATAATGCTGCGTGAAAGCCAGAGTATATTGACTTCTCTGGCCCACCACTCCAAGTGCAATTGTTGTGTAAATGCATGTAAAAATATTTCAGTTGAATAACTTTGCAGTGCAAAGCATTAAATTGCAAAAATATAGCACAACTAAATCTGTTTTGGATGTGTTTGGTTTCATCACAAACAGCATTCTCCCTTTGCAAATATGACTGTTTTAATAACTCAAAAGCATACACAGACCTGCCAGTACATCACGTCTCCACTTATGTCTCCTCTTCCAACATGAACTCTCTGCCCTCTCGCTTTATATCGAGAACATTCCTGACAACCTTATGTCCAGAAACATAAAACAGACATTACGCTCCTTACCTTGTACAAAAACCAAGAGGAAGCAACTGAGCAGGAGGAAGAATCGCGCGATCCCCATGGTGCCACAAACTTCAGGAAATGCTGAAAGCAGACATACAGACAACAGGCATTTGGACAGCTTCTCTCATGTCCGATCTAAACCAGAACCTTCCAATGGAGAGCCTACTGGGACTTAGATAACTGACAGAGTACTCCATCTCAGTTACTTTAAATAATTTACTAGTGCCTTACATTGGCCTGGTGTGCCTCGCATGGTTTCTTTCATTCTCTGAAGAGAGAGAGAGGTATAGTGTGTCTGGAGGTGGCACTGCATCATTCATTATTAAGCAGGCCCAGGGACAGGACTTTCTGAAATCCCATCTGACTGTTACCTGCTCAAATAAGAATATGTTCAGGGAATTTAATAAGAAGAGCAAACACTATATACTTGGAAAACCATCAGTTCAGTGCTCAATATAAGTGTGTGTGTGTTTACAACCAAAAAACAATGACAAAACACTGGTAGACTGTGTTGAGTAAGTTCGCCAACCTGATTTTACCATGTAGGACATATTCCTGGATTAACATCTATGTTGATCCTAGAACAACATTTCAATCAGCCAATCAGAATTATGGAATATGTTTACTGTTCATGTTTAATTTAGGCTTAGTTAGGTTTATGCACTTCTACATGATTGTATAAGTCCCCTTTGATTTTGGGAATAATTTAAAGTTCTGGTTGGGTTTAGGGGTAGGGAATAGGTATGGATTACATTTTCATACAAAAATGATGTTCCAGGATTAACATAGTTGTTAAGATCGCATTGTACTTGGCAAAATCATGGCATGCGAGTGAAGGTTGATTTATACTTCTGCATTAAGCAGAGGCATATATTCCGGCGCAACCTTCACACGGTCGCATAACCCTCGCTGTGGCTGACGCACATCTCAAAAAATCTAACGACACATCGCAATGATGCGTAGTGCAAGCTTTCTGATTGGTCGTTGTGGTAGCGGTGACGAGCATGGGCGGTGCTGAGAGCCACGAGCCCGATGGAGCAAGTGTTTACAAGCATTGAGTTCCGTAAAGGAGCTCCATGTGGAAACTCTGCTGGTTCCCGCCTCTGAATGAGAGAGTTTTAGCTACTTGTAGGGTTCAGAAAAAACAAAACACCCCCAAAGAAGCTTGACAAAGGAACATGAAAACCTACTGCCAGCTAGCGTTTTGGAAGTGTTATTGCAGAGCAACACAAAGAGCACACAGAAGTATAATGCAGAACAGGTGACGTGAATCATGCAATCACTCGATGCAGAAGTATAAATCAGCCTTACTTACCATATTTGATGTTAAGTTACTTCAAAAAAGTAATTAATTACTAATTACATAATTTAAGTACTATGTAGTAACTCTATAAGTTATATAATTACTCGACTCAACACAAAGGAATTCAACGACAACGAATTCAAAACAAGACATTTTAGTTTATTTAAAAAGGCTAAATTTTAAGGAACGTTATAAGTAACTACTTAAATTACCTGAAAATGAAATGTAATCCCTTACTTTTTGTTTGAAAAAGTAATCTAATTACAGCAACTAGTTACTTTGTAACTAATTACACCCAACATTTGAAGTTTTGATGTTTATAGTCCTTACAATAAATGAAAAGATGGAATAACGGTAGATGAAAACATTTTGATGTCAAAACATTTAAAAAATGCTAATTGTTTTGAAGTCAGTTGACAAACTTGATGTCAAAACAATCAAATTAGCATCTAACATTGATGTCAAAAATATGTCAAATATTGACTAAAAATCAAATGTACATGTTTTTATTTAGGAATTGAAGCTTTCAGATGAATAACGCTTTTCTTATATTATGGTGCGACGCAGTGGCGCAGTAGGTAGTGATGTCGCCTCACAGCAAGAAAGTCTCTGGTTTGAGCCACGGCTGGGTCAGTTGGCGTTTCTGTGTGGAGTTTGCATGTTCTCCCCGCGTTCACGTTGGTTTCCTCCGGGTGCTTCTGTTTCCCCCACAGTACAAAGACATGCAGTACAGGTTAAATGAGATGGGTTGCAGCTGGAAGGTCATCCGCTGCGTAAAACATGGTGGATAAGTTGGCGGTTCATTACGCTGTGGCGACCCCAGATTAATAAAGGGACTAAGCCGAAAAGAAAATAATTGAATATTTTGGTGGTCAAATTAGCATCAATGTGTGGATGTCAACATTTTGACATCAAACTGATTTGTGATCTTACCATGTTTTTTGATGTTAATATCAATTTGATGTTGTTTTGTCAACAAGGTGCACCTCTGAGAGTCAGACATACAGACAGGCAAAGTAAATAGTGTGGGATTATTCCCATGTTTGCTCAACCATTTCGATAACCCCAGAAGCAATTATGGTTTGTAAGTTTGTGATCCATATCTTTTCTAAATATATCCAACTCTTCCTGAAGAAGTGCAGCATCAAGCCTCTGTTAATTAGAGTGTTGGTGGAACGACGGAAGGCCTTTAGGTTTAAAAAAAAATACTGGAGGAAAGAGAATTTCCCACAGGCAAGGACAACATTTATAGTTTAAAGAAGTAAACAAGTTAGTTAATTCAGTGATTGAATAGTTTTTGGAAGATGTTAAAGACAGTTTTGATAAGTTTAGAATTTTATGGTTATACTTTATTTGCTGGTGCTCAACATTTTGTTGACCATAAGTGACTCTCATTTGAGTACAAGACTGTTTGGTTAAGTGTGTTTATCTGACAGTGATGTACTAAAAATGAAAATGCTTTTCATTTGCCATTTAAAAAAAAAAATTTTGTATAAAACTGCAAACTTTTTTATTTACAAAGAGACAATAACGGCAGGCTACAGTTTTATACAATTTAAAATTAGTTTTCTATTCATGTCCACAAAAAGCCATCGTCATGTAAATGAAGTCAAAAATCAATAAAAGTTTGTTGTTTTTAGTCAGAAATGAAGTTTTAGCAGATATTATGAAAACAGTCTACTAATACCACAATATTCTACTAATACTACCAACCTAGGCTCATTCTGAAAACATGCCACCATATACATTTCTGGGAGCGCCAAATATGTCCAACGAGCTACATTTTTTTGCAGTTTTTGTTTTCACGAATTCAATTCAATTCACCTTTATTTGTATAGCGCTTTTACAATGTAGATTGTGTCAAAGCAGCTTCACATAAAAGGTCATAGTAAATAGGAACAGTGTAGTTCAGTTTTTAGTGTTTAATTTCAGTTCAGTTTAGCTCAGTTCAGTGTGGTTTAAAAATCACTACTGAGAGTCCAAACACTGAAGAGCAAATCCAAAGATGTGCAGCTCTGCCGATCCCAAACCATGCCAGTGGCGGAGAGGGAAAAAAAATTCACCAATTGGCGAAAGTGAAGAAAAAAACCTTGAGAGAAACCAGACTCAGTTGAGCACGACCATTTTAATTTCTTCGCTGGCCAAACGTCTTGTGCAGAGCTGCAGTCTCAGCGGCGGAGGCTGGAAGCTGGCCTCAGCGAAGACTCGTCTGTCCCTGGAGCGTCAAAGCAATCAGTCTCATGTTCTCCACTCCTCCATGACCACCACATTAGCTGCTCAGGATACGGCCTGATCCAGGACATGGAAACCTTGGGATCATCTCGTCGTGAATCCATCAGAGGCCATTGTGTATGCTTTTTAAGATCTCAAATATCTCTCTCGAGTGCCAGTCGCATCTGTTATTCTCATGTAAATCCACCAGAGGCTGCTGTCGACTGACTAACTGATTGACCGATCGACTGACCCACCCTCCTCCTCTAAACCCAACCGATAGTGTCTTCAAAAGCACCAAATGACTTTGCATGTTCTCCCTGCGTTGCCATAGGTTTCCTCCAGGTGCTCTGGTTTCCCCCAAAGTCCAAAGACATGCGCTATAGGTGAATTGGATTAAGTAAATTGGCTGTAGTGTATGAGTGTGTGTGTGTGTGTGTGTGTGTGTGAAAGTGAGAGTGTTTCCCAGTACAGGGTTGCGGCTAGAAGGGCATCCGCTGCATAAAACAAATATGCCGGAATAGTTGGTGGTTCATTCCACTGTAGTGATCACTGATAAGTGACAAAGCCAAAGGAAAATGAATGGATTATGGCACGTTTCCAACTCTGAAACTCTGGTTTCTAATGAAAATTTTAAGTTTCCTCACTTAAAAAAAAACGACATGGTGGTGTTCATGTGCATCTGACTCGTAAATTTGATTTGTCCGATATGACTTGAATGCACCATTATATCGCTATTTGCTTTTATATTAAGAAGAAAAATATGGAGGGTCTGCTTGCCTCCACATAGGAAAAAATCATGCAAGTCGAGAATAATGTAAAAGAAATATATTTAACTTTTTGCAACATAATTGTTTGCTAGTTACAGATTGCTTTGTTAATTCTTTCAAAAATCAAACCTCTCCACGTTCACATTAAAAAAGACAAAAAAAGCAACCCCTGCCATTTTATTACAGCAGATGCTGCATCACACAACGACAATGATGAAAGGTAGATAAAAGGCAAAGATTCCAAAGCGGAGTTGATTTGTGATGAGTAGGATGAGTGGGCTTGCTTCAGATGGGCGGACTGGCCGACCAAATTCCTTACCGGTGAAACACATCCCTTATTAAAGCAGTCTGAGACTGCGGAGGCCAGACACATCTGCTCCGGCAGACCTACAGCCCTGGGAGGGAAGGAGAGAGAGAGGGAGGGAAGCTGGAAAATATGAGCTGTAAAAAAATGTTTTGGGGGTGTTTTTTTTCGTTGAGAGGGGGGAATGGCATTGAGTGAAGATAGGATTGGAGAGATCAGAGTGGAAGGTATTACAAGTCTCTGAGTCTTATCTGGGGCCTGTTTGCTGGGTAAAAGCTTTCAGGTGTGGTGCCCTTTCAACACAGATCTGGCTGTGCCTGGCAGGGGGGGGGTTGGCAGCACTTTAGAGAGAGGCCCAGATTGCTATGAGGAAATTAAAATGGCTGAATGGTACAGTGATCGTAAAACCATGCTGTCGCCTCACAGCAAGAAGGTCGCTGGTTCGAGCCCTGGCTGGGTCTGTTGGCATTTCTCTGTGGAGATTGCAGGTTCTCCCTGTGTTGGTTTCCTCCAAGTACTTCGGTTTCCCCCAAAAGTCCAAAAATATGCGCTATAGCTATAAGGTGAATTGGGTAAGCTAAATTGTCCGTAGTGTATGCCTATGTCCTGGTCCTCCAGCTTGGGGGTTGAGCATTGGGATAACAACCCACCTCGTAAAAATTAGATGTTAGAAAACACAAACATGGTCCAGTTAAATATCAATTTTGATATAAACAGCCCTGGGAGTAAGTAATAATTATACCTATAATTTTTTAATGCTTTTGAATTGTATTATGAGACCTTGACCTTTTCTGCAAGAACTTTTAACGTTAAAAAGTTTGTAAAAGCGCTTTTATTGACTTAATAGTTTGAAATGATATATTGCCTGTTTTGTTAATAAACCTGCTAATAAACTGTCAGTACATTTTAAGTCATTTTATGAACTTAATTGTCTATACATTATTTGTAAATAAATCCTGATAAGTTTCAGTTTGTAAACATGCAATTCAGTCTGACAAGCTGATTCAGTTGGTGATAAAATCATGAATTTGTGTCTCAATTGCATCTGAAATCACATATAGTGGATACTGCATGTGGTTTAAATCTTACCATTAGAAAAGCATGAAAGGTACACAATCTCTGACCATTAGAAAAAGTGTCCTCAAAGAAAGTGTAGCATGAATGGAATTCTGATACCACAGTGATTTTATGAATTCTGAATGACACGGAATGTCACATATCACTGGTATTTAATTAGATCTTAAGTTACCTCAAATTACCATTTTTTCCAAGTAACATAGTATGTTTCTTTAAATAAAGTGGAGACACGGATCTTTGCAGTGCCTTGATGGAATGCATTAAAAGATAAAAACTGCAAAACAGATAGCACAATCTCTGCCATTGATTTCCTTTTCAGTGATCACATGACCATATAATGACTTCAACGTCTGGCCACGGCTGAAACGATTGCAGAAAATGATTGCATCAAGATATGCGTTTACACTGACTAAAGAATGCCGTATCAGGATCACATGGTGTTTGTGCTGTAATTGGTGAGTGTGTGCAGATACTCTGAGTGTCATTAATTCATGAAGCTATAAGCTCTGTGTATAGTTAGCATGCAGCGCTGCACAGTTTCCCTGTGTTTTTAAATATGTAACCTGGCATTTTATCCCCTAGCCAAGAGCAAATACCCCCTACCCACATGCTTTTGTGTTTCCCACTTCTTTCTTGTATTCCACAGTATGTCCAGGAAGAATTACACTGTACATTCACACATATGCACACTATTTTCTTCAAGAAAATATCTCCTATTACAGGGTGAAGACATCAGGTTATGGGCATGGGCACCAACAAGGTTGCTAAAGAAGGAGATGCCTATAATTCATCTTTTGAGGCAAAATTAGTTAGATTTAGGCCCAATGTCAATTCTACCCCTTACCCCTTGTTTTGCGCATTCACGTGAAGGGGTAAGGGTGTCCCATTTCACTTTAGCCTGAAGGTGCCCCATAACATAAAATACTTTTACATCTGATACTCCAGGGCTTGCAAAATTTAGTAGCCTGACGTCCCGGGGCTATTGTATTTTCAGTCAGGCTACCAAAATCTATCTACACTGTGCCTGGTTCTGCTCATAAATAGCTCGCCGGGCATGGTGTAGATAGTGCCCGCGCAGGTACCCTGACTGAAAAAAATAATAGCCCCGGGACGTCAGGCTACTAGATTTTTCGAGCCCTGCACTCGAATACCCTGGTGTTGTAGTGGTGTCCCATTTCTTAGGGGTAAATTTTGAAGCTCTTCCCCTTTACACTTTATTTTAAGGACCAAGGGGAAGAGGAAGGGGTACAGAAATAGAATTAGGATTGGGCCTTACTTGCAAAGGTACAACCTGATTGCCTCCATTACTGACCTAGATAACTTTACTCCTACCCAATGCAATGCTTATGGTTCCTCTTGCTCTGCTTTAGCAGGCTCATTAACAAGAATGTTGAAGAATACAACCTCTAATGTCAGCTTCTAGTGCACCTCTTTTTTGGTTACACACCCAAGACCAGGGGTGTCAAACTCAGTTCCTGGAGGGCCGCAGCCCTGCACAGTTTAGTTCCAAACTTGCTTCATCACACTTACCTGTAGGTTTCAAACAAGCCTGAATGACTCAATTAGTTTAATTAGGTGTGTGAAATTGTGGTTGAAACTAAATTGTGCAAAGCTACGGCCCTCCAGGTACTGAGTTTGACACCTGTGCCCTAGACTTAAAAAAGAAGATCTGTAAAAGTTGGGCTTCGTCAGGGATTTGAGCCTGGGATCTCTCAAAATATTTTATTTGTTTGTCTACTTTTTGCTCATCACATTTATTTTCCACATTTGATCTTGGCTCCTCTATTCTCATTTTGTGACATCTCATAAAACATACTAGCAGCCTGCCAAAAAAATTGTAGCACTGTTTTAAATGCCTCCTGAGGTCACAGGAGTGAGGTTTACAATTTAACTATCCAGCTGTTAAGGTGAGCCATCCTATCAGGGGTATCGTTGTATATCCCCTCCGCTTCTACTATCACCCTCCAGCTCTTCGTGTTAAGACTGTGAACTTTGATTGCGCAGTTCCTACTAGCTGGCCCCTGTTACAAGATCATATACCTACAGTAGATGCTGGACCAAGCATCCATTGAAAGCATCTATTCTTGTCATTTCTTTTCCCTGTTGTTTCTTGTTCTTTCCTCTACTCCACCCGATCCCATTTTGTCTGCTTTCCCTTTTTACTTTTCTCTTCTCAAACTCATCCCACCTACAGTACCTTCCTTCCTCAACTGTTTCATCTCATCATTTTTGTCTACTTGTACCATCATCTGATTTTGTCACCTCTTTCTCTTATCTGCTCTTCTTTGGTCTTCTACCTTCTATGTTACGTATTGCATAGGTTCTCAGTTTCATTTATTTTCTCCACTTGTCTCTTACCTCCTATATATTCTTCTCATCTTAGCTTGCCTCTTCTAGTCTTGTATTGATGTGTCTCATCCCCCCTTGCCTCTTACATCATCAAATCTGAATACCTTTGTTTTGTTCTTCTTCTTATATTGTTGACCTTCTATTACCTTATTTGATTATATGTCTTTTATGCCCTCATGTTATCTCTCATCTTATTTTATTTACTTCTCTTAGATCCTTCTTCTTTCATCTCATAGTGTCTCCTCTCTTTTCATATTCTTTCACATTGTTACTTTTTACATACTTTCAGTTGTCATCTTTGCAATGGTTCAGTTGCCTTTGTCCTGTGTTTGAGGTTGGGACAGATGACAGAAATACAGGCATGATGAGAAATGGAGCAAGCTTGACAGCAAAAGCGTCCAGCACTGCAAAGACAGCCTATGGGAGGCAGGGAAGTAATAGCACATATTTTCATAACTTTCAACCACAGAAGGATTACAGTGGAGACTGATGCCCGAAGGGACATTCCAGCAGCATCAAATTTATCCAGACTAACTTCAGGGAGGGTGGCGGACAGGCTGTTTTTTATTCATTTCCGATTCGGCCATTACCGTAACTGCTGACAGCTTTGTGTTTTCTTCTTACTGTACACACAAACCACATTTTCCCAGGATCCACAGTTGCAGAGTTGCCGTACACTACGTAACTTCTTTGGCTGCGACACCGAGGGCAATACAGTAATGGCTTCTCACAGGCCCACTCTGGCTCCTAATGATGGAGAGGGGCTTGTGGCCTGTCAACAAAGTGTGTCAGGCTCTGAATGGATGAGCTTAACTGCTTCTCAAAGTGCCGTGGATGTATTTGTGGCTCTGCCAAGCGGCGGATACACTAGAGTGAGTTTTACAGCCCAGCTGACCTGCCACCGAGGGAGCGAGAGACCCGTGACACAGTGAGACTGAACCAGTGTGTGAACCACAAAACCCCGGAGACGGTTTGCTTGTGTTTCGGTGGAGCAGCTCTGAAGCATAACACAGGTTGAAGTCAGGGATCGTGTATATAAGAGAAGGGGGCGGTCCAGCTGACCTGGAAAGAGCCAGATGGGAAAAAGCACCACAGAGGCCTTCTGCAAACAACATGTGGAAAGGCTTTGGCCTTTAATGTAGCGTGGAGCGTTTATGTACTGCATGCAGACCGATCTACTGTCCATCAGAGAGAAGAAGCTTTGCCGCTCACAGCTACGCCTGTTGTCAAGTGGCCGCGACGACCTCATCTTCTGCTTCCTGCTTCCTCTTAATCTTGCCGACCCCCAGTCGGCGAAAAAGACTCCCTCAGGGCCATTGCCTCAGCGGCTCCGCTTCAGCTGTTCAGTGTGCGGAAGTGCTTACCCACAATCCTCCCTGAGCAGGTGGCCTTTAACAGACCTCTTTGTTTTTCTCTGTCTTGCCAAAAGAAGCTAAAGGCAGAGAGAACGAGAAGCTTGTGAAAATTAAGTTCTTTTTTCCCCCCTTTTGGTTTCACATCTTGGCACTTTGCTCTTGGCTCATGCCGGCCCAAATGTATATGAAGCATTCACAGGCTCCAAAATAGGATTTCCTGCAGTTGTGTGATGTCATATTACTCAAGGTCCAAGGAAAAACGAGAAGCCCAATTTGCGCTCTGTGGTGAAACAAAAAACGGCTCCTTGGGGACTAAGTTGGGTATAAATGTTTTGCAAGCACGGCCATTTGCTTAATCTTCGATACACTTCACACACTTTTCTCACATTCTTAGCGACCCCTTTGTGATCCCACAAGACAAGAGGAGTTTTACAATTCCTCCTTCGGTCAGTAGGAAAATGTGGTATCTTTGGGCAAATGACTTCCTGAACTCTCTGATGTCTATCTCATATCTCCTCAGCTCAGTGGCTCTATTTTGCTCCCAGAGCTGCTTGTTTCGGTCTCAGAGCCAGTGAGCAATTATGTGCAATTAGCCTTTACAATCCAGTGTTGCTTCTGATGATCTCATGGATAAATGCCATTGGGATAAAGAGAGAAGATTAGGCTTCACATTGAAATCTGAAGGATAGCCGGACGGAAAAGCCTTCAAAGAGATCAGGCTGGTCCTGTACTCTCAACACCTGCCTAGATAACTGATGAAGGACACCATAAGGAGACATCAAGGACAGTGCTGAGAACAACTGGAACAGGACTGCATTCTTACAAACACACACACACATAAAATTCCTTAAGGAACATTCCAAGATAAATTTACTCAAAAATGTTAAATCTTTCATCATTTAGTCTCCCTTTTACTTGTTTCATACCATATTGAGTAATACAAAATTTTAAAGAATGTTGGAAACCTGCAATCACTGACTTCCAAAGTAGTAAGGGTTTCTAACATTTTTCAATATTTCTTCTTTTGTGTCTAACATTCATTCATTTTCTCTCAGCTTAGTCTCTGATTTATCAGGGGAATGAACCACCAACTATTCAAGCATGTGTTTTACACAGTGAGGCGACAGTGCTAACCACTGAGCCATTATGCCACCCTTTTTGTGTCTAAAAAGAAAATCTCAAACTAGAGTAAATGATAAGGGCATCTATGACAGATGTGTTACTGCAAAATAATATTTGATTGTTCCAGTTTGTAAAAACATGCAACACTAGCTACGTTTCCATCCACCTATTTTTATGCACATTTTGGATAGATTTCCCTCTCCCCAGACACTTCCTCCAGCTCCTCCAGGGGTATGCCAAGGGGTTCCCAGGCCAGCCGAGAGACATGGTCCCTCCAGCGTGTCCTGGGTCTTCCCCGAGGCCTACACGCCTGGAACACCTCTCCAGGTAGGCGTCCAGGACGCATCCGAGACAGATGCCCAAGCCACCTCAGCTGACTTCTCCCTATCTATAAGGGTGTGCCCTGCCACCCTGCAAAGGAAACTCATTTTGGCTGCTTGTATCCGAGATCTTGTCCTTTCGGTCATGACCCAAAGCTCATGATCATAGGTGAGAGTAGGAACGTAGATTGACCGTTAAATCGAGAGCTTTGCCTTTCGGCGCAGCTCCATACTCCCAGAGCAACCTGCACAGAATGCCATGAGGGACACGGTCGAATGCCTTCTCCAAGTCCCCAAAACACATGTGGACTGGTTGGGCATACTCCCATGAACTCTTGAGCACCCTGGTGAGGGTATAGAGCTGGTCCAGTGTACCAAGGCCAGGACAAAAAAACGCATTGTTCCTCCTGGTTCAATCCTAGGTTCAACCTCCTGAATCCTAGGTTCTACTGGGGGACTTAAATACCCACGTGTGTAATGATAGTGATACCTTGAAGGGCATCTGCTGTGTAAAACATCTGATTGAATAGTTGGCAGTTTATTCCGATGTGGCGACCATTGATAAATAGGGGACTAAGTCGAAGGAAAATGAATGAATGACGAATGATTTCTGAAGTAACTGACAGCATTATATCATAAAAGTTACTGCTAAGATTACTCCTGCTCTTGAAAAATAGTACAATATTTCATAAAATATGCCATTTTTGTTAAGAATTCTGAAGGTTTCTTTATTGGAGCTTCGCAATGTTTTCAGAGGTCCTGTCTTACAATCGAGTACTCAGATTTTCACATCAGCTTCTCTGACTGCAAACACACACACAACAACACACACCAGAACTGCCCTTGAAAGCCACCATCACAACATTTTCTCTCTCAATAGAAACCAGACCACATCGCTAACCATGACACAGTGTTTGAAATGTACAAGGATAATATGCTTTCTTAACACTTAGAGGAGCAAACAAACATTGGTGCACAAACAAACAGACGAGTAAACAAATTACTCTCAGGAATTCCGCAGCCACAAAGAGAAAAAAAAAGAGATGTCTTATTTTCTCTTTCTCTCGCACATGCTTTCACTCTTCCCATCTGTCCAAAGCTAAAGGTACTCGTTTGCAGACCTGCTGCTTTATGCAGTTTTTTTGTGGGAGTCAAAGACATTATAGCATTACATTTTCTGAAAAACAAACTTGAACCCTGTTGTGCCTTCTCCATCTGGAAACGGTAGAGGGCTTGTCTGAAAGATAAAAACGATATGAATCGCTTCTGGCAACGCAAACAGACAATCTGGGATCAATTACGGGGACAGCGTTCTGAAAGTAAAAATGGAGGAGGGGAACCAAGAACTGCAGTTTCGTCCAGACACAAACACACACACTGACTACTAATGCTATGACCTCAAGCTTAAATACGGTGTCTATAGAGTTGGTTTATCTATGAGTATTTGCAATTAATGAGGGACTCAGGCATCACAGGCCAGCTGTATTAGTTTGCGGGATCGCTCTTGCTATAATTACACACACAAATATGTGTCTGTTAAATTGCAGATGTTCAGTGTGTGCGAATGAAAATCATTAATGCTTCATTCAAACAGTCACATTCGTGCCTAATATCTGGAAAAACGCACACGCTGATTTAACTTACATGGAGCCACAAACTGTGAAACATCTGCCGGGCAGCCCAGGAGGAGCAGTGCATTGTGGGAGCAGCGGTGCTTAATGAAAGGAATATGAATAGCACAAAGTAAAAACAGAGAGAAAACAGGAGGGAATCGGAGGAAAGGAAGAAGAAAGGAAGAAAAGAGAGAGAGAGAGAGTGAGACAAAAGAAAGTAATGCAGGCCAGATTGTAAGGCGCTCTCGCTCCAGATGAGGCATAGTACAACAATTATTTTTGCAAGCAAGGAACCTGGAATCACAGTGACTTAATTTATCATAACAAAGATTCCATTACAAAGCATAACTTTGTTTTAAGTGGTAGTTCATGCAAAAATTAAAATCCTGTTAGCATTTACTGACTCTCCACTTGTCCCAAACCTGTTTGATTTTCTTTCTTCTGTTGAACACAAAAGATATTTTGAAAATTTACAAAAGAAGACATTCATAAATGCTTAAAACCACTTGAAAAGTAATATTAATATTCAAAGTAAAAGTAATATTAATTTTTGGGTGAACTATCATTTTAAGTGTGCTATTTGCAATTCCTCTGTCTTTCTTTTATGTGCTCAGACATACTGTAGAACCTGCATGCCCTCAGAGATTTACTTACAAATACTTTTGACACATATATATATACATACATACTTCTAAAGTCTATGTAAATTTGATTACATGAAGGTGCAGAACTTAAAGTAATTATATAATTATATATATATATATATATATATATATATATATATATATATATATATATATATATATATATATATATATATATATATATATATATATATATATATATACTTAGCTTGTAATTTAGTTTACTCTTTTGATTGAGTAACATATAAAATACTTTTTCACATACACTCTCAGAAAAAAGGTGCAGAATTCTTCTCATAAAAAGGTACATATGAGTTGGACAACTCCTCCTTTATTACAATATCAGGAAAGGCAAAGTGATTTTATGAATAATTTCCATATTAAAACATGAGTTATCATTTAAAAGCATTTTAAAGAAACTCATTAACATTTATTATTATGTTCTATAATACAAAACAACTGGTAAATCAAAACTACAGGTATTGTAAACTAATTATTTAAGGCATTTTTAATGAACATTTGGTAAGCATTTTCTGATAAATACATTTTCATTATTGATATTCACACCTTTTGGTGTTTGCCTTCAATGTGGAGGTAAATGGAAAAGGTGCATTTACACAAAAAGAAACTTTTTTAAAACATTGTATAATAAATGTAATTGATGTTTTATATTTACTAAAAATAAATTGACACATTTTGGATAAAGCAAATGCCTTTAAATAGTTCTTGAAGGAACACATTTGACACTGTTAAGGTACAAAGTGTCTTGTCACTGTAGTGGTACCTTCATGGATCAGATTTGTACCTCTGATGAAGGTACAATATTGTATCAGCAGGTTTTAAAAACCAAAGGTACATTTTGGTTTCCCATGGTACAAATCGTGTCCTTGAAGGTACAAACTGCAATGGTACAAATTTGTTTCTTTGTCTTAAGATACAGTTCTGTTCCATTAAAAGGTACTGCCCCAGTGAGTTTGTACTTTCTTTGGTACAACATTGTACCATTTCTTCTGAGAGAGTACAGTTATACGAATTAATACGTAATACGAAAATAATACGAAAATACAACAAATATGTGGAGGAACAAAGATTAAATAAAATGTGCATAGAACTCAACATGATCTTCATTGGCAGCGTACATGAGAATTTATATCAAATCTAAGGTTAAAAGTACATATAAGTACATGTACATAGTTACATTAATGAAAGGACTAAGCCAAAAAGAAAATGAATGAATATATATATATATATATATATATATATATATATATATATATATATATATAATATATATATATATTCATTCATTTTCTTTTTGGCTTAGTCCTTTCATTAATCACTGGGGAATGAACCGCCAACTTATCTAAGGTTAAAAGTATAATTCAAGTATATATATATATATATATATATATATATATATATTCATATATATATACTTGAATTATACTTTTAACCTTAGATAAGTTGGCGGTTATATATATATATATATATATATATATATATATATATATATATATATATATATATATATATATATATATATATATATATATATATTCATTCATTTTCTTTTTGGCTTAGTCCTTTTATTAATCACTGTGGAATGAACCGCCAACTTATCCAGCATATGTTTTACACAGCGGATGCTCTTCCAGCTGCAACCCATCACTGGGAAACACCCACACATTCTTGCACACACTCACATACACTACGGCCTATTTAGCTTATTCAATTCACCTGGGCATGCAACAACATGCAAACTCCACACAGAAACACCAACTGACCCAGCCGGGACTCGAATAGAATAGATGCAAAAACCTCTAAATGCCGTCTGAAATTTTCTTCTAAAATGAGCATTTTTATCAGGCTTCTGAATGGAGGTTCAGTAATATCATTTTTATGGCAAAGAATAATTCCGTTACATGGTCTTTAAAGTAAAATAACTCAACGTAAACAAAGGAGGCTGAAAAAAAAAGTTAATTTTCAATGGAAATTTTAGACGGCACTTATAATACACTCTACCAGAAACGTGATATATATATATATATATAAACATTTTATATATATATATATATATATATATATATATATATATATATATATGTATATAAACATTTTATATATATATATATATATATATATATATATATATATATATATATATATATATATATATATGTATATAAACATTATATATATATATATATATATATATATATATATATATATATAATGTTTATATATATATATATATATATATATAGTGTTTATATATATATATATATATATATATATATATATATATATATATATATATATATATATATATATATAAAAACTTATATTTTTTTTTCTCTAAATATGAACATGTACACTAAAGCTGCAAAATAATATTGAGATAGTGAATTATAAAGTTAACTGAAAGTTAGTTTGCAGTATAAAATGTAGCTAAATAAAAAGGTTTATTGACAATATACTGCAAAATGTAGGCCTACTTTTATATACTAATCATGCTATTGTATTTAAAAAGTAAACTACCCGTAGGACTAATAAGTTAGCCTACAAGTGAAAAAGTTGTATAGTTCCCATTACTGCTGAAATAGGACAGTATAGACTACTACTGAATATTCGAATATAAAACATTTCAATAATACCATTTAGCGCTACCATTTAGCATTAGCAACCTCAAATGTGCTACCTAACATTCTTACACATTTACGTTTTATCACATTCAACACTTGTTGTTAAATGTGTTCTCACGTTTATTGCTCTCGTTATGTATAATGAGCTCTTAAGTTAAATTACTGTGTTGTCATGAATAAACATATTTTGTCATTGTTTATGCTGCTTGACGCGTTTTGCTAACTTGAGGGTAACTGTGATGGAATATAAATCTTTAGTTTAAAAGTCTATTTTGTTAACACATTTTGGAGTTTTCATGTTTTACAGTAGCCTATAAGCCTATGTTGTTTGACTAAATTATTTTTTTATAAATGTTCAGCTTTGATAAAAGAAATATCGCTAACACTATCACTTGCTAGAATGTTACAAAGTTCTATCACAAATGTAATCAGGAAAGGTATAAGCTATATTTCCAGATGTCTATTTACTGGAGTAAACCATGGTTTTCCTTCGGACTTCAACAACAACCACCAGCTTCAACATACTTAGCCTACCTGAACGTTTCTAGAGAGATTGAAGTTCATGATTAGCATCTTCAGGTATTTAATTCTCCATGTATTATACTCTGCGGAACAGTTGCCCTCCAGCAACTGGTTGGATGTTTTTGTAGTTCACGATAGGTTCTGCTCTAATACTCAAGCCATTTTAGACAAGACTCTATCGCCATCTTGTGGCTATAGATTCTGAGTTACAAATAGGGCCTTGAGGTCTTTGTCGAGTTTTTAAGATGGAAAAAGGCTGGTATATTTAAAATACTTTTCAGATATAAACAGATATGCATATTTTAATAGTGAATTTTAAGTAAATATAATAAATGTAATATATTTCATATACCTCTTATGCATTTACTCACACTAATAGAAGGATAAGTAATTTACTGTTGCTTGACAAGCCTAAGATAAATGTAATAGAGTTGTTTGATAATAATATATTTTAATATCGTAATTTATAATAATTTATCTAACATTATAATATAGAAACACACATTTGTATTTATTTATTTATACTACCTATCTGTCTTATAATATTTATTCATTCATTAATTTTCTTTTCGGCTTAGTCCCTTTTTTAATCAGGGTCACCGCAGCGGAATGAACCGCCAACTTATCCAGCACATGTTTTCACTGGAAAACACCCATACATTCTCATTCACACACATACACTACAGGCAATTTAGCTTACCCAATTCACCTATAGCGCATGTCTTTGGACTTGTGGTGGAAACCCACGCGCACACGGGGAGAACATACAAACTCTACACAAAAATGCCAACTGACCCAGCTGAGGCCCGAACCAGCGACCTTCTTGCTGTGAGCCGACAGCGATACCCACTGTGCCAATTATTCATTCATTCATTTTCTTTTCGACTTAGTCCCTTTATTAATTCGGGGTCGCCAGAGCGGAATGAACCACCAACTTATCCAGCACATATTTTACGCAGCGGATGCTCTTCCAGCTGCAACCCATATCTGGGAAACATCCATACATTGTTGCATTCACACACATAGACTACGGACAATTTAGCTTACCCAGTTCACCTGTACCGCATGTCCTTGGGACTGTGGTGAAACGCAAGGGAGAAAATGCAAACTTCACACAGAAATGCCAACTGACCCAGCCGTGGCTCTTCGAAAGAACTTTGACCTTCTTTGAGTAGAGCTGTGCACAACTGTAAACATTACTTCAGTACATATTGGAACTGAACCTACAACATACCTAGGTCTGTAAATCATGTAATTGTTCATTTTAGGAGACATTTTCAGGAAATAAATTATATTTTTTAAATAAAATTTGCTTGACAGATTTTGACAACTAGTTCAATATTTTGACTGACATGACATAAGCAAATAATAACATTATAAAACAGCAGAGAGCTGTATGAAAGCAACTGATGCATGTACAAAAGCATTTGCAATTTGTTGGAAGGAATGAGAAACTGCTACTATGATGTGCACAAGTGACTAATTGTGTTGAGAAATGCATCAACTGCTGTGCAAATGTAAATAGTGTTGTGAGAAATGCACCAAAGCTGTAAAAGAAAAACTGTAAAAGAAGACAAAATAGCTATAACAAGGTTTAAAGCACTTAAAGTGATATTAAAGTTAATTTAAATACTAATTAGGCTATTTTTGTTATCCATGAACTTTCAAAACATTCTTTTTTAGCAAAAGAGATTAGAAAAAAGCTCTACATTATTACAGTTTTTCTCAGTCGGTTGAACAAGTTGCAAATGCTTGCATACATCCATGCAAATGATTATGTGCGATTCTCTGATGTTTCCTACATTATCAGTTGCTTATGACATGTTGATCAAAACGTATTATTTTCGTTTCTGTTGAATAGTCTCACCCCCACAACATTAAATAGTTTGTTCATGGCATAAGTCGTTACATTCAAAATGGCTGAACAAGTTGTCATTATATTTATGATATATCTGTAGATACTTATATCTGTCTACAATTGGTAAATTTCTCCCAGGTGAATCTTGACTTTTTTTTTTACCAAAGGTGCATCTAAAGAAAGTAGATTGTCCTATGTTCACATTTCTACTTTTGTTTTGTTTTTACTTTGTGCAATGCAGTGCTGTCTTTTCCTTTCTGTATCACAATAACATGATCAGTCAACAAATTACAGTACAAACAGTAATATATATATATATATATATTATATATATATATTTTTTTTTTTTTGTTCAGCCATTTGTTGACTGATCATGTTATTGTGATACAGAAAGGAAAAGACAGTACTATATATATATAGCTAGCCATAGTTTACATCAGAACACCCCTCCAGAGTACACTGTTGTATTGACAACATGACTAAGCAATTTGACTATCTTATCCACACACAATGACACAAGGACTTGTCATTCTGATGGCACATGTTCATTGACACAGAAATTTAGTTTTGAGGGATGAACTAAGGATTTTGAGCAAGAGACTGAGCAAGAGTCTTTTGCAGGTAATCCATGGTGTTTTGCTATTTGTACGTGCTGCTTTGAGAAATGCACTTACTGATTCGCAAATTTCAATTCTGATCTGAGAAATATACCAAAGTGACTGAGAAAAATAGTAATATTAATATGTTTCAATTTTTTTATTATTCAGATGGCCAAATTCTGACTGAGGAAAGTTGAATGTGCTGGCCAGTTTGTTATTTGACCAATAAATGACAATAGGCTACAGTTTTTCATTCATTCATTCATTCATTTATTCATTCATTCATTCATTTTCTTTTCGGCTTAGTCACTTAAGTAGTCTGGGGTTGCCACAGTGGAATGAACCACCAACTTATCCAGCATATGTTTCGACAGCACCGCGTCGCCTGGCTACAGTTTTTGTTTCTTTTTATTCAAAACTTTAACAGACTCCTTTATTTTCTAATGATTTATGATGTAATTAATTTATATTTAAAATATATATTTTTTAAAATTACAAATGTTTTTTGGTACCTCAAAAAGTGTGATTATGATGACCATCCGACAAGCTAATCCAGCTAAAAATAGTGCTTAAAATGTCACTAAAATGCAGTATTTAAACCTCATAATTTAATAGAAAAGAAGGTGAATAACTGCAAAAAGGTCCACTTTTTGAGAAAAAAGAACCACCCTTTTCACCAGGCTGGCTACAGGCCTAATGTAATATTCATTAACAAACCACCAGGTTCAGAAAATGTGTTGTTATTTGGTAAACACGCTTGCGACACACTTGCAGGTAGCAGAACATCTCCCACCTCCGATAACAGGGGCTGCTGGGAGATTCATGAATTATTTAGTGCCTCATTAGCCCCGCAAAACCTCACATTAGCCCAATTAACACTACAGTGCATGAGCGTTAACACGCCAATCAACAGGTAATTTTACAAGACCCAGTCAGGACTGAGGAACACACATACCACCCATGTGACATCCTGCACACCTGCACATATAACGCAATTAATATGCTAGCTAGGGTATGCACACACACATAATGTGAATTAATTTACGCTCTGCTTGGATAAGTGCCTTGATGATGGAGATCAAATTTAGAGAACAACCTACTATTTCCTTAATTTTGAGTCACTTTTAGTTACCTGAACAAGACAGACAGACAGACCAACAGACCGACCGACCGACCGACCGACCGACAGACAGACAGACGGACGGACGGACGGACGGACGGACGGACGGACGGACGGACGGACAGATAGATAGATAGATAGATAGATAGATAGATAGATAGATAGATAGATAGATAGATAGATAGATAGATAGATAGCAATTTTGAAACAGATTTCATAATATATTCTGAAACAGACAGGGGGACCCCAAAAGGTGATGAACCAGGCTACTTCCTGTTTAGAGTCAGCGATATTGTTGGAGGTCTGTGAGGTGAGTTTTTTTGTTTTTGTTTATTTTAACATTTTGGTTGTACATTTTTCTGTTGTTCGTATATTTTGTAGATTTTTAGCTGTAATAATCTCTCAAATCTCCGACAACACTGCTTAGTCTAAAAAGGAAGCATCAAGGTCCAGTTGTGTTATTTTTTGGTATTTCTCTTCAGGAAATCACAGAAGGCAACGATATCATGTTATCATAATTATATAATGTGGCAATAAGTTCATAACTGTACTGTACATTTACACCATGGCCATATTCATCTAAACACACAAAAACAGCATTAACATTATACCAGACACTGTAAAAAGCTCATTCCCAGCCACTAGACTTTTCTGACAGGGTATTTGATTGTCATCGAGATGTGAAAGTACTGTATGTTCTGGGACTACTATACAGGAGATATTATTATGGATTATAGTAAGAGTTTTTTTTTAAAGCATGATGGTAAAACACGAACGCAGTTATGAATGTATTAAAACATATGCTTGTTTGTTTTACAAATTTGTAATAATGACAATAAATACTAATTTGTGCATCTCCTTACTTCCGTCTGCAGCCATGCTGCCATTATAGATGGTGTATGCTGGAAATTTTTGTACCCCTTGGTTTTGAGTGTGGTCCTAAAAAATCATCGTTTTGATAGCTATCTAGCCCTTCCCCTTAGCTTTACGCCTTCAAGCTAAAGAGAGGGTAAGGGGAAGAGCTAAGGGGTAGAATTGGGATTGGGCCTTATTATCATAAGAGTATGAAGCAGAGTAATTGCTGATGAGAGATGAATATGATCCGGCATGAGAGCAGCAGAGCTTTTATTATGCCACAGTCCACCTCTTCTGTTTTTTTCTGCTCGTAATCACATGGGGAAAAAGCAGGGCTGTGCTTAAATACATTTTAGGCTTCTGTTATAAATACATTTTAGGCGTCTGAAAAATTAGTCCTGTGATTCCACTTTATTTTTTCTTGTCTATGGGGATTAGAATGTCCAATCGAATCACACATAGAAGGTAAATCACATCATATTGAACTACCTCAAGACATGGGTGATTTATAATTGCAGCAAACCATTTAGAAGCATTAAAAGTGTCCAAGAAGATGTCCAAAATCTTTATACGCTTTGACCCAGAGACGGTTTTGTTTCATGTCACTGAAGAAAAAATGATGGATGTTTATTGTATGATGACCGAAATGGCCTTAAACACCCAGCAGGCACAAGGAGTCAACATGATGTCAGATTGATGTTGTATGCTACATCATGGGGACGTTGCATTGTTTTTTGGAAATGAAAATCGAGTTGACGCCAATGTCCAAAATGCAACCTAAAATCAACCAAATATCAACGTCTAATGATGTTACAGCTTGACATTGTGTGGATGTTACCACTATGATGTCTATCAGACGTTGGATTTTGGTTGCCATACCTGACAAATAAATGTTAGTATTTGATGTCAATATGACGTTGGTTTAAGATGTTCGCTCAACGTTGGATTTTGGTCACTTTATAACAATCTAAAATCGACCAAAAATCTACATCATTTGATGTCATTATTGGACATCAAAATAACGTTGTCCTTAGACGCTGGCTAGAAGTTGAATTTTGGTCACCTAACATCACAACCTAAATCTAACCTAATATTAACGTCTTGTGGTGTTGTGTGCCTGCTGGGCAATAACTAAATGCACTACAGAATGTTACGTTTACAAACACATGCTCAAATTACATGTAAACGCATCAGCTTTTTACAGCGTAATACTCACTACTCTTGAGTACCTTTTAAAGGGCTACTTTTTACTCATACTTTGAGTAATATTTACAACAGATTCTTTTACTCTATTTGCACTACACTTTTAGGCAAGTAATAGTACTTTTACTTGAGTATGATTTTTCAGTACTCTTTCCACCACTGGTGCAGAGTAATAAAAAAACAACATATTTAGCATCTTATTTAGCATATTTGGTGTTTCACTGTTTTCTATAAAACCAATTGAGGACGTGTGATGTCATTCGTATGGTTATACAGCACATGGTCCATTTCTGGATTTAAACATTCTTCAAAACATCTGGAATAGTGTAAGTACAAAAGACATTTTTCTAGTGGTAGGGTGTCACGGTGGCGCAGTGGGTAGCACAATTGCCTCACAGCAAGAAAGTCACTTGTTTGAGCCTTGGCTGGGTCAGTTGGCATTTCTGTGTGGAGTTTACATGTTCTCCCCGTGATCGTGTGGCTTACCTTCGGGTGCTTCCCCCACAGTCCAAACACATGCGCCATAGGTGAATTGGGTAAGCTAAATTGACCGTAGTGTATGAGTAGGAATGAGTGTGTATGGATGATTCCCAGTGATGGGTTGCAGCTGTGTAAAACAAATGCTGGATAAGTTGGTGGTTCATTCCGCTGTGGCGACCCCAGATTAATAAAGGGACTAAGCCGAAAAAAGAAAATGAATGAATGAATGAATGTTCTAATGACTTTTAGAAAAATCTTGCATATTGTGCCATTAACTGGCCAGGTTTAACAGGCTTTTGCCAGGGGTGAGGATCATCTACCACCCATGTGCCATCATGCACTCCTGCCCATAAATCGCATCTAGTTTAGGTGAACATTGTGATGCTGAGAGATGCTTGAAAATGCAGTTTTGCCTTTTATGTGGCAGCAGATGAGAGCGGCAGCAGGCTAATACTGAGAGCTTTCAGAAACGAGGGTCATTCACGGCGAGGAGCAGGTTAAGATGACTTACAGACACAATGGCAGGGGTATTGTTGTCACCACGGAAACCATTAGTTGCCAGGCAACTGACCTATCAAGGCAAGACTGTGAGCGTGTCAACTAATGATGGGATTCCAGCAGCTCCGAGTGTTAAAATACATCTGCGTGATGTTTGAGTGTGTGTGTGAGGGAAAGAGAAAGAGCGAATGGATGAAAGAAAGGAAGGTGGGTGGCAAGCTGTGGGAAGAGTAAAGTATTGCTTTGAAAATGTAAAAAGATCAGAGATTGATGGTATTGAAACTGGAAACATGCACAAAATGCGCTTTCAGTCATTGAGGAGAATGAATTGGCGGGGAGTGACTCACTTTGCCTTCAGCGAGAGTGTTTTGACTAAATGTCCATTAACACCAGTCTTTGTATGAAGTGTACCTGGCCTTGGAAGTGTTCCAGCCTTGAATGAACCTTCTATCATCTGTGACACGTCCTTCGGTATTTGAGGACAAACTGCACCGAGTGGCTGCTATTTCTCATCAAAGAAACAATCACAGAACAAAGAGTGAGCAGCAGACCAGATGAAATCACCTTGCCACAAATTGATCTATGCAAAATCTATAGGAGGTCTATAGATTCAGTCAACCATTTTAAAAAAATTGCGTTATTTACTTTTTAAAAGCACTTTTCCCACTTCAACTTTTGTAAACCATGCATTGTAAAAGTGCACTGAAACATTTGAATGGTACTTTTATAGGATTTATTTAATTTCCTAGGTTATAATGAGATTTTTTTTCCCAGAGATGGGTTGCGGCTGGAAGGGCATCCGCTGCGTAAAACATGTGATGGATAAATTAGCGGTTCATTCCGCTGTGGTGACCCCTAATTAATAAAGGGACTAAGCCGAAAAGAAAATGAATGAATAAATGATAATGAGATTTTTTTTACACATTTGCAAATGTGCCTTGATTTATGGTGGAAACAACCTAGAACAGGCATGGGCAAACTTGATCCTCGAGGGCCGGTGTCCCTGCAGAGTTTTGCTCCAACACTAATCAAACACACCTGAACACCCTAATTAGTGTCTTTAAGATCACTAGAAAGCTACACGCAGGTGTGTTTGATTAGGGTTGGAGCAAAACTATGCAGGGACACCGGCCCTCCAGGATCGAGTTTGCCCATCCCTGACCTAGAACCTGCAGTACAATTTCAAACATTTCGATGCCACTGCTTATTCCACTGCTAAATTACAGTACACTACCTGACAAAAGTCTTGTCGTCGATCCCAGTTGTAAGAGAAACAAATATAACTTGACTTCTAGTTGATCATTTGGAAAAGTGGTAGAAGGTAGATTTTTCTGATGAGTCATCTGTTGAACTGCATCCCAATCAGCACAAATACTGCAGAAGACCTATTGGAACCCGCATGAACCCAAGATTCTGACAGAAATCAGTCAAGTTTGGTGAAGAAAACCTTATGGTTTGGGGTTATATTCAGTATGGGGGCATGCGGGAGATCTGCAGAGTGGGTGGCAACATCAACAGCCTGAGGTCTGAAGACATTTGTGCTGCTTATTACATTACAAACCACAGGAGAGGGCAAATTCTTCAGCAGGATAGCGCTCCTCCTCATACTTCAGCCTCCACATCAAAGTTCCTGTAAGCAAAGAAGGTCAAGGTGCTCCAGGATTGGCCAGCCCAGTAACCAGACATGACATTATTGAGCATGTCTGGGGTAAGATGAAGGAGGAGACATTGAAGATGAATCCAAAGGGTCTTGATGAACTCCTGAGTCCTGCAAGAACGCTTTCTTTGCCATTCCAGATGACTTTATAAATAAGTTATTAAAGTCTTTGCAGAGATGTATGGATGCAGTCCTCCAAGCTCATGGGAGTCATACACAATATTAATTCTTTTTCCACTGGACCATGACTTTATATTCTATCCTGTACATTATTTCTGTTAAGTGACAAGACTTTTGTCTAAGCAAAGACCTTATTGTCCTAATTGAATAATAAAAAATCAAGGCTTAATCATGTTTTATTTTGGTAAAATAAGCGTAATCTAAAGAACTTTGCCTTTCATATAAGCCACTTCTGATACCAAATGATCAACTAGAAGTCAAGTTATTATTTGTTGCTCCTAAAACTTGGATAAGCGACAAGACTTTTGTCAGGTAGTGTACATAAAGAGATGAATATGGTCAGCAACAATATTCAGGTCAGTTTTTGAATTTAAAAAAAGCTCAGTTTATACTAAATCTCAGTGTGCCAAGAAAACATTCCCCACTCCATAACATCACCTGCAGCAGCCTGAGTGCTTGACAGCAAAAATCTAGACTCATCAGATCTGGCGAATTAGTTTTACAATACTGTCCAATTTTGTCAAGCCTGTGCAAATTATAGCCTTCTTCCACTGCTGTAGCTCATCTGCTTCAAGATTTGACATGTTGTGCATACAGTGATCATCTGTCATGGTTGTAATGAGTAATTGTTTGAGTTACCTTAGCCTTTCTATCAGCTCAATCCAGTTTGGCCATTCTTCTTTGACCTTTGGCAATGATGAGACATTTTCAACTGATGTTCTCCGGATATTTTCTCTTTTTTGGACCATTCACTGACACACTATTCTCCACTCCAAATGCACCAGACACCGTCTTATAAGCTACTCGGAAAACATTGTGCAATTCTGAGTGTGTTCGACACTTGGTGACTAGGCTTGACAAACCACCTGGGGCGATTTGGGGCAGCTACAGCCTAATGATTAGGGGGTTATACTTGTAATCCAAAGGTTGCAGGTTCAATTATTGGTAGGGGAGTGAACAAACAGCACTATCTTGAACCCTTGATACCAAGCTGAAGTACCCTTGAGCAAACCCCCACTTGCTTTCCAGGTGCTGGAACTCTGGGTGAATGATTGGAGGGTGCTTCTGTGTGTATTCTCACTTCTCACTCATGTGTGTGTGAGCACTTTGATGGGACAAAAGCCCTGATTTTCATATGGGCAATCATACTTGACATCACTCATTTAATTTCACCAGTAAAACATAATATCGCCTCTACATATGCACCAGGCACTTTCTTATCAACACTCCATGTTTTTTTTTTCCATTTTGCAATTGTTATAGTGGGCTTCACACAGGTGAGTGGGCAAGACAAACCACCTGTAGGACACGATGCTAAAGCTTTAAATAAAAGTGAAACCATCAACAAAAGCCTTGACCCCCTTCTATGTTTACAAATGCAAGCCGTTTAGAGCTCATTTCTGGTTAATAATGTCAGAATTTACTGGTATTTTGGAATGGATGTGTGAATGGTATTTTCCCGGAAAATTCTGGAGCGTTACTGCCTGTGTGAACAGTGCTTTTTTTTAACTTACCAGTAAATTGGTTCCAGAAATTTTCTGGATATTTTCCGGTATCACCGTGTGAAAGGGGCCGTATTGACTTGTCATGGCATACTACTCCTCTCTGGTGATTAGAAGTGCATTAATTATCCTCACTTGTACTAGTAAGTAATAATTAAGTGTTTATTTATACAGCGCATTTATCATGTATGACCATACACCCAAAGCGCTTCACAATCATGAGGGGGGGTCTCTCCACACCATCACCATACCTGCAAACATTTGTCTCTGAAAATCCGGTAGACCAGGGTGGGGTGGGTGGCGAGTGGTGGGGATGTCTAGGTGTCTGTACTATGCACCGGGTTTCGTGCGATCGAATATTATACCAAAATCGCAGATCCGGGGGTGTTATAGATTGTACCAAAAAGCTGAGGCCTGTTTGTTGTGGGGGGTGAAATATGGGAGACTCACAGGAAACCTGTCATACCTGTGGTGGCAGGTATGACGACCACCAATGTGCAGCATCCACTTGGATGATGCGACGGCAGCCACAGACAACAGCGCCAGAGCGCTCACCACACACCAGCTATAGATGGAGTGTAGAGACAGTGATAGAGCCAATTCCGCAGTTGGGAATTATTGGGAGGCCATGATGGAAGCAATTCTGCCAGAACACCAGGGTAACATCCCTACAATTTACAAGAATGGGATTTTTAACGACCACAGAGAGTCGGGACCTCGGTTTAACATCTCATCCGAAAGATGGCACTCACTGACAGTATAGTGTCCCCTTCACTATACTGAGGCATTAGGACTCACACAGACCAGAGATTGAGCGCCCCCTGCTGGCCTCACAAACACCACTTCCGTCAGCTACCTAACTTTCACTTGTGGTCTCCCATCCAGGTACTGACCAGGCTTAGTCCTGCTTAGCTTCAGTGAGTAACCAGTCTTGGGCTGCAGGGTGATATGACTGTAAGTTGTTTTGGACAAAATTGTCTGCTAAAAGAATAAACGTAAATGTAACCCTAAAGATTACTGTGCATGAAAATCCCTGCAAGTTTCTGAAATACTCTCTGCCAACCATTTCACATTCAAAATCACTTAAATCACATTTCTTCTTCATTCTGATACTTGAACCTCAGCAGATTGTCTTGTGAAAGTAATGTCAATTATGAAAGTAATGTCTTGTGAATGACTTTAGATCATACATTTTACCTCTTGCCATCAAACACAACAATGTCTGCACTGTAAATACAAAAATGAAGAATGACTTGATATCTTGCACATTAAACCTAAAAGGAATAACAAGAGTGATTCAATATTATCTTATCCTCCAAATGCAGCTTGAACCAGATCTGAGTAAATATGCTGATAATAACCATAATGCAAGACTCTGAAATATTAGTGTGTAACTACTGTTTTCTATGCTTAATATCTTCAGTTTTCCACAGGGACTCATCCAGCCTGCTCTCTCTTTCCCGCCGGTGGCTGTCTGTGATGGAGTTATTTCATTTTTCTATAAAACACTGATGTGGGGGAAGCTCCAGGTCTCCAGAGAACTCCCCACCACTAACAAGCTAAATTAAACTTGTAAAAAGACAAACAAGACAACAAAAAAACGCAGTCACACACACACACACACACACACACACACACACACACACACACACACACACACACACATACACACACACACACACGCGCACTTCTCTTTAACCCACCTCAGTTCCTCCCAAGGCTAATTAAAAGCACTTCGTAATTACTTAAGTCACTGATTTGGCTGTGTAATTAGATGCTGTTTCTTCCAATTGCTCCTGTTGCACCAGCTATTCTCCTAAGCAGTTTTTAGATTTGGTATGTTTGTGGCATGTGGTTTGATTATTTAAGTTGATTTGATTAATACGAGAGTGACACGGTGGCTCAGTGGTTAGCACAGTCGCCTCACAGCAATAAGGTCACTGGTTCGAGTCCCGGCTGGGTCAGTTTGCACTTACGTGTGGAGTTTGCATGTTCTCCCAGTCTTTCCTCCGGGTGTTCCACTTTCCCCCACAGTCCAAAGACATGCACTATAGGTCAGTGGCCCTCAAACACCGAGTCACGGACTACTACTGATCTGTGGATCAATTGGTACTGGGCCGCACAAGAAATCATTTAAGGCCCAATCCCAATTCTACCTCTTAGCCCTTCCCCTTACCCCTACCCCTTGTTTTACGCATTCCCATGAAGGGGTAGGGGTGTCCCAAATCTTTTTAGCTTAAAGGCGTAGGGCTAAGGGAAGGGTAAATACCCCTTCGAATGAAGATTTTTCAGGACCACACTCGAAACCAAGGGGTAAGAAAATTTCCCAGAATACACCAGCTACAACGGCAAGATGGCTGCACCCGGAAGTAAGGAGATCCACAAATTAGTATTTTTTTGTCATTATTACGAATTGTTACAACAAATAAGAACATATTTTAATATATTCATAACTGCATTCGCGTTTTACCGTCATGCTTTTTAAAAAAACGTTAAAATAAAAACCGCTAAATTTCGCGATCTATAATCCCTAATAATAACTCCTGCATAGTAGTCCCACAACATTCTGACACTTGAATACCCTGTCAGTAATGTCTAGTGGCTGGGAATGGACCTTTTTACAGTGTCTGCTATAATGTTAATGTTGTTTTTGGTGTGTTTACATAGATGAATATGGCCACTGTGGAAATGCACAGTATAGTTACGATCTTATTGCCACATTATATCGTAACAACAACATAATATATGCCTTCAGTTATTTCCTGAAGATAAAACCCAAAAAATTGCAACTGGAATAACTACAGCAGTCGCGATCGTCTGATCTCATATGAAGCAAGAGATCGCGATGACATCTTATGACGTGTGCAGGTGCTGTAGTGCTGTCCCAATTCTTAGGGGTAAATTTTAAAGCCCTTCTCTTTCACCCTCAGTTTTAAGGGGGAAGGGGTAGGGGTACAAAATTAGAATTGGGATTGGGCCTAATTATTTCCGTTTTATTTCTCTGAGTCTAAACAATATTTTATTTGAAAAATGACCGTATTGTTTTTGCTTACATCTCGGACACTTGAGAGCCCAAATTTAACCCACAAGCAGCAAAATGAGAAAGAAACAGACATCTTTGGAAAGTTTCTTTACTAAGGGGAAAAGGCCCAGTGAAGGACCTGCGAACTGCCAAGAAATAGATCTGCCACCCATTTGTCAACAAATCAGGTGATTCCATTATGTCTGTGCTAGAAGATCAACTGTTTGAGATCGCAAATAACAGTGGCCTTTTAGGGGCCATTCACATATCACGTGTTTTCTAGAGTTTGCGCAAGTTTGTTATTTCCAATCGAGGCGACGTGACGCACTTGCGCCTTCCAGATTCACACACGCAGTTGACTGAATGGCGGGAGTCTTGTTACAAATGGCCGATCAGCTTCAGCTTGTATAGAATATACAGATTTCAGTAAACTAATTACCTCAGACAAACACAGAACACCCAAACACTTCCAGAACCCAACAGTTCCAGAAAGCAGGTAAGACAAAAACAAAAGCCAAAAAATAAAACCAACAAGTAAATAACACGGTGAGAATGTGGTAAAATCAGAAATCGAGGTAAAAATCCGGCGAGAGCTTTTCTTTTTCTGGATTGCTTTTCAAACACTGTGGTTGGATTTAGGGAAGTGGGTGTGCGGGTAGGGTTGGGTAGATGCTGAGCCGGCATGATGATCCTCTGCCCCACTCCCGTCGCAGCAGCAACCCGCTCACTAAAAACACACACTTAGGACACGGTTACACTAATACATCATAGTTTAAAAATGGCATTTTGGAATGAAAACGATCCCCGTCCACACTGGTGTTTTATCTAGCATTTCTAAAAAGCCCTCTGTTCACACTACACCGCTGAAAACGCACATCATGTGATCACACACACACACAGAGACTCTGGCATGCGCTGCAGCAGCTTGTGCGCACGTCTGAGCTCCAGGCAATCAGCAGGTGCTTTGAGCACAAACCCCAGAGAGCAGTGCACGTCGGACAGTTTATCAAGGATGTACCGCTGGATCACGTCTCACTATAGATGTTAAACGTGATATTTAATTAATCTTTTCTCTATCTAACGATTCTTCGGTCTTTTGAATCTATCAGGTAATGTGTCACAGCATCAGTTTACCGCTTCAATCTTTTGCTTTCACGCTTGTACTTAGAAATTTTGGCAAAAACCTCAGATACAATTGGTTGGTTCCTGTTGGTTTCTCTTGCGCTTGAACCACAGATCTGACAGATTATAACAGCTTGAACACACACCTTTCAAAGTTGTGTGTCACTAAAACACTCCGTAATCCACTCAAAACGCTACTGAAACCCATTTTTGGATCGCAAATTACCTTTTGTACATGCTGTAAACGGAAGTTCTAAACATTCTACTGGAAGACACCCCTATGATTGGTTATTTTCTTCACCATGTGCAACAGAAGGGCTGCGATCAGAAATGAAAGCGCTCTTCACCGATGGCGGAGAGAACAGCCGCGGTTAGAGCCTATATGCGCATAATGTGCGGTTATCACAGGTAATCCATAATAGACACAGTGAAGAAAACTTGCACCTCAGGCACGCGCGTGTCAGAATTCCACAAGTATCGCTTTAACAGCCAAGAGGAGAGGAAAAGTTAACTCACAAACACGCCAGCAGGTCAAACGTCCAAAGTGAGAGTGAAAGAGGTAAAGATGGAGTTTCACAGCATTTCTCCGTAGTAGTGAAATAGCGGCTCGTGTGCTGTGCCGCCTTTATTGTAGTAAGAGCGTTATTTACTCGCCCTCGTCTCCTTCGCCATAGTATTCTACTGCGACAATCGCGCATAGGAGATAAATGACATCAGTACGTAAAAACCAGTTATGATCTATTACTGAACCGAAATCAATAATTTTGACACCCCTAGTAACGATGCAGCGCATAAAAAAATCGGAGTAAAAGTATTAAACTCATCGAAAATATGTACTGAAGTAAAAGTGGAAGTAGGAGAAATAAACAATACTCCAGTAAAGTACAGATACTGCCTTTTAGTACCTAAGTACAGTAGTGAAGTACTTCTACTTCGTTACAATACATCTCTGGTTATGGGTAAAACAAAGACCATGCGGGTCAGATAGTTGAAATGGTAAGCTACAAATAATAAATTCATTCATTTTCTGCTTAGTCCCTTTATTAATCCGGGGTCGCAACAGCGGAATGAACCGCCAACTTATCCAGCCTTTGTTTTATGCAGCGGATGCCCTTCCAGCTGCAACCCATCACTGGGAAACATATAAACACTTATTCACACACACATACACTACGGACAATTTAGCCTACCCAATTCACCTGTACCGCATGTCTTTGGACTCCGGAAACCGGAGCACCCAGAGGAAACCCACGCGAACGCAGGGAGAACATGCAAACTCCACACAGAAACGCCAACTGACCCAGCCAAGGCTCGAACCAGCGACCTTCTTGCTGTGAGGCGTCAGCACTACCTACTGCGCCACTGCGTCACCCCTAAATAATAAATTCGTTATGAATTAATTTATTATTCATAAATAATTAATTCACTGCCGCCTACGACGCCGATGCCATCGTCCATCATGATGTTTCACATTAGACATCGTACAATGTCAAAATAGTCAACATCGCCCAACCCTATGGGTGGGCCAATCGGTGCTTTTTTAAAACACTTTTGGTTGGGTTTAGGGAAGGGGGTGTGGGATATCGGTCGGTTGGTCAGTCAGTTAGTCAACAGCAGCCTCTGGTGGATTCGCAAAAAAACCCCTACAAAAAACGTAGCTCCTGGGACGTATTTGGCGCTCTCCAGAAATGTATATAGGGGTACGTTTTCAGAATGAGCCTAGGTTGGGGTTGCAGCTGGAAGAGCATCCGCTGTGTAAAACATATGCTGGAAAAGTTGTCGGTTCATTCCGCTGTGGTGACCCCTGATGAATAAAGGGACTAAGCCGAAGGAAAATGAATGAATGAATGATTAATACGCGACTTTGACGCTCATAACCATTTCCCTTCTGCCTCGATCATACATCACTCCTCCTTTTTTATCATTCCCCTACTCTTTTTCTCTGCTCTTGTTATCCAATTCCATCAGACTCGCGGAGGGTAAACCAATTTACATTCTTGTTTTGGTCTTCAGATCCTTGCCAGTTTCCATGACAACACTGCTTTCGCACTCTTTCTCCCCTTTCTCCTCCTCGGGATCTTTCATTCCCCACTGTTTCGCTCTCCTTCTTTACTCTTGACCTTCCTCTTCTGTCTCATTTTCCTTCTCTTTATATTCTGTTTGGTTCTAGCGTCTAACTCTCATTTCCTTGCCTAATTGATGTGCTTGCCGCCGTGGCACGGTAACGGCGAGGAAGTGAGACGTGCAGGAGGGAGATGCATCTCAAACGTCTGTATTAACACACATCATGCTCTCTGTGTGTTAAATGATCAGTGCCAGGAGGAAATCATTTGGGCGTCTCTCTGTCTCTCTTTCAAAAAGGCTGTCTGGTCTCTGACGCTTTTATTTGCTGCTGTCTGCCGACCAAGGATCAGTTTAAATGAGTGATATAATTAAATAACTGTGCGAATGATATTAATCATCACATTTGTTGGGTACGGCCATATAAACTACTCACAAAAATGCACACAGACATCTTGGGAAGACATTTTAAAACAAACCCTCATGTCTTTAATATGCACTTTCCAGAAATTTGACCCTGTTCATTTAATATCATTGCATTGCTCTCTGGAGTGCTTGAATCTGATTGGTCTAAGTTGCATTCTGTGGTCAAATATTTGTGTTTAATGGCTGCTAACTATTTAATTATCCCTAGCAACCAATTTCCTAAACGGCTCATGTTGCATTGTGGTCTCCTTCGTCCCACATATTACAATTCTTTTAAATTAAGTCAATACTTCATGTCAATTTCTGTTTTTTATTTGATAAATAGCCATGTAATAAGCATGGTAATATCCATTTAGCTGGTCGTTATTGCGAAATGAACCTCTTAGGGATGATACAAGACTACTCTGTTTGTGTTTATTTTATGATGATGACCGACTGGCTGTACATTATTCTATATTAATATCTTTCGTGCGGTTTAGGGTCATTTTTTTATAACCTCATAACCTCAGCTATACATTAGCTTCATCCAAGTTTGTTGGTACCTTTTACTATGAAAGTATTCATAGCGCTTCACATTTTTCACAACCTGGGTCAGATTTTGCCCACATGATGTATGCCAATGCCGAATGAATGCTGTGCCAGTTTTATGCCATATCTGGGCCAGATATCTTTGCTACCTGGGTAGTTTTACTCAAATTCATTCAGTCTCTCTAAACCCATAACAAATGTGTTCATCTTCATTCATTCATTCATTTTTCTTTGGCTTAGTCCTTATTTATCAGGGGTCGCCACAGCAGAATGAACCGCCAACTATTCCAGCATATGTTTTCCACAGCGGATACCCTTGCAGCCGCAACCCAGTACTGAAAAACACCCATACACCCTCGCATTCACACAAACTCATACACTAGGGCCAATTTAATTCATCCAATTCACCTATAGCGCATGTCTTTGGACTGTGGGGGAAACCGGAGCACCTGGAAACCCACGCCAACATGGGGAGAACATGCAAACTCCCGTGTTCATCTTCAGAACGCAAATTTTGTTCCTCTATTGAAAGTAGTTTCCTCCAAAACTCTTTGAACACTGATTACTGATCAATGTACAGCATTTGAATTTAGTCATTATGTTTCTATCAAAGATGCAAACTTTTTCGCAAAACTGGAATAAACATTGTGATTAAAGCAGCCTTTGCATTTATTTAGTTAAAAAAACAGAATCGTCACTTTCTGGTAAACTGGTGTCAAATATAAAAAAAGGGCATTTGCTGCGATAGGATAAATCACTCTTCGCCTTTGACTTTGGATCTCATTGCAAACAATACAACTAACGTTATTTAATATGTTCCACATGATTTTTATTGTTTTTCAGATATTGCAATTTTGGTTCTTGCCAAACATTTGAAAAAAGTTGGAACAGTAAAGTATTTACCACTTTGCAATGTTGCCATTCCATATCACAACACTTTTAGGGTATGAAGGCAAGTCTTAATGTCTTATACATTATGGGGTCTTCATTGTCGCATTTTGCGCATCAAAATGTACCACACATTCTCTATTGGTGACAGGTCTGGACTGCAGGCAGGCCAGTCAAGTACCTGTATCCTTTTCCTCCGCAGCCAGAACTTTGTAGTCTTAAGACTTGTTCGCAAGAATGGGATGAAAATTACACCTGAAACACTTAACCACTTGATGTACTTCAGTCCCAAAACGTCTTTTAACTGTTGTGAGAAAGAATGGGAACATTACGAAGTGATAAATGCTTTACTCAGTGCTTCCCACACATAGACTTTACTTGGGCGGGCTGCCCAGGTATTTTAACGGTCGCCCAAGTATATTTGGTGGTGACACATGAATAACACTTTTATTATCATCCATTTACACTCTTTGAATCTGCCCAAGAAAGCCAAACTACGTCGAATAGTTCGGACTGCTGAGCGAATCACTGGTACAACCCTTCCTACTCCTCAAGAACTGTACTTATCCAGAGCGAGCAGGAGGGCTGCCAAAATCACTCTGGACCCCTCACACCCAGAACACTGCCTCTTTGAACTTTTACCTTCTGGTCGACGCTACAGAGCACTGCGCACTAGAACAGCCCGACACAGAAACAGTTTCTTCCCTCAGGCAATCCATCTCATGAACACTTGATGATAATAATTGTGGAACCAACATCACTACTTGCCATACACTTTTATACACATATACACTTATTTACCCACACACTTACATGCCAATTTGCACATAACAGCTGCACATATAACGTTGTATATAGTAATAAACATGTACATACACTTGTCAATTTGTATATTTGCTTTCACTACTTACTTCTATTTTTTTAAATATATTTATTATCTGTTTTTTGTCCTGTCTCTGTAATCCTGTTGCACTGTAGAAGCTCTGTCACGAAAACAAATTCCTCGTATGTGTGAACATACCTGGCAATAAAGCTCTTTCTGATTCTGATTCAAACATTCACGATCGATTAACTAGTTGAAAATCTTCTTTCAGTCTGCAAGGTTTCTACTGCTGTTTCTGTGAGCGCGAGAACCGTCAACACTCACACACACCATCTTGTGCTCTGCATACGTGCCTTTTGCGCCAAAATGCATCAGGCCGTAGTTTCTGAATCTCCTAAAATGTCCGGAACTGAGCTTTTGCTTTCACTTTCTAAAGTTGCCCTTATTTGAATGAGTTTTTGCATTACATTTTCACAGCTGATTGTGCACGCACAGCCATGAGAGAACCATTATATGATTTATTACTTAGTAAATGACTCTATATACACGGTGAGAACAAAATGACATCTATACTGGCTTCAAAATATTTGTACACCATTAGAAATGATTAATTAACTAATTTGCCTCATTTAAATAATCTACACTTTTTATTCTTGTAATTATTATAATTTTTTAGCAATATTGTCTATTTTTATTCCCTTTTTCTGTCATTTATTTCTCATTTGCTGTATATTTTTTTCATTTGAGATGTTAATATATTACATTCTTTATACACATCTAAAATGCTTTATCAATATTGTACTAAATGTCATTCCAACTTTAGAGAGAGAGAGAGAGAGAGAGAGAGAGAGAGAGAGAGAGAGAGAGAGAGAGAGAGAGAGAGAGAGAGAGAGAGATCCTTTCTTGGTCAGCGGGTGCACATGGCTCCTAAATAGCAAAAAAGAGAAGTATATAGTGCATTTCTTTTATTTCAACAACCTTTTTTAAATAACTTTAACCCATTGAAAAAAAGGTGTATAACAGTGTCATGAAAAATAAAAATACAGTTAAAAATCACATTATTTTTTGGTTTGTCACATAGTTGACCACTTATGTGCTGTGGGTAAAAGTGTTTCAATCCGGCTATCAACGCAAGTATATTTCAAACCTGTGGGAAGCACTGCTTTACTGTTTAACCACAATTGGAATATGTTAACACTTTATTTTGATGTTCTATTTGAGTATTATTAGTATACTGTCTGCTTAATATCTGTTAATACAGACATTTAACAGACATTTAACTGACTATAAGAAACTTTGCAAGTACATGTCAACTTACACTAACCCTACCCCTAACCCCAACCCTAACCCCAAGCTAACAGTCTGCTTATGAGAACTAGTTGCAGTGTAACTTTAATTCAACAAACGCACCATCAAAATAAAGTGTGACCGGAATATGTGTTTATTTGGAATAAAATCATGAGGAACACATTAAATAATGTCTGTTGTATTGTCTGCAATGAAATGCAAGTCAAAGTAAATTTAGAAATCACTTCTTTTTTTTTATTTGCGTTTTCCATACTGTACCAACTTTTTCTGATTTCGGGTTGTAAATAACTCGCATCTTAGAAGACAATAACGAAATGCAGTGAATGATTTGGTGGCTTTTAGAGGTCTGAGACGCTCTTTGTGAGCGCAGAATCTCAAGACAGTTCTGGAGGTAATAATACTGAACCACTTTGATGATGGACTTTGGCTGAGGGATTTTACAATGATCAAAACAACATTTCAGATGTTTTACAATGTACAGTAGTTGGTTTCCTGGTTTGTTCATGAATACCATCCCATTGCACCCTTTTTTATCATCACATGATCTGTTAAAACAAAATCACATAACTTTTTTATGTGCATGCTGTAATTTATTCTGTAAATGTTTTTTCCATTGAAGTTTATGCACATCATTTTTATCGGATAAAGTTTTTTTGTACTCAGTTGAGCACCTATATTTTATATGCAAATTTTCAAAATTGATGCGCATCTTGACATTTCTGTTTCATGCGATATTTCAAAAGTGCATTAAATGGCTCATGATATAAAGCAATTCATTCAGAGCACTTTTTGACCAGACATTTGAATTAATTGCTTTTGTACTGGAGATACAGACTGTCGTAAGGTTGAGTAAACAATTGACAGAGATTTCATTTTGATGTATACTTATCCTCTAATCAACACAGGCTCATTGTGAAAACGTAGCCCTGTGGACGTTTCTGGAGACAGCGAATTACGTAGGCGGAGATATGTATGGCTGCATTTAATTTTTTTAAACGAACGCTACGGGGCGGTGTGACTTTTCATGCTTACCAGCTGACCGCTTACCTCCATATTGACGGCATTCCGGCTGCAACCAGTTTGTCCCGTTAACGCGCCATGTACGTCGGCGGATTTGAGATGCAGAGAGGAGTTGACCACGAAGACGGGGGTTCAAGTCCGGTGAAGAGCGGTTCCAGAAAGCAGGTAAGACAAAAACAGAATCCAAAATATAAAACAAACAGGTGAATAGCAGGGTGAGAATGTGGTAAAATCTGAAAACGTGTTAAATAAAAAAAATTTAAGGCTTTTATTTTTTGGATCGGTTTTGAAACGTGTTGGTTGGGTTTAGGGAAGTGGGTGGGCGGGTCAATCGATAAAATTGGTTGGGTTTAGGGAGAGGGTGGGTCAGCCGATCGTTCGCTCAGTCAGTCAGAAAGTCTGTCAAAAAGTGAGTCGACAGCGGCCTCTGGTAGGTTTACGCGAGAACAGCAGGCGCGAATGGCACTCGCGAGGGAAATTTGAGATCTCAAAAAGCGTACACAGCCACCTCTGGCAGATTCGCGAAAACAAAAACTGCTGAAAAACGTGCCGCCGGGACGTATTTCGCGGTCTCCAGAACCGTCCATGGAGGTACGTTTTCAGAATGAGCCTGGTTTGCCTTTAATGGAATAGTTCACAAAAAAAATCAGCAATTAACTCTGAGGCGGTATGATTTTTTATTGACTTTTTATTAGAATAATTTTAGATTTAATTGCATATACAGTTGAAGTCAAAATTATTAGGCCTCCTGCGATTTTTCTTTTCCAAATATTTCCCAAATTATGTTTAACCTGTTAGTCAGCACTTACTTGTGGGGATTTACACCTACCTAATTTTAAATAGTAACAGGTCTTCACCCCAGTGAGCTACAAACAAAAATTAGGCATCACTGGAAAGAAGACACTTCTTTACTTTCTTTACTATGGTCTAGAAAGTTTCATGATAAAAAAAAGTTAGACATTATGAAGTAATGAGAAAAACACATACAAACACATGAAAAATAAAAACTGAAGTTGATTAAAACAATAAAATTGTCTCACCCAAAAAAGAATTGTGTTGTTTCAGCTCATTTTAAATAAGTAGTTTAAACAAGCAGCAAAAAAATAAAATTTATAGTGTACTCTTTTATAGAGTATACAAGGGTGAGTAAACTATGTCAGAACTACCCATTTAAGTGTTTTTAAGCAGCGGACACACTGTAATAAATGCTGGATTTCACACAATTGATTTGTGTAGGGAAAACATGAAGGAATTAAGTTGAACAAGCAGCAAAAACACATTATTTTGAGTCCACTAAACAGACACAATTTTGTATCTCTATGAAGATGCTTAGTACATTCATTCATTCATTCATTCATTCATCTCTCTCTCGCTCTCTCCCCTACTCTCAAGTTCAAGTTGCTTTATTGGCATGACATTCAATACAGTATTGCCAAAGCACTTCAAGTATGTAGTATATTAAAATCATTAAATAATAATATAAAAATTATAATAATACAGTAAATAAGACATAAATGAAAAAAAAAAAACAAACAAACAGATAATATATTTGATAAATATAAATATATAAATATAACAATTATAATCTCTCTCTCTCTCTCTCTCTCTCTCTCTCTCTCTTCTCTCTCTCTCTCTCTCTTTGCCACTTTCTCCTTCAGGCTTGGCATTGGAGAGTGTAACACAACACCCGATCTGGGAGACAAAGAAAGAGCCCAGTTCTTTTCAGGAATACACTCTTGCCAGTACAAAATATCTTTTTTTTTTCACTCTGTCCTTCAGCAGGGTTTACTACACAAATTTAACAGCATAATTAGATCGCTGCATTTCTCTTAGTTTCATCATGTATATGAGATTATAACACACACTTCCTTGGGGTGCAAAAATATAAACACAAGCAGCTCATAAAGGAGCTATTTGTATGCGCACAATTAGATTAGCTTGTATTTCAGCTTAAAAAGTGGTTGATTTCTCGGTGGTGCAACTTTTGGTTGCCTGTCGGATATGAAACTGTGGTTAATTCACTTCAGGACTAATCCTAGTGTTGTTTTGGATGGTTTGACGACATATCCGTAAATGAGTAAATTCATCAGGGCTTCACTAAAGGGACTTTTTGGACTTTGAACAGTTTGGTGCACCACCAGAGGGAGTACTCACCTGTGAAATGATGACTGAATAACCAGCAGTTGAGGGTCCAAATGTTTCAGAGGGTCTCGTGCCTCCCAGGGACAGCGCCCTGATCAGGCATATGCCAGGTAAGGAGTGATCTAAGAGGGTTGATGCATCTGATACCTCTGTTGTCAGATCAGGTTATGTGTCTGATGTCTAAGTGAGCTCCATTCAGCAAACCACAGAACTGTGTTCCTCAAAGTTTTGGTCAGAAAGCAGGCACATTTGATCAGTTGCACTTATGCTAGTCCAACGTTATTTTAGATTTAATTGTAGGTCAAAAAGTAAACACTTACTATTACCCCCCTATAAATAAATAAATAAATAAATAAATATATATATATATATATATATATATATATATATATATATATATATATATATATATATATATATATATATATATATATATATATATATATATATATATACATATATACAGTTGAAGTCAGAAGTATTAGCCCACCTTTGAATTTATTTATTTATTTTTTTTTTTCATTTTAAAAATATTTCCCAAATGATGTTTAACAGAGCAAGAAAATTTTCACAGTATGTCTGATAATATTTTTTCTTCTGGAGAAATTCTTACTTGTTTTATTTTGGCTAGAATAAAAGCAGTTTTAAATAAAATAAAAAACGTTTTAAGGTCAATATTATTAGCCCCTTTAAGCTATATTTACCTATATATAACCCTAATTACCCTAACCTGCCTAGTTAACCTAATTAACCTAGTTAAGCCTTTATATGTCACTTCAAGCTGTATAGAAGTCTCTTGAAAAATATCTGGCCAAATATTATTTACTGTCATCATGGCAAAAATAAAATAAATCAGTTATTAGAGATGAGTTATTAAAACTATTATGTTTAGAAATGTGTTGAAAAAATCTTCTCTCTGTTAAACAGAAAATGGGGAAAAAAATAAACAACTGTGTGTGTGTGTATATATATCTCAGCCAATCAGATTCGAGAGCCAGAACAAATATACATGTACATGTTCATTTCTTGTATTTATGTATTAATCGTTATTTGGTATCACTTTTCTATTAATTGGTCTTAACTGATTTGTACCTATACCGAAATTAATAATTTGTTACAATGTACTTATTGTGTAAATACCTGTCTTTACTTATGACTAGGCTCACACAGAATCTGCGCGCGCAGAATTCCCCAGATTTTCCGCAAATTTTTCGCAGAATTACGCAGATTTTTAGCCCATCATTAATTCTGTTTATTTACTTGTGTAAATGTGTGTAAATCTAAATTTATTCAGTTTTTAAATTAAGTACAGTAATATTATTGACTAATATGAAAATATTCATTTGATTTATTTACAATACAGTTTGTAAAGTAATATTTTCTGTCTTTTAGTAGAGATATTATATGAGAGACTAGCTTTGTTTACCAAATGAAGTGAGTCTAATTGGATTTGCAATTTAAGCATTAAATAAAAGTTAAAAAGGTATTATTTTTTGTTTCATATATTAAGGTTTTAGTTATGATACTCCCAAAATAATTCCACAAAAATCTGCAGATTTTTACCCAAATTCTCCTGCAGAAATAGCAAAAAAACATCCGCAGATTCCGTCTGGCCCTGCTTATGACTGATTATATACATGCATGTAATTGCATCTGTAATTCATTTACATCTTTAATTACACTGTTGACCATTCCTTGAATCTTATTTCACCCATACCCTTACCCATACCCCTAAACCTGTCCCTAATCGCTGTATCCTACCTCAAGAGCACCAGATGTGTACTGCAATACATTATAAACACAGTAATAACATTGTAATTATTTTTGATGCAATTACATATTAGTTAAGGCCATTTAATATAAAGTGGGACCCGTTATTTTATTGTTTTATTTCTTGATATTGTTATAATTCTGATTGTAAAAAAAAAATGTTTAAAATGTTTATTACAACAGGATAATGCCTAAATAATTAATATAATTTTATATACTACTCTTTTTAAGTGATGGTGTGTTATTATGATCTAAATTGAAAGTATAGCTCATTGAAAAAGCAGGAAGCAGTACTTATATAGTTCTCTCTCTCTGTGTGTTTGCGTGAAAGAGAGAGTGAGTTTATATGTCACTCAATTAATTATTTTAATCATTACTTTATATTATAATTATTATAAACAAGCATATAGGGTAATATTTAGATTTAGGCGTATATATATATATATATATATATATATATATATATATATATATATATATATATATATATATATATATATATATATATATATATATATATGGGGACGTGGTGGCGCAGTAGGGAGTACTGTCGCCTCACAGCAAGAAGGTAACTGGTTCGAGCCTCGGTTGGGTCAGTTGGCATTTCTGTGTGGAGTTTGCATGTTCTCCCCACATTCGCATGGGTTTCCTCGGGTTTCCTTGGGTAAGCTAAAAAATTGTCCTAAGTGTATGTGTGTGAAGGAGAGTGTATGGGTGTTTCCCAATGATGGGTTACAGCTGGAAGGGCATCCGCTGCGTAAAACATATGCTGGATAAGTTGGCGGTTCATTCCGCTGTGGCAACCCCGGATTAATAAAGGGACTAAGCCAAAAAGAAAATAAATGAATGTATATATATACAGTTGAAGTCTGTTGAATTATTAGACCCATTTATTTTTTTCCCCAATTTGTGTTTAATGAAGAGAAGATTTTTTCCAACACATTTCTAATCATAATAGTTTTAATAACCCATTTCTAATAACTGATTTATTTTACCTTTGCCATGATGACAGTAAATAATATTTTATTAAACATATTTCAAGAGACTTCTATACAGCTTAAAGTGACATTTAAAGGCTTAACTAGGTTAATTAGGTTAACTAGGCAGGTTAGGGTAATTAGGCAAGTTATTGTATAACTATGGTTTGTTCTGTAGACTATTGAATAAAAAGCAGCTGAAAGGGGCTAATAATTTTGACCTTAAAATGGTTTTTAAAAAATGTAAAACTGCTTAAATTCTAGCCAAAATAAAAGAAATAAGACTTTCTCCAGAAGAAAAAATATTATAGGAAGTACTGTGAAAATTTCCTTGCTCTGTTAAAGACCATTTGGGAAATATAAAAAAAATTCAAAGGGGGGCTAATAATTCTGACTTCATATATATATATATATATATATATATATATATATATATATATATATATATATATATATATATATATATATATATATATATTCTTGTTATAAATATGCAAGTACATTTTGCGTAATGTTTTCTTCAGTATATATTATTTACAATCTTTATTATGATTTTATTAACACAATTGCTGCAAAACTATTGTAAACAACAATTTTCAGAATAATATTTAAATGACAACAACAACAATAATAATAATAATAATAATAATAATAATAATAATAATAATATAATAATAATAGTATTATATTATGTAAATATAAAAATTCTGATTGTAAAAATGATTACAAAATATAATAGTACTTATTCTTTTTAGGTGATGGAATATTATTATGATCTAATAAGAAAGCAGCTCATTGAAACGGCAGGAAGCAGCTCTGTGTGTGTGAGTGTGTGCGTGCGTGAGAGAGAGAGGGGGGGAGAGAGCGAGAGAGAGAGAGAGTGTGTCACTCATATGTGTGTACAGTGAGTTGAGTAATGAGCGCGAGCACGGCTGTCTGTCTGAGCGCCTTCTGCTACCTCTACAGTACAGGCTGGAATAAGCAGACAGCGTCTCCAGCAGCGGAGTCATGATCCGCCGTCTTCCCCGGGACTCGTCTTCCGCTCGGAGAACCACCGACACACCATTGTGAGGCATCTGATATTGAACCAGCGGCTTTACTTCGGGCCATCGCATTGGTCGCTTTAACGCAGCCGGGGAGGATCTTGCGCAGTGGCGGCGGACACTTCGGGTGATGTCGGCTGGCCGTCACTCTTGACATCGGCCTCTGCTCGCAGGACGCACGGCGGAATGGGGTAGGAAAGCTCCGCGGTCACGCACCCACACAAGCTCGGCGTAAAAATGCCCTGACAGACCGCGTCGAACTGTCACGTATGGCGGCGCGTCGGTAGCGTTGCGCTCCGGCGCTGAACTCGCCGTCACAGCAGCAGCTGTAGGGGATCCTGGAGTTAGCCTCGCCTGCTAACTGCCTCTTCAGTGCAATGGATGCTAATGAGCTGACGATAGGCTCGGGCCCGTCTCCATGTGACCGTAAAAAGACAGGAAAGACTTGTAGCTGCTGCTTTAGAGCGAGTTAGGGCTTTTCGACTGTCGTTTGAAGGTCTGGGTTTGAGGAAAACGCGCGAGGCTGTTACAATGTCGCGACTGATTGGCAGAAAGAGGCAGGCACTTGAAGAATGTGACGGTGAATGTGGCCGCTGCTCTCCATCAAGTCAATAGAGAAGCGGTAGTAATACTGTCAGGCGTTAGCTTTTCTTATTGTGGAAAGTGCGTTGCGAACTGTCAGGGCATGCATGCCGAATATTTGTTTCTCTTTGCATTTTGAATATTGTGCAAATGAGTGTTGTGCACACACACATACACACACACACACACACAGTGGCCGTTGCATCACATAACAAAATATTAATCCAAGAAGCATTTACTGTAAACAAAGAGAGCACAAGCACTGTTTGTAAGCCAAACACAGACACAAAATACGTAAACTGTTTTGAATGTGAATGTTCATAGCTTAATAATGAGCATTTTCAGATTTAGAGTCCTCATTTATGTCATTATAAACTTACGTTCATCCTTGGAAAAACAAAAGCAGATTTTTGGAGTTCAGCTGAAGCGCTCGCTCCTTTCTGTGCAATAGTAATGAATGGGGATTGAAGCTTGTGAGCTAGAAAAGGAGACCAAAATATTGTAAAAGTGATTCATATACTGTACGACACATGGATGATGTTCTGAAGCCCTTACAAAAGGGATAGTTCACCCAAAACTACAAATTCTGTCATCGTTTACTCACCAAAACTTACCAAAGATGTGTGAACCTTCTTTATTCTGTTCAAAACAAAAGGAATTATTTAGAAGGAAACTTGTAACCACTGACTTTCATGGTATTTGTTTATAAGTCAGTCATCACAGGTCTTCAGCATTCTTCAAAATATCTTCTTTTGTGTTCAACAGAAAGTTATAAAAGGTTTGGACCACTTGAGGATGAGTAAACAGTGAGTAAATGTTCATTTTTGGGTGAACTATCCCTTTAAACAGATTTATGTGAGGAAATGCATCAAATTTACCACCAGTGAAGCTCTGCGAAGGGATCATTGAGTTCAAATCAAGTCTCAATTTTCGAATCATTCAAACTGGTTTTGTGAACTCGATCAGCAGATTCATTCACTCAAAGGAATAATTCATTCATGAAGTTTTGTGAATGTGCCAAGGAGAACTAGGGCAGATGTGGAGATATTCAATAAGCAGTGGCTTAAATCGTATTCTTTTAGCCACACAAGTTTGTTGTATAGTTTCAGAAGACCAATAATGGAATTTGTATAGGCCACTTTTATGGTACTTTTATCCAGATTCGTTTGCAATCTTGCTGCTTGGCATGCCTAGTTATTCATAAAGTGATCAGCACATACTGCATTGAAGATGTAAGTCATATAGATTTGAAAGTAATGTCAAAATTGATGTTTTGGCTGAATTAATACTAACTACACCTTTGTGAATGTGAGGGAAAGTCAATTAAAATGACTCTTAATTGGTGGTTGACCAGGAAAATAACTGCGAAACGATTTAGTAAAGTGCATTTCTTGTTTGAGAATGACCTTTCCGTTGATGTTTTTAGTTTCTAATAGACTTGAATTAAAGTACAAGTGTTCCAATGATTTTCTGGATCACTTTAGATTTGTTTACCTCAATATATTATCAGATATTCCTATGAAAAAGCACATGCTTGATTGATTAATTGATAAAGATGCAAGCTTTATGGATGTTCATGATGATTTAGTAAACACTATAGACATTGAGGGGGTGTGTCATCCCCCAATATTTACATGTGGCCAAATTGTCATTATACAGTGGCTTGTTTGTTGTTATGATCACCAAAAAGGATTTGTATGTTGCTCTGCATTAGCTGTCTAAAAAAATTGATTGAGTGATTGAAATGATTGCGATGACCAATCAAATCAAAGTGGACAGGTTTACTGTTTACAGTAGCAGAGCACAAATTCCAGCTCAAAGGATCAGTTTTAATGTCGAAAGAGAGCAAAGATTAAAGTACAAAACTACAAAAATGACTGAAATATATATATATATATATATATATATATATATATATATATATATATATATATATATATATATATATATATATATAAACAATACTAATACAAACTGATTACTGAAAATATAATAACATTTACATTAATCATGTCATAACTGTATTTAATGAGACAAGCTGTGCTTTGCATGTAAAACATATCAAATAAAAGTCCATGCATGCATATAACACTTGCTATTAATATTAGTTATGGCTGGGCGATATGGCCAAAATGCAATCTCATTAATTATTTTCTATATTGAACGATAACCATATGTATTTCGATAGAAGTTGTTAGGGCTGTGCGATTTGGGGAAAATATCTAATTGTGATTTTTTTTTTTTGGACAGATATTGCGATTTGGTTTACGATTTAATTCAAGCTGATTTTAGTTTATTCGAGCCTTCAGCTCTTAAGCTTTAACTCTAGAAATAAAAAATTACCTGTTTTTGTTCAGTGTATGTGACTTTGAAACCAAAATATTCACCTATTACAAATTCTGTTTTTCTTTGATATGAATTCGTCTATTAATGCTTCTGAAGCTCCATAATCCCAGTTGTCAGTGTTTTCCTGTTTGTTTTCTTTTTTTATTATGGGCATAGTTCAGTTGGCTCACTCAATTGGTTAGTTATAAAGCCCTAGTCAGATCACACAATTTCCTTGACGTAGGGAAGTCGTGGGGAGTCGTAAATGACAAATGGACGTCAAGATTCAATCATTTCTTCTTGTGTAATGTGGCATAGTTCACGATAGGCATGGGTCGGTATAAGATTCTGACGGTATGATAACCTTGGATAAAAATATCACGGTTTGACGGTATTGTGATTACTGCTTTAAAATATATTCTTTTTAAATGTCTGGGTCAAAAACAAAACTCTTTTCCCCTTTGAACACCATTGATCTTATTTTGAGAAAACTTTAAAATATTTTGGAACAGATTTCATTACAATTTAAAAGGACATCTTTGGATATCTTTTCTGCTGGAGACACTGTTGTCCTAAAAAACGTAAATTAAAAATCTTACATATACCGAAGGAACAGTATAGCAGAAAATGTTGTCGGTTTTAAAACCTTGACTTTTCCAAACCGCGGTATACCTTGAAAACCGTTATCGTCCCATGCTTAGTTCACGACAACCGATAGATACCATGTCTGCGCTGCATCACGACACCATCGCAGAAATCTAGCATGTTTAATTTTCTGAAGCAGAAAATTTCTTGCGATTAACTAATCGCAACATTTCAAATTGCGATTTCGATTAATCACACAGGCCTAGAAGTTGTTAATGCTTCCAGATTTAAAAGAGTACCCCAAAAATGGCTGAAGCCATAAAAATTAGAGGGTCCATTAAATGGCATAACATATTTTCATCCGATAAATTATCGGTGGCTGAAAATTCGGGAAACTCTAATATCAGCACTCTTTTAGATTCCCATTATTGCACATTTCTGCTATGTAATTGGCTCTTAGATCAATAAAGAGTAAAGAAGTCCAGAGCTTATCATAGTTATTGACATACATTTGATCATGATTCGATATAATATCGTTTATTGGCCAAGCCCTGACATAAGGCCCAATCCCAATTCTCTTCTTGTACTCCTACCCCTTCCCCTTGGCCCTTGAAACAACGTGTGAAGGGGAACGGCTTCAAAATTGACCCCTAAGAAATGGGACAGCACTACAACACCTCATCATACGTCAACATATATCATTACGATCTCTTTTTCGTATGAGATCGACGATCGCAACTAAGCATGGGACGATAACCGTTTTCAAGGTATACCGCAGTTTGAAAAAGTCAAGGTTTTAAAACCGCCAAAATTTTCTGCTATACCGTTCTTAAGGTATATTCATTCATTCATTCATCCATTTTCTTTTCGGCTTAGTCCCTTTATTAATCTGGAGTCGCCACAGCGGAGTGAACCGTCAACTTATCCAGCACATGTTTTACGCAGTGGATGCCCTTCCAGCCGCAACCCATCTCTGGGAAATATCCATACACACTCACCCACACTATGGACAATTTAGCTTACCCAATTTACCTGTACCGCATGTCTTTGGACTGTGGGGGAAACCGGAGCACCCGGAGGAAACCCACGCGAACGCAGGGAGAACATGCAAACTCCACACTGAAACGCCAACTGACCCAGCCGAGGTTCGAACTACCTACTGCGCCACTGCGTCGCCCTCCTAGGGTATATGTTAGATATTTTATATACTTTTTTCATTTTGTTTTTTAGCACAAGAGTATTGTATCTCCAGCAGAAAATATATCCAAAGATGATTCATTTTGAATTATTTAGCCTGACATGTTTACTGTTTAGGGGGAAAAAGTGTTTGTTTTTGACCCAGACATTTAAAAATAATATATTTTAGAGCAGTAATCACAATACCGTCAAACCATGATGTTTTTATCCAAGGTTATCACACCGTCAGAATCCTATACCGGCCCATGCCTAATCGCGACTGCTGTAGTTATTCCAGTTGTGTTATGTGTGGGTACAGTATTTATCTTGAGGAAATCACTGAAGGCAACAATATCATGTTATCATAAGGATATAATGTTGCAATAAGTTTGTAACTGTACTGTGCATTTACACCGTGGCCATATTCATCTAAACCAGGGGTGGGCAAACTCGGTCCTGGAGGGCCAGTGTCCTGCATAGTTTAGCTTCAACTCTGATCAAACACACCTGAACATGCTAATCAGTGTCTCCAAGATCACTAATTATCTATAAGCAGGTGTGTTTGATCAGAGTTGGAGCTAAACTGTGCAGGACACCGGCCCTCCAGGACCGAGTTTGCCCACCCCTGATCTAAACACACGAAAACAACATTAACATTATACCAGACACTGTAAAAAGCTCATTCCCAGCCACTAGACTTTTCTGACAGGGTATTCAAGTGTCATCGAGTGACAGAATGTTGTGGGACTGCTGTACAGCAGTTACTATGGATTAAAGATAATAACATTAAAATAAATAAAATTTATCGGTTTTTATTTTAGCTTTTTTTTTAAAGCATGTTGGTGAAACGAACGCGGTTATGAATATATTAAAACATGTGCTTGTTTGTTGTAAAAATTCGCAATAATCACAAAAATGCTAATCTCCTTACTTCCGTGTGCAGCCATGTTGCCGTTATAAATGTTGTATTCTGGGAAATTTTCTTACCCCTTGGAGGACCATCTAGCCCAGGGGTGTCCAAACTCTGTCCTGGAGGGCCGGTGTCCTGCAGATTTTAGCTCCAACTTGCCTCAACACACCTGCATGGATGTTTCTAGAAAGCCTAGTAAGTGCTTGATTAGCTAGCCCAGGTGTGTCTGATTGGGGTTGGAGCTAAACTTTGCAGGACACCGGCCCTCCAGGACCGAGCTTGGACATGCCTGATCTAGCCCTTCCCCTTAGCCCTACGCCTTCAAACTGAATAGAATTGAGACACCCCTACCTCTTCATGTGAACACGGAAACCAGGGGTAAGGGCTAAGGCATAGAATTGGGATTGGGCCTAAGTCATAGAATTTCCTTTACTGCTTTATTTCTTTATGCTTAAAAATATGGTTCTCTATTATTGAAGACATGATTGTGTCCTTGGCAGCCGTATTCATCCTGACTGCAGCACTAGCTTCTTTTTTTTGACTTTGGCATGGCAAATAACAGTCTTGAAGGAGTAATTTAACCAAAAGCGTTCATCCTTGGAGCACAATTGTTTTGCAAAATTGGTTAGTGCCACTCAAGCTTCCGACATGACACCATAAAATAGTCCATGAAACTTGTGCACTATATTGGAAGCTATATATATATGACAGCTTTATTTCTGAAACTTGCTTGTGTTTAAATATGGCACATGGAAACCCTCATTTATATTCGCTGTATGAAATGAGCAGCTGAGACCTTTTGCAATATATATATGTATTGTTTTGTACGGAGAGAAGTTATGGAGAATTAAGAATTCTTCTTGAAACGGTGTATTTCGTTGGGGATAGTGCAGATTGGGGCTGGTTTCGGTTTTCTTGAGGATTGATTGGATTGTGAAATAGGGAGCTTGTAGACATCCCACAAAACAGTTGTAGTTTCAGAAGCCCATCGATATTATTGTTTTGTAAATCATATATAATATGCATAAGATACATAACTAGCATATGAGTAGTCCATTAAGTTTCAGTAGTCCATTTCAAATGAATATTTGACTCAATTTGAATTATATGACAGCTTTTCTTCTAAACTTGCATGCATTTAAATATGGCACATAACACCTTTATTTATTTTGCTTTATGGAAATGAGTGGCTGTGACGTTTTGCAAAACATCTGTTTTTTTATTTTACAGAAAGAATCATGGAAGATTGTAACAGCAAGTTAAATGATATACATTATTAAATAAATTATATACATCAGTTAAATAATATACATTATATATATATATATATATATATATATATATATATATATATATATATATATATATATATATATAGTTAATATGCTGTTTTAATAGAAATAGTCCTATTAAATTTGTCTTTTGAGAGTTAAAGTGGCCGATTTTTTTTTTTTTTTCTTTTTCTGTTGTGTTTGGCTTGATCGAGCACCCGACTTCAAGAATTTCTTAGATGTGTACACAGATTTTTTTCTTAATATGTAGTTTTATACATAATATACATAAATAATATACATTTCTGGTCTGAAATGTGCATTAAAAGTCGATATTTCTGCATGAAAGTGTATATGGTGAGAATGGTGCATATGGAAGCTTGATGTTTTTATCTGCTGAGAATTGATTGGATTGAGAAAGTGGGACTTGATGACATCACCACATGGAAAGGGTAGTTTTTGCTTCTTTAGAGAAACGGCAAAATCATACAATTTTTTTTAGCAAATCAGGAACATTTAAAGTGATATTTAGTAATGTAGTCTTTTCATTTGAATAAAAGTTCCCATCACGTGCACTACACAAAAAAAAAAACAACCCAGGCTCATTCTGAATACATACTCCTATATACATTTCTGGAGAGCACCAAATACGTCCCAGGAGCTATATTTTTTTGCAGTTTTTGTTTTTGCAAATTCACCAGAGGCCGCTGTGTATGCTTTTTTAAAGCTCAAAATTCTCTTGTGAGTGTCATTCGTGCCTGCTGTTCTTGCGTAAATCCACCAGAGGCCACTGTTGACTGACTGATTGACTGACCAACTGATCCCCGACCCTCGTTTCAATAAAAATCCCGATTTTCACGATTTCACGATATTATAATTACTGCTCTAAAATATATTCCTTTTAAATGTGTGGGTAAAAACAGCAACCTTTTCCCCCCACTGAACACGGTATATTTAATTTTAACATTTAAAATATTTTGAAACAATAAACATGCCAGGGTAAATAATTAAAGTAAGTCATTGACTTCTGCTGTCTTCATTAATTTCAAAAACACTGATTTCTTTACAACTTGAAAAGGCATCTTTGGATATCTTTCTTTTCTTTGGATATAAATTAAGTCACTGCAATGTTCAAGTCTATAGCATGCTTGGATGTTGGTTTATAAGCGATTTGTCACTCAAATGTTTCCTGAGTCATGGACTGACCCATAGCTTTTGACGTGAAGGGTTCTTTTCTGCTGGAGATCGTGTTGCTCTAAACAAAACTCAATAAAATAGTTGTTAAAAAACATGTAAAAAAATACAAGTACCTTAGAAACCTTGACTTTTCAAAATGGCTGTAAACCTTGAAACTGGTTATCGTCCAATTTCTAGCACCCACACACTTCCCTAAACCTGATGAACAGTGTTTTAAAAACCAATTCAGAAAAAGAAAAGCTCTCACAGCCTTCAGGGACTTTTGTTTTTGTCTCACCTGCTTTCTGGACAAACTGGAAACGGGAGGTAAGGGCGAAAAGGAACGGCGTCCCGTAGCAATACCATAGTAATACCGCCCCGTAGCGTTCGTTTTAAAGACGAAATCCATACGTACTTCTGGCTACATAATTTGCAATCTCCAGAAATGTAAACAGGGTCTGTTTTCAGAATGAGCCTATGTTGCAAAAAATTTTTTTGCTGCTTGTTCAAACTATATATTTATAATGAGTTGAGTTTACACAATTATTGAGGTTTTTTGGTGGGACAAATTCATTGTTTTATGTTCAACCAACTTAAATTTGTGAAAAACATTTAAGTCAACCTAATTAATTTGTGTTGGGACAACATAAAGGCTGGTAGCTAGCTCTCTGCAACTTTTACATGGTCGCCCACTGAAGCTAAACAGGGCTGCAGCCGGTCAGTACCTGGATGGGAGACCACATAGGAAAGCTAGGTTGCTGCTGGAAGTGGTGTAAGTAAGACCAGCAGGAGGTGCTTAACCTGTGGTCTCTGTGGGTCCTAATGCCCCAGTATAGTGAAGGGGAATTTATTCTGCTCTGAGCGCTGTCTTTCTGAGCGCTGAGACGTTAACCGAGGTCCTGACTCTCTGTGGTCGTTAAAAATCCCAGGATTTCCTTCGAAAAGAGTAGGGGTTTAACCCTGGCATCCTGGCTAATTTGCCCACTGGCCTCTGTTCATCATAGCCTCCTAACCATGGTGATGGATGAGGAGATTGTGTAAATGTGTAAAGCGTTTTGTCTGAAAAAGCACTATATAAATATAAGGAATTATTATTATTATCATTATTAATTGTGTGGAACCCAGTCTATAAAAACTATTCTGAAAAAATGTCATACAATTCCTTCATGTTGTCGCAACATAAACCGATTAAGATACTTAATTGTTTTTACAAATTTAAGTGTATTGAACATAAAACAATTTGGTTGTCCAAAAAAACGTAATAAATTATTAAAACAATTATTTTTAACTTTTATTATTTTTAAAAACTTTTTTACTTACTTAAATACTTGTTATTTCATTGAAAAATAAACTTATTATTAATAAAACTTATTATTAATGTCTTATTAATGTTTGAATAAATAATGTATGTAATATATTACATATATTATATTAAAATATATGTACGTTAAAAAATGTATTGTTACACCTTAACTCAAATAGATTTTTTTAATAAGCCCTCATGTTGTTAATTGTTATCAATATTATTTTAATTGTTTGTTTATTTGCTTATGCGACAGAAATCTCTGTTTGTTCACTGTGTACACTGAAACGCTCACATAATTCTTTTTTTCCTGTCAGATCTCCAGGGCCTCAGTGACGCAAGCTGATTAAGTTAGTGCAGTGCGTGTGATAGAGGCAGAGATAGTGATACTATGAGCTGACCCCAGATCAGACAGAGCTGATAATGTTTTCTCCTGATAGTTTCGGCACCGCGGTCGCTTTCAATTAAACGCATCTTTTCCCCCCAAATCCGCTCCATCATAAGACGCCTACCGACCGTCAGTATAGTGCGAGTTTAGAGGGAGAATGTGTGAAGTGTATTCTGGCAGTATTTTGGCTGCTCTTTAGCCCACTGGCCACACAAGCCATTAGCTGTAGCTGCGAGCGTGATATCCTAGCACGCTATTTTTAGCAGCTCACAGAGTTTGCAACTTGATCTGAATTGTCTTTGAGGCCCAAGGCTCTCTGTGCGCTCTGCCCCACATTGGCTCAACACCTCGTAGACATCAGCGAATGTTTTAGAGCGATCCGCCCAAGAGATGTGCTTTTACCGTGATCTGGATCATCTATAATGTCTTTTGACGTCACAGAGATCAGGGGAACGTGACGTCAATCTCTGATTGCTGCATGGGGGAAATTCGCCCACCCTTGTCTGACCCTTTAGACTCTTTATCATCATGTTGGAGGGATTTTACCATGCAGGAGATAATATTTAGGTGTTTACCCCGTTCAGTTTTTTTAATCTACATTTAAAGTGACTGTATGGAAATGGAGTTACTCATAGATCAATGACGTGATGCTACCCAGCAAACAATTTTGTGTTTAATAGACATCTAATAGACATCTGAACGTAGACAGCTTGTTTTAAACAAGGCTAAACTTGGGCTGTCAGTGAAAATCTAATAGACATCTAAGAATAGCCCAAAACTAGACTAGTCGTCAAATAGACAGATTAAACATACTTTATATGTATAGTCATTCATTTCTGTTTATTTGAGGACTAGTTTAGTTTTGGCCTATTCTTAGACGTCTATTAGATTTTCACTGACAGCCCAAATTTAGCCTTGTTTTAGCCAACACGACTATGTTTAGACGTCTATTAGGCATCTATTAGACATCTATAAAAACAAAAAATGCTTGCTTGGCAGTTTCATCTAATTTATCAATTAGCATTAGTGCTGCACAATATATAGTTTCAGCATAGGTATCGCAGTGTGTTCATCCGCAATAGTCTGAATCTGAATGTGGAATCACTATTATAATTGATCATAATTGAGTCATGTTTGAAAACGCTCATGATTGTGGAGTCATTGCAACCTTTAAATCATAAAGTTACCAAAACATTGATCATTTCTGTGTGGTTTTTATCATTTAAGTCAGTATTCAGGCATAAGAAATGAGGCTTTTAGGAAAGTACTTTGAGAAAGATTCATTCTATTTATGTATATATACACACAATGAAGACTATACAGTGTTATTTTCATTCATTCATTCATTTTCCTTCGGCTTAGTCCCTTTATTCATCAGGGGTCGCCACAGCAGAATGAACCGCCAACTTATGCAGCAGATGTTTTACACAGTGGATGCCTTTCCAGCTGCAATCCAGTGCTGGGAAACACCCACACAAACTCATTCACACACACCCAACACACACACACATTCACAGACACTACTGTCGATTTATACAATACAATTTAATACAATTACAAATACAATAATATTATTCTATTTGTTTGTTTATTTGCTTATGCTACAGAAATTTCTATTTGTGCACAGTATATATTAAAATTTAAAATATTAGAAAAAAAGGTTAAAATTGTTAATTTAATATAAAGTATTAATTAAATGTTAAACATAAAGTATGTAAAGTAAGTAAACACTGAAAGTTTATTAAACGTAACAAATAAATAATCATTCATTCATTTCCCTTCGGCTTAGTCCCTTTATTCATCAGGGGTCGCCACAGCGGAATGAACCGCCAACTTATCCAGCATATGTTTTGCCAGCAGATGCCCTTCCTGCTGCAACCCAATACTGGGAAACACCCATACACTCTCACATTCACACATATACTCTCCGCCCAATTTAGTTTTATTCAATTCACCTTTACCAAGTTGCCGGTTCATTCCGCGGTGTCCACCCCGGATTAATAAAGGGACTAAACCGAAAAGAAAATGAATGAATGAATTCACCTATACCACATGTCTTTGGACTGTGGGGGAAACATGCAAACTCCACACAGAAATGCTAACTGGCCCAGTCTGGACTTGAACCAGTGACCTTCTTGCTGTGAGGCGACAGTGCTAACCACTGAGCCACCATGTCGCCCCAAAACAAATATAATATTAAGATTTCTAAAATCCAGCATGATCAGTGACATGGCTTCAGTTTCAGTGCCAACTTATTCTTCAAAATGCTTAAATATAATTCATAAAAATATCTATTATTTATTTTATTTAAATTATTATTAAAAACTAATATTATTTTATAAATAATAGATAATATAATAAATGAATTATTCAATATATATTAAATAAATCTGTAAAATAAACTCAATTATAAAAATCACTAAAAACATTACAATGAAACATATTTTAGCAATATTATAGCAATAAGATATATTTTAAATATCTTAACGATATTAGGAACAGAATAAGATGTGTAGAGACGTTGAAAAATTCAAGGAAATTTTATTTCATTTTTTCAATCACTTGTAATATGTTAAAATTATCTAAAAGTTTTTAAACCTTAAGAAACCAAAACATTAAAACAAGAAAATTACACTCTTATCCTTCATCAGACCTTGACACATTTTTAAACTAGATTGAAATATATGTATTTCCTGTCATTTGTTTAAAACTCTTGGTGAATTCACAATGTATATTTGCGCAATCAAAATCCTCATGTTAAATCACCAAGTTGTCAAATCGAGATTGCTCCTCTTAGTGAGGGAGAATGTCACCAATTAGTTCAGTAGCATAATACGTGTCAACACCATTTCCATATAAGGGTTTCCTGCAAACTCTTTCCAGTGCTGTCATTCAATGCTTTTAGCAAACAGGTTTCTTGAACACTCCCTCCATCTGTGATTGGCTGAGCAAACAGATTGTCCACTCGAACCCAACCCATTGGTGCAGTCAACACTGCTGCGTCGTGGCTGCTTGGGATTCTTAGATAAACAGAGCAATGTTTTCATAGCGCCACAGAGTCACAGTGTTTACACTTTTTCAGAGGAATCGACCTAGAAATTCCATACTTGCAGTTCTCTGCAGACTCTGGATAGAAGAAATAATCTGAATGTAAATTAAACTGAAAACCAGTTCCATGAAAACAGGATCTCATTGAACATTTAATTTATACCTTACCCTGTATGTGATGATAATAATGATGATAATAATAAATAAATAAAACATTTGACTTGGTTTTATTCCTTTAAATTACACACATACAAATCAGTGACTTGAATAATCTTATGGATAATTTTATTTCTGAATTAAAATAATCTTTCTTATACATTAAGGTGTATATAAAATAATAATAATAAAAAGCCAGGGTGGTAAAATGGTGCTGATATCACAAAAATTCTCTTTAATAAAAGGAAAAAAAAACATATATAAATATTATAATACACACACACACACACACGCACACACACACGCACACACACACGCACACACACACGCACGCACGCACGCACGCACGCACGCACACACACACACACACACACACACACATATATATATATATATATATTTTTTTTTTTTTTTTATTACTTTGAATTTCCTCTTCTACAAATGCAGTTTATTTAGTTCATTCGTTTTCTTTTCGGCTTAGTCCTTTTATTGATCAACGGTCGCCATAGCGGAATGAACAGCCAACTTAGGCCAACAGGGGCAAACAGTTGTATACAGGCATTCCAGAGTCGTGGTCATAAAACAGGCGGATGGTCAAAAGGCAGGCAGCAAGCAACGTAAACAAACAAAACAAAGCGAGGGTCAGGAAAGGCAAGGCAAGGCAAACGCGTCGTAATGTTCACAATAAACAGGTAAACAAGACTCAGCAACTAGTGTGTGTGTCTGTGCTGCTTTTAAAATCCATGTCATCAGTTCTGAACAGCTTCAGATGTGTGTGTTAATCAGCAGACAACCGGAACAGGTGTGAGTGTATGGTGCATGACTGGATCTCTAGTCCATGTGACGGCGGATTTGTAGTTTTTTAGCTATATGTGTTTTTACCAGCTATCTGCCAGGATTAGATCGCTCGTGATTGTGACTATATATATATATAGAGAGAGAGAGAGAGAGAGAGAGAGAGAGAGAGAGAGAGAGAGAGAGAGAGAGAGAGAGAGAGAGAGAGAGAGAGAGAGAGAGAGAGAGAGAGAGAGAGAGAGAGAGAGAGAGAGAGAGAGAGAGAGAATGAAGTCAAATGAAGTCACATGCATTGCTTAGGTGTGAGTTTTTCACAGACTTCTCTTACAGAGTCTCGCCATTCTACAGCTTGATTTTCTTTCTCTGAAAGCATTTAAGAGTTTCCTCGGCTGTGTTTTAGATAATTGTCTTGCTGAAATTTCCTCCCTGGTTTCATCATCATCATCCTGCTAATGTAGATGTTGTACTAAAGCAGCGAATATTCATTTACACTGACTAAAGGCAGAGGGTTGCTGAAGAACTACTGAGATTTCAGCTGCTGTCTGGGCTTTTACTGCCTTTCTACACCTCCCTTTCTTTATGTGTTCAATAATTTTTTCCTGCGTCATTTGATTTTATTACACATAACTTCATTTGTAAACTAATTAATATTGTTTTCTTTGCATATATGAATTTATTTGGTTGTTATCAACATCCGACATCTTTAGAAATATGTTTCCTGAGAAAAATGGTGACGTGTTCAATACTTATTACTCACTATATATATATATATATATATATATATATATATATATATATATATATATATATATATAGATAGATAGATAGATAGATAGATAGATAGATAGATAGATAGATAGATAGATAGATATACATATAGGTTTAACAAGGTTACATTAGGTTAATGAGGACAGTGATTGCTCTAGCCAATTGAAAAATATATATAATTTTCTTAATAATTAATAATTATTAAAAAAATAAATAAAACTGCTTTTATTGGAGCCACACTAAAAGAAATAAGACTTTCTGCAGAATAAATATATTATGTGAAATACTGTGAAATGTTCTTACTGTGTAAAGCATAAAAATGTAAAAATTATTTAAAAATTATTAACATTTAAACTGTATAGAACATTTAGCTTCATATAATAAATTATTGCATTTTTAATTCAGCAAAGCATAAGCTAATAACCATAATCTGCCTATATTTGTAAAATTAGCAGTATTCATTAACTGGATTGTGTGTTACAGAAAAAAACAGCAACTTTTTCTCAGGACAATTGTGAGTTAACTGAGGACATGAGTGTGGTTGGAGTGACTACAGTAAACCTCAATTTAAAATCTTCAATTCACTTCCCCCTCTGCAGAAACAGACAAACAAACGCTTTAAGGAACTAAACTAGACTACATTGTGACATCACGTTTTAGCAAGAAGGAGCATTTATCTGATAATGCCTATGAGTTCTTGAGATTATTTCTAACTTTTTTACAGAGAGAGAGAGATGAATAAGGAAATGAGAGGGAAAACAGCAGGAAGTGAGATCACTGAATGACGCAATCTGGATTCAAACCGAACGTCAAAGAGCAACCCTAAACCTAACCAGCATTTTAAGTCTAATGAGGACTGTAATGAGGACACCTTAAAACAAAGTACAACCAATATAAGTGTAAGTATACAAAATGAATTGTGCTGAGAGTTGTGAATGGTGTTTTGGGAGGCTAAACACACAAGGTATGCATTTAAGGGTTAAAATCTACATACATTGCAACACTTTTAGTTTTTTCTTTTGCTCTTCACGTCTTCAGCTCTCAGGAAGTTTACATATCAGCTACTAATGTTCAATATTAATTGTTACATTCATCTTAACTGATTTGCTGAAAGGCACAATTTGGTAGGTGAGTGTTAGATACAGTGCAGTGGGATTGTAATCTACAGTTTACACATTCATTTAGCCTGCGGCCAAACCAACCTGTTGGCAAAGGCTGCTGCTTTGTCTTTAATTAGTGTGTCAAGAAAGCACAGTTGAACTTCAAGGTTTGGTTTGCCATAGGTATGTCGAGGTATGTGCGTCAAACATAGTTTATGGATGAATCAGCAGAGTAAGTCAATCAGTTTATGTGAATATCTTTACTTTACTATCTGACTTTATTGAAGCATCATCCTTTTTGGTGCATGGAGAAAAGAAAACATTTTGTATGTAGCCCCTTTTAATGTGTTTTCATTTGTGATTTGAAGGTAAATGCGTCATTTAAGTGATTATTTTTGTGTGTGTGTGTGTGTGTGTGTGTGCTAACTTTTTAATTATTTAATTCATCCTTAATAAACCATATACAAACTTCAAACCAACTTTAATCGACACATTTTTAAAGGTATAGTTCACCCAAAAATGAAATGTACTCTTTGGCCCCGTTTACACTGCCAGTTAAACCCAATTCAGATTCTTTGCTCATATGTGACACAGATCGGATCTGTTCTATGAAGGTGTAAACATGAAAAAAACACATGTATTTGGAAATTCAGAGATCGGTTTCAGGCCTCCTTCATATGTGGAAATGAAGCAGATATCAATATGTGACAATGCAACTATCATGTAAACAGGCAGATCGGATTTATTGAGGCATTCAGTTTTGTACGTCATTAAACTTGTGACATTGTGGTACTTCTCTGCGGTTTAATGACGTAGAAGGAGGAGCGTGTGTGTTGACGCAGACTCTGTAAACAACAACAACAGAGGAAACATGGAGGAGGAAATTGGTCAGTCTCCACAATTTGTTTCCACCAGACCTGAGATCTCTCTCGTAGCCACAAATTCCTCTGATTGGTGGAGGACACATATATAAACCATAGATGCAAGCTGAAAAGATGGCCCTTTCCCTCCGCCTCCACCTCAAAATCATTTTAAAGTTGGGCGAACTTCGCATATTTCGCAGAGCTAAAAGCAAGACAATTTCTTCCATCGTGGCTAGTGTGGTGCAGATGCTAGAACCCGCCTTTACGCATACACGACGCCGTAAATTGTATGGCAAGTGTAAACCCATGAATCAGATATGGGTCACAATTAAAAGGACGTGTAAACGGACAGGCAAAAAAAATCAGATATAGGCAACACATTTAAATTGGGCATCAAGACCTGACAGTGTAAACAAGGCCTTTTACTCAACTTTGACTTGTTCCAAACCAATTTGAGTTTGTTTTTAAGATATTTCGAAGAATGTTAAAAACCTGTAACTATTGACTTCCATTGTAGGAAAAACAAATGCTATGGAAGTCAATGGTTACCGGTTTTCAAAATATTTAAAAAAACTTCTGTTCAATAGAATAAAAAACCTTAAACCAGTTTCTGACAAGGGAAGGGTGAGAAAATAATGAAAATATTCATTTTTGGGTGAACTATCCTTTTAAGACTGCGTGTGAAGGATTAGAATAGAACAGTTAATTTTAACTTAACGTTAACGTTTGTATTGAATACTTATTTTTATTTAGTATTGTTACTTAACCTGATTACAATAATAAAAATAAATCAATATACGATTAAAAACATGAGTTAGCTATGATCTAATAGTAACATATATATATTTAAAAATTATATATAACAATTAAATTCACATTAACCTAAATGAACAATGGACTGACCTAACCATAACCCTAACCTTAACCCTAACAGGAAAGAGTCTAATATTGTAGCTGTCCACAAAATACAGTAGCTGGAGTAACTCTGAGGCATGTGGATGAGTTATAGGGGACCTATTATGCAAAAATACCCTTTATAAGGAGTTTAAACAAAGTTGTGTGGTAACTGTGTGTGAATTTAACCAGCTTTGAATGGTAAAAATGTACAATTTCTTTATTTTAATAATCACATTTGATAAAAACAGTCTGCAGAAACACTTTGATTGACATTTTTCCTTTGTACGTGTCATTAAAGGGGGAAAGCCCCGCCCATTAGTAACCATCTCTCCCTCATTAGCAAAGGACGATGTTAGTCTTGTTTTTGAATCTGCCACTATGCTGACACATAGGCTGCGACCGAAACCGCCTACTACTCAGTAGGTACTGCATTTGAATTTAAACGTACTACTCGGCCGTTAGAAAAGTATGCTCAATACAGTATGAATGGAAGAAATATGAATGGAATTCGGACGTACTACATTTGCCATTTTATCATGGACATTGTGACCTACCTGCGTCAGTTGCGTTGCTTCACTCCCATTCATGAATTCTCTCGTGGGGCATCATGGGATGGCGCAGCATATATGGGATGCGCAATTCAGAATCTCACTGGAAGTAGTAGGTCATCCGCGTACTTCTCGCATACTGATTTTCGAATTCTATGAATTCGGACGTACTACTCAGCTTGCATTCTGATTTTAGCATACTGTATAGTATGGAAGTATGCGGTTTGGGAAGCAGCCATAGCATCTGTAGCTCCACCCTCTTTTGAAAAGAGCACAGTCTCATTTAAATTTAAAGTGACAGTCAAAATAGACCAAAATAGCACAATTAGGATCAAAGCCTAAAAGGGGCAGTTTCAAAGAGTTTTTCGTTGGGTACATTATTCGTGGGGTATTTTGAGCTGAATCTTCACATGCACATTTTAGGGACGTCTTATTTTGCATCTCGTAAAAAGGGGAATAATAGGTCCCTTTTAAGCTAAACGGCTCAGTATACACACATTCATCTCCATTGATTATAAATGAGTGTAATTGGCATGATTTGCCATGTTATGAGGTCAGAATTCAACTGCTTTTAGTTTCATTGTGTGTCATTTTTAATGCCTCTTAATTTCCTCTGCCGTAGAGCCGAAGCTTCATGCCGTCCTGTGCAGATTTTAGCGTAACATAAACATATGTCCTCTCACCTGAAACTGTGTGATGCTACACTTCAGATCACCTCTGCTAAAGCACAGTGATTGTCCCTACGCTTCCATCTGTTTCCATGTCATTTGAATAATTGTACATTCTCTCAGGCACACAGACAAGCGTTCAGGGAATGTATATTCATAACAGACTTGGGGAAATTAAAAACAACAGCTATGATAGGCGTCAGCTGATTATTCCAGTCACAGAGCGAGGCCGTGCTGCATGGATCCGAGTGTCTTGTTACATGGTCATCTGAATACTTAAATCTGATTGGTCAGCCGCATCATCCAGCAGTTGCTTATTGCCTGGTAACAACAGGTAAAAAAGCGAGTGCACGGTTTATATGCATGCACAGTGGCTGTTAACAGAAATCAGCTTACTGAAATAACCTGTTGTCCCGGTTTACATGCAAACCAAATAACCTTACAATGCAAGTAAACCCCTTACAAGACTTTATTAATAAATCTGGTTATTTCTTGGTTAATTTTCCATGTTAGTTTTCATGTTTATTAAATCATAAACAATTGAGAAAGAGTACTGCCTACATATCTGCAGTAAAGTTAAGGTTTTTATATTATGTAGCATTATAACAGGATCACCATTACTGCTGCTGCACAAGAGGATGAAACGTTTTTCTTTATTATTTGGGTCAAGAGTTTGTTTGTTGGAGTAGCTTCTTCTTATATTATTGTTGATTTGTACCAGCTTTCTAGGAAGTGATGGATTTGTGAAGCGTTACTTGAAAAAAATATACTGAAGTCAAAATTATTAGCCCTCCTGTGAATTGTTTTCTCTTTCAAATATTTGCCAAATTATGTTTAATAGAGCATGGAATCTTTCACAGTATTCCCTATAATATTTTTTCTTCTAGAGAAAGTCTTATTTGTTTAATTTTTTCTAGAATAAAAGCAGTTTTTATTAATAAAAAAACATTTTAGGGTCAATATTATTAGCCCCCTTAAGCTACATTTTTTTTCGATTGTCTACAGCAGGGGTTTTCAAACTTTTAGGACTCACCCACCCTCTCCATCCCATGTTCTATTTCACTCGCGCCACCCTAGGCACCCCTCCCTCGAGCCAAAATTATAATGCATGCGTTAACATCATTCACATATTACTGCGTTTTAAGTGCGTAGAATTAATTACATTACAACATAAATATACAGCTTACCTGATTCAGATTGGTGGCTTTTTCTGTGAGGACAACCTGCTAATCTGTGGTCGGATTCCTGACATGACTAACTTTAAATCATCTAACACTGTCAATAAGCATGAGCCATAGCATACTTGCTTTTGATGTATACGTACATACAGAAAATGCTGCTTCGCAAAGTTAAGTTCGCAGAGCCCTGATGGTGTGGTTGAGTTGAACATTGAGTATGTTTACATGGGCAACAATACTTAATACGATTTTAATATAATTAAGACAATACTCTGATTAAGAATCGACCTTGTACACAGTGATTTTTGATTACCTTAATCTGACAAAAGTCATAATTGAACTAAACAGAAATGGAATTAAGACGTAGAGTATGCATATATTAGTGGCATTATTGAAGTTAACACTGCAATCAAATTATTACCGTCATGCCGTCATGTAGAACCTTTTGCCGCCACATCACGAAATGCGGAAGTTTTTTTCTTTCCATTCGACATGCGGTATCAATAAAAACAACTCTTCCACCAGTCCTTATTCACGTCGAATACCCCAGTTTGTCACGGGGGCATGAATGAAATGTTCATGAGTGAAAGTTTAACTGCCGAACTGCAGTTAAAGTCGAGAAATTAAAGATGATACACCCAAAATTACATGAGACTCTGCAGACGTGAATAGCCTGGTGACGCAACATTCAAAAAGCACTTCACGTAATTATATTATTGTCTAATTCAGATTAAGGCAAATAACTATTTCTGATGTCCATGTAAACGTAGTCAGTAGTCTTCAAAGTAAGTGAATGATCCAGATGGGCTTCATGCTGATTTGATTCAGAAGGGCACTTTTTTGTCAGACGGCTCACCGGTTTGACCGGTTTCACTCATTCACCGTCATTCGTTTTAAAAAGCACCCGGTCCATTTTATTTGTACATATTTTACTGCAACGCATTAACTTTACAGGTGCCTGATAGTTAGCTGTGGAGCTAACGTTGATCATATTATTCCCTCTAGTGAACGCAAAAAAATCATCATCATAATTTACTCATGTGCACGCCTTAATGTCTCGCGACCGCTTTAAAAGTTGCTGGCGCCTCCATGGTGGGGCGCTCCCCACAGTTTGAAAACCCCTGGTCTACAGAACAAACCACTGTTATACAATGACTTGCCTAATTAGCCTAGTTAAGCCTTTAAATTGCACTTTAAGCTGAATACTAGTGTATACTGAATACTAACATTTAACACAGAATAAAGCCCATAATCAGTACCTGAGGTCATTATTGCCATAGTACGATATGCTGGTCTTCAACTGGAACATAGTAAAAATAAAAATCATTTCTAAAATAGAACCTGGTGTTATGGATGGATAGACAAATCTCTTTTTAACATGGAAAATAAACCTTTTATCGCATGTCGCCAGATGTTGCATGTTGTTAGGATGCAGTGTAGTTATTATAGTTCTAGCTAAAAAGAATTGAAAATACCTTTGCAGTGACATACTATTAATAAACATGCGGATACTGTCCCTACACACACAAACACACATACACACCACACACACAAATGACAGGTGAGAAAACCACAGTTCAGAAAGCTTCTGATCGTACTGATATGGACATGTTTACACATGCTCTGCACTGCATGAGTTCATTAAAATGTCAGTGTTTTAAAAGGGGGATGTGGGGCATTTCTACTGCTTGATAGATATGCAGACCAATTTTTCAGTCAAAATTAGGGCCCTATTTTTCTTTTGTAATGTGTACAACTACAATATGGACTGAATTGAGGGTTTTCATTTACGTCAAGATTTGTTCAGGTTACCCTTATGTGCTGCCATACTGGCAATACTCGGATGTAAATAACAGCATGAATTGCGTGTTTAATGTACTACTGAACATGTTTTATGCTTATTTATGACATCTAACTCAAGAGGAAAAGTGTGTAGAAGCTGATAGGTCATGCATATAGGGACTTAAGCTGTCTTTCCACTATCGGGCCGAACGGTACTGTTTGCTTAACCAATCTATTCCATGCCGATCCGGTCCAGTCAGCATGAAAATGGTTTCGTTTTCCACTGAAAATGAAAGCTTTAGAATGCAATACAAATGCGCCAGTTGTTGCCTTGGTGATTCAATAGTAATGTAAATAAAATGCGATATGGACAATTATCTAATATTTATGTTTTTGGGACTCATTTTTTGTTGTTAATCAAAATAAGCATAATTTAAGTAAAAAATCTGTCAAGCCAGTTATGAAGAAACCGGTGCTATGCAATAGAGTGGCAATTTCATGAATACACACCAGTCCAGCATGGTTGTCTAACCTTGCAGAGAACTGTCTTTAAGCATGCCGCGCTGTTCCAGACCTACAAAGAAACACAACTAGAACTATATTGACTGTTCTTAGAGTGGTTCGGTACGATAATCAGCTTTAGTAAAGCAGGAAAGGGAGGTATTTTGGCAAACTGAATTTAAATAAATGGTCAAAAATATCTATGAGCAGCATTGATTAAGATATTAGCCTAATATTTTACTTACTTGACTAGAGGTTAGAACAGACATCAAGATTTTTGCTTCAGTTTGGCAAACCACACACACATTTTGTTCCTTAGACAGATTTTCTGCTTGATTTGTTAGAACTTTTGTCAGTCTTTAGGACTCTAAATGTTTTTTGTTTTCAGATTCTATCGATTAGTAAAGCCTAAACATGACAATAATTCATAATTTTCAGCAGCAATAATCAGCATAATATGAACGTTTATGGTTATTTCAGTAGAATTGTTTACATTCTGTGCTTCCAATATGGCTGACTGATGTGTTGAAAGATTCTAAGATTTGTGGATCTGATCCTAAAACAGAACTATTGTAAAATTTTGGATGAATACATAAAAAATTGTTTTATATTTAATCCAGTAACAATGTGGATTTATGATCGTCTTTAAATGTTAAAAAGCAAGAGGTTGCTATTTAATTAAATATGAATTTTTAGCATTTAGCAATTTTTAGAATTTGTGAATGAATGGCACAGTTTGGTTTAGGACACTGACAAGCAAGCACTTACTGTTTGAGGATATAAACACATTTAAACAACTTCAGTTGGGTCACTTCACAGATATTTTACTATTTTATGTAGAAAAGCCATCATCAGTTCATACACATGGAAACTCACAGCTTCCTTGTGACGGCCCATCAAAATAAAAGTTTAGGTTAATTTTTGTTTAATTTGAGAAAAAAAATGTTATAATTTTATAGGGTTCCTAAAGTTTTAATTTAGTTAAACTCTGAATTTTAATGAATGGGTTATGACGCTATTTTAAATGGAGTATTTATGTATATAAAAAAAAATACAGGAAAGAAAATAGGATTTGTGGAAAAATAGAAAACAGATTTCACTTCAAACGACTTTGTTCTGTATTGTCCTAAGCTCTCTCTGAGCATTTATTTCTTGTATCGTAAAACAGAAGACAGAATCACATGCAGTCACTTTTCATTTTGCTGCCTTTTTTCTCCTGAAAGTCCTTCACATTAAAATCAGTCAACATGCATTCATGCACATTGTAGTAATAGCAATAATAGTAGTTGTTGTAGTAGTAGTAGTAGTAATAGCATATAACTTTATTAGTTCCTGTGAAGGGAAACTCATTTGCCAATTTTTTTATTTTCCCGCCTTTTCTCACCTCAAAGTCCTTTAGATAAAAATCAGTCAACATGCTTTCATAAACAACCTAGGAAGTTGTAGTTGTAGTAGTAGTAGTAATAGAGAACTTTTTTAATCCCTTTGACGTGAAACTCCTTTACCACCTTTTAATTTTCCCACGTTTTTTTCTCCTCAAAGTCCTTCAGATAAAATCAGTCAACATGCTTTTATAAACAACTCAGGAAGTAGTAGTAGTAGTAGTAGTAGTATAGGAGTAATAGAGAACTTTATCAATCCCTGTGATGGAAAACTCATGTGCCACCTTTTCATTTCCCGCCTTTTTTCTCCTCAAAGTCCTTCACATACAAATAAGTCAACATGCTTTCATAAACAACCTAAGAAGTTGTAGTAGTAGCAGTAATAGTAGACAACTTTATTAATCCCTATGAGGGGAAACTCATTTGCCACATTTTCCCGCCTTTTTTCTTCTCAAAATCCTTCACATAAAAATCAGTCAACTTGCTTTTCAAGAGTTCACACTTAGCTGATGATTGATTATAAAGCGTGTTTGGCATGCTGTCCTGGGAGAGTGCCCTGAGCTCATAAGATCCTCGAGCCCGGGGCTCCCACCTGTTTGCAAGGCGAAAGAGGAGTTTGTGCTCAGGTAGATCTGGAGAACTCCCCTGCTGTGGTAGCTAATGAACAGATAGTGAAAACCGCACTGAAACGTCAACTGGCTTGGTAAGGACTAGAACCAGTGACGTTCTTGCTGTGAGGCAACAGTGCTAACCACTGGGCCACCGTGCCACCCATCTAGGAAAGGAGGAGGAGTAGGGGTGGAAGGGGGGATTCTTCAAAACGAAGATGGCTGTTATATGGAACGTAGGGTGTTTATAGTGGTTTAGGAATTGTCTGATTGGTAAATCATAAATTTGATAATCCGGGACCAACCGCAAGCAATCATAAGCATGTGATCCTCTCGAAATTAGTTTATAAATAAACTTCACTTATAAACAACTGAGGAACTTGTAGTAGTAGTAGTAGTAGTAGAAGAAGAAGAAGAAGAAGAAGAAGAAGAAGAAGAAGAAGAAGAAGAAACATAAAAATCAGCCAACATGCTTTCATAAACAACCTAGGACATTGTTGTAGTAGTAGTAGTAGAAGTAGTAGTAGTAAAAATAATAATAGAGAACTTAATCCCTGTGAGGGGAAACACATTTGCCACCTTTTCATTTTCCCGCCTTTTTTGTCCTTCACATAAAAAACAGTCCTCATGCTTTCATAAACAACCTAAAAAGTTGTTGTTGTTGTTATTGCTATCGCAAAAAGCTACACATACAAATTACACCACTTAAATTAACCACATTAAAATTAAATTACTCCACTACATTAAAAACCTGACAGCAGTTGGAATAAAGGATCTTCTAAAACTCTCTATGGAGCACTGGGGCATATAGACTTACCAAAGTTGGGGAAGATCTCGTTTTTCAAAAAAAAAATTGTTTACTCATTGGCAAAACAAATGTTATTACAAGAAAATTATGACATATAGACTAAAATCTCATCACAAAAATCTTAGGATGGAGCTTATGTTATGCAAAAAAACTCTTTGAGCCCATCATAAAATCAACAGCAATTTAGTGATGGTTTTACGAGGCAGCAACTTTATCTTATCATTGGCCAGACGAATGCAGAGGAAGGTGAGGAGTGTCATCGGTTGTAGATCTGTGTTTTGGGTCTATTAAAGGCCGTTTGTAGTGCGCTGCAAGGACAATAAGATCCTGCATTTGGAACAAAGTGTTTCTTATCTGGTCAGGTGATCTGAGAGCTTCCAGATGAGTTACAAGTGGCGGTGCGAAGGTGAGCTATGAAAGAATAATGTGATATCGAGAAGCTTTCAGCACGCCGAAAACAACAGCACCCAGCTGTGAGATCCAGGCTAAACACACAGGCCTTTTTTTTCTCCTTTTGTACAAACTCTTTGGCTGAATCGAGGTAGAACTTTGCCCTACATTTGAGGTGCGATGGAAATTATTGTGTGTTCTTGTTGAGTGTGTTCCTCCAGAGCTGCTGTTGGCTGCATGGAGGAGTGTGTGTACACTGGCTTAATTTAACACTTAAATATTTTGCTTTACGTACCAATGAAGGAGTGCAACATCTCTCATTATAGAAAATTTACTGTATTCTTTTACTCATGGTGATTGTAGATAATCAAGTTGTTGATATAAATTTACAAAAACCTTGGTGTGTACTATTCTTAGAGTAGAATAACAAAAACAGTAAAACTTTTAAAGGTCCCATGAAATTAAAATGAAGTTTGTTAGATGTTAGGATCAGTATTGATAGTTTTTAAGTTATCTATAAGCTATTGTGCTCTAAATTCATGTGACAAAATTCATGTTCAGAAGACATAAAACTGATATAAACATGTAAAGCTTGTTGTTTGTCACTTCCGCCTAAATGGACTTTTTTTACGTCACATCATACTTCAGATTCTCCTCAAATCATAACCAATCAAAAGCTCTCCGGTATCTCACATGCCTCTTCCACTTTTCATTCGCTTTTCATTTGATATGCTTGAGCTCAACCGCTGTCACTGGCAAAGCAGTGATAAAACAAAACGCAATTGGCTGTTTTTTTTAAAGGGGAGGAGCTACACTATGTCCCACCCTCTCTTCATGTTTCGGTCGAGATTACGTCAAACCTTCGAATAAAAATGCATGTTTCAAAGCACTTCATAGGACCTTTAATGTTTAATATCAAATGTGATGTAATAACTTGGAAACAACAAAACATAGGTTTTTGTTTAGATAACATGTTTGTTTCTTGATATGAAATATATATTGACTTAAAAGCCATATATATGTATACAGTTGAAGTCAGAATTATTGAATTTTTTTTCATTTTAAATATTTCCCAAATGATGTTTAACAAAGCAAGGAAATTTTCACAGTATGTCTGATAATATTTTTTCTTCTGGAGAAAGTCTTATTTGTTTTATTTCGGCTAGAATGAAAGCAGTTTTGAATTTTTTCTGAACCATTTTAAGGTCAAAATTTTTCGCCCCTTTAAGTTTTTTTTCTGACTGTCTACACAACAAACCATCGTTATACAATAACTTGCGTAATTATCCTAACCTGCTTAGTTTACCAAATAAACCTAGTTAAGCTTTTAAATGTCACTTTAAGCTGTATAGAAGTGTCTTAAAAATGTCTAGTAAAATATTATTACTGTCATCATGGCAAAGATAAAATAAATCAGTTATTAGAGATGAGTTACTAAAACTTTTATGTTTAAAAATGTGTTAAAAATCTCCTCTCCGCTAAACAGAAATTGCCAAAAAAAATAAAATAAATGGGGGCTAATAATTCAGGGGGGCTAATAATTCTGACTTCAACTGTATATAGGCCAAAATGTATATATTTCAAATGTTATATTTTTATAAAGTGAGCGACTGATTTTATTTTGAAAACTTTAAAAAGTTTGAACTGACTTATGAACTGAATAGTGTACTCGAAGCAAAAAAAAGCTATAATTTAAAAATAGCAAGGTGATTATATAGACCTATATTCATGACTTCAGATATATCAGCATGCCAAAAATAAACGATTTCCTTTTCTTCGCATAGCTAATTAACATGCAACTTGACTGTTGCATAAAAATAATTTTGTTAAATAACAAAACGGGATTTAATTAACAAGCAAGTTAAATATATTTTAAATAAAATGAAAATGAAACAGCTAAGGACTGAAACCAGCTCAAATGTTCTTGAATAAAACATGTTACAGTCATGTACACATGTAGAAATATGTATTGTCCTGAAAAAGCGTTTTGAGAGGGGTTTTGACAGTTCAGAGCCACTGTACAAGCTAAAAGCTAAATACAGATAGGATTACTTTAGAAAATTCTGCATAAATTCGTCCCATTTCACATTTTAGATTCTTTTGAACACATGTAGGTACTGCTTTTCAGTCAGACACTGAGGACAATTCAGTGTCTTTTTCTCAGACAATTGAGGAAAAAAAGATCGATGAAAGGTTTATGATAAACCAGTGTGAGTTTCAAACTAACTGTAGGTGCTGTGTAACATGTCACACACGTACACACGAAGCGGAGTCAGATTTGTTCTCAGAGTCAGATTTTGATAGAACACCTGAGAATTTATGACAAACACAGAGTAGAATATAAAGATAGTATGTGGCGGACGTTGAGAACCCCTATGCTGGATTCAGTGACTGGCATACCTCTCCCCCTGCTGCTGTGAAGGCTGTCAGATCACGTGTGTGTGTGTGTGTGTGTGTGCGCGGTGATAGCCCTCACGTGTGCTCGTTAGAGTCGCACAATTAATCAGAAAAAGATCGTGATCTCGATTCGACCCCCTAGACGATCTTAATCCAGCATTTCTACGATTCTTCCAATCATATTTTCAAGTTCAGGAGAGAAGCAAAGGCGGCTGCACGAGTCTTTTCATTATTTCACATACATTGCTCAGCGACATGGACACCTCCAAATGATGTTGAAAGTGTCACATACTGTATTTATAAGGTATAATTCTCCTAAAAATGTCATTTTTGGCTTCATATATTGCTGTATTTGCGGCCAGGAAATCACACGTGACGTGAGCTGCTGACCGTGAGCTGTTATCACAGAGAGGGTGGGCGGGCAACCTACTTAATGATAGACGCGCGCGCGTCTACTTTAGTGAACAGAACCTGCATAGGCTGTGAGTAACAGGTAATAAAGTTGTAAATAATATTCAGTTTGTGGCACAGAGTGATCGTTTGAGAGCCGCGCGCGAAGTATGAACAGCACTTAGCAGTGAAAATGAAACGCAAAGAGTGCACATCATTTAAATGATCATATCGCATTTTAGAGTTATGATTGCCACAAGCGTTTGATATGTTTTTTCTTTCATAGCAAACACACAGTTGTGCATGAAAATAAATGTTTACAGTGTCAGTATAACTACTCTAGCCTATATAATGTTGATTTTTCCAGTGAATTAAATGGTCTAATAATGTTGTCAATGACAGATTGCAAGCATAGGTCTATATTTCAAACACAATTCAACATCAGAATTATTATAAGTACAATAGAATTATTTATAGAAACCAGTAGACCTAGACATAATATTATTATTGTTGTTTTACCATATGTTTGAGAAAAAAACAATAATAATTGCAGACTCATATTAAGCTTTATTTTACATCTACAGAATCGTGAGAAAATCGTGATCTTTATTTTAAGCAAAAAAATCACGATTCTCATTTTAGCCAGAATCATGCAGCTCTAGCACTCGTTATAATCAGTATGAATATACCAGTCAAACTGAATACAATCTTACACCAACATGGTAGGCAAAGCGTTGATAATAATAAGAAATAATCATATTAGATAACAAACAACCCAACGAGTTGTTTAGCACGTGTGCTTCGCTGCTATTATGTTTACACATGTAATATTTTTCCTGAGGCGATTTAAAGCAAAATACACAACGACACTATATCAAACATATCTATAGTGGTAAGAACATGGTTACTTACTGAGTTATTAACGCACAGCAATACCACGCAAAGAAAGAACGGACTTTGAAGGAATAAACAATGTGAGGAAAGCTTCGCTATAGAGCACAAATCTGAAGAAGTTCCACTCACGCTTGCGCAAGGCAGGCAGTTTCATACAATTACGTAATCTATCGGCTTAAAGATATCAGCCTAATTTTGACATTGGACCGATAACGATAACTTTAAAAATAGCACTTATCGGCCGATAACAATATGCCCGCCGATATATCGTGCATCTCTACAGAGAGTTCATTTCCACTTTAAACACTTTAAAATCATCTCTAAAATCTTCTTGAACTGATTGCTCTTGCAGCATTGCATTTTATTTTTTACTTAAAAGTTTTAAGTTATATCCACACACCATAACATTGTAGAGTCCCAGCAGTGGGTTCTTTTGACCCCTAGGTCATCCTGGCATTATAGCAACAACCTTTACCCAGGCAAAAACCGCACTCGCATTTTCTGCGAGTCAATGTACAAATGTAATCTTCACATGCACTTCTCGCTTTCCTGCATGTCTTTCACACTGCACATGTACAGAACAGCTATTCTCCGTCTCACTCTCTCCATCTCCTGCTTGCAGTTTGCTGTTTTTTCCTTGCTCTAGTTGGCTGAAGGCCCAGAGTGTGTTGGAAAAGATACAACCCTTGACCCTCGTGCAAAGTGAGCCCAGCTCTTCCCTGTCTTTACACAGAGAGAATGAAACCGAGAAAGAGACTGCAGAGCTCACCAAGGGACTGCGGCTTCACACACACACACACACACACACACACACACACACACACACACATACACACTGCTGTTCTGTGGCCATGACAATCTGTTTATGCTGTATGCAGTGTCACTCGTCCTCTCTCTCTCTCTGTTTTTCAGTTCTCATGAGGGTCACATGGCTTGTGCGCCAAGAAACTCTGGTCAGTTTGTATGCATGTAAGCCAGTGCATACGTGTTTACCTCACACCCTCTGTAGTCATTTTTTGCAAAAAGATTTGGGTATGAAAAAATGCCTCTGCCTGGCTGACACAGCAACACTGCTTTAACCAATCGGCTGAGTTTGGGGCACGATTTGTTTTCGTATGTCTGTCCAATGACATTCAAGAGAGGGTGTTTGGTAAATCTAGAAAGATTGCAGAGTCCTTTTTAAGTTGTATTGGTGATGTTAGTGAAATGGAATCATACACCTAAAAAATTTCACATTACATAGCTGTAGAACACAGAGGTATATTGTTTGCATTGTGTTTCACATCTTAATTTATATATACAGGTCAAGGGCAAAAAAAAGACTATTTATATAATTTATATATTTATATACTATGTGTATATATATATATATATATATATATATATATATATATATGTATACACACACTATATAAATATTGTATTATTTTGATACAATATATATATACAGGGCATCTGGAAAGTATTCATTTTTACACATTTTTTTCATGTTACAGCCTTATTCCAAAATTAAATTAATTTATTTCCTCAAAATTCTACACACAATACCCTATAATGACAATGTGAAAAAGATTTTTGGAAATTGTTGCAAATTTATTAAAAATAAAAAACCTGAAAAATCACATGTACATCAGTATTCACAGCCTTTGCCATGAAGCTCTAAATCGAGCTCAGGTACATTCTGTTTCCACTGATTATTCTTCTGATGTTTCAGCAGCTTCATTGGAGTTCACCTGTGGTAAATTCAGTTGATTGGCCATGATTTGAAAAGGCATACACCCGTCTATATAAGGTCCCAGGATTGACAGTGCATGTCAAAGCACAAACCAAGCATAAAGACAAAGGAATTGTCTGTGGACTTCCAAGACAGGATTGTCTCGAGGCACAAGGCTGGGGAAGGATACAGAAAAATTTCTGCTGCTCTGAAAGTTGCACAGTGGCCTCCATCATCCATAAGTGGAAGATGTTTGGAACCACCAAGACTCTTCCTAGAGCTGACCGGCCATCTAAGCTTAGTGATCGGAGGAGAAGGGACTTAGTCAGGGAGGTGATCAATAACCTGATGGTCACTCTGTCTGAGCTCCACCGTTCTTCTATGGAGAGAGGAGAACCTTACAGAAGGACAACCATCTGTGCAGCAATCCACCAATCAGGCCTGTATGGTAGAGTGGCCAGAAGGAAGCCCCTCCCCGCCTGGAATTTGCCAAAAGGCATCTGAAGGACTCTCAGACCATAAGAAACAAAATTCTCTGGTCTGATGAAACTAAAATTGAACTCTTTAGAGTGAATTCCAGGCGTAACGTTTGGAGAAAACCAGGCACCACTCATCAGCAGGCTAATACCATCCCTACAGGGAAGCATGGTGGTGGCAGCATCATGCTGTGGGGATGTTTTTCAGCAGCAGGAACTGGAACACTAGTCAGGATAGAGGGAAAGATGAATGCAGCAATGTACAGAGACATCCTGAATGAAAAACTGCTTCAGAGTGCTCTTGACTTTAAACTGGGGTGACGGTTCATCTTCCAGCAGGACAATGACCCAAAGCACACCACCAAAATATCAATGGAGTGGCTTCACAACAACCTGGTGAATGTCCTTGAGTGGCCCAGCCAGAGCCCAGACCTAAATCCTATTGAACACCTCTGGAGAGATCTGAAAATGGCTGTACACCGACGCTTCCCATCCAACCAGATTGAGAGGTACTGCAAAGAGGAATGGGCAAAAATTCCCAAAGACCGGTGTGCCAAGCTTGTGGCATCATATCAAAAAGACTTGAGGCTGTAATTGCTGCCAAAAGTGCATCAGCAAAGTATTGAGCAAAGGCTGTGAATACTGATGTACATGTGATTTTCCAGTTTTTTATTTTTAATGAATTCGCAACAATTTCAAAAACTCTTTTTTCACATTGTCATTATGGTGTATTGTGTGTAGAATTTTAAGGAAATAAATGAGTTTAATCCATTTTGAAATAAGGCTGTAACAAAAAAAATGTGGAAAAAGTGAAGCGCTATAAATACTTTCCAGATGCATTGTATGCTATCTGTCAGTCAACTTTTAGCCAGTAACTTACTTTCTAGTTTAACTGGGAAAAAGTCACCCAAAAGTGAGTGCTGGCTAACAGGTTAAATAGAAATTGGGGGAAAATATACAGGGGGTTAATATTCAGAAGGGCTAATAATTCTGACTTCAACTGCAAGTACTTTTCCTTTGTAATTTACTTAGCATTTTGTATTTTCTTTCAGCTAAACCATGTTTTGGGTAATGCACCGTTTTCATTTTAGTCAGTTATGCTAAAACCACACAGCAACACGCTGCCTTCAACATGGAAAGTTTTGCATACAGAAGTGTAGTCACTTTGATGGGAAATCAACGTGCTTGAGTAAAGAGGAGGTCAGTAGGTCACAGAAATCTCTTTCCTGCTGAATCATGTTCGAGCACAACTGGTTCAATACATACTTTAGTGCATGTAGGCTTTAAAAATGAATGTTATACAACTAAGAGTTGAGTAAATATGGAAAATAATGGAGCTGGACACTCCCAGTCTGACTTTTCGTGAAAACCGGGTTAGATCGTCACATGCTGTTTTCACCACAATAGAAGGTTTACCTACAAACGTGTGTCTATCTAGTAATTTTCTCTCTCTGTTCAGCTGTGTGTCTTCGGTCTTCACTCAGTCCATTGTTCTTCCGCTGCAACAGGCCGTTTGTTTTTCAGTCGCATGTTGTCGGTCGTGGGAGTGAGTGCAGTGCAGTCTCGAGGAGAACAAAAGGTTACAAGAGTGCAACAGTCATACTGTATGTGGAGCTACAGTGATTCTGCAGGTGAGGGACCTTAGCAGAAATGAACCAGACTTTACTTCTATCCTCCTGGAGATGTTTGGTCAACGTTTAGACTTTAGGACTGCATGCATCAAGAACTTGCTCGCTTACACGGATCTCATTTTCTTTTAATTATGTCACCGGCTGAAGTTTTTGCATCACAATCTGGGTGTGAAATCTAATCTGAAAGACTTTTGACCAAATGGTTTTTATGATACAGTTGTTTGTTTGTTTGTTTGTTTGTTTATTTGTGATGTTCGCCCACTGAAGCAAAGCAGGGCTGCACCCGGTTCGTACCTGGATTGGAGCCCACATGGGAAAGCTAGGTTGCTGCCAGAAGTTGTGTTAGTGAGACCAGCAGGGGGTGCTCAACCTGTGGTCTGTGTGGGTCTTATTGCCCCAGTATAGTGAAGGGGACACTATACTGCTCAGTGAACAGCGTTTTTTTGGATGAAACATTAAACCGTGGTCCTGATTCTCTGTGGTCATTAAAAATTCCGGGATGTCCTTCGAAAAAGAGTTGGAGTTTAACCCTGGCATCCTGGCCAAATTTGCCCACTTGAATCTAATCCAATAGTTTTATATTTTTAATTAGTTTTAGTTTGTTTATTTTATGTTGTTTTGATCTTTTGTTTTCAAATTCAGTTAGTTTTATTTAGTTTTTAGAGGGAGATTTACTAGTTTTTATTATTTTCTATATTTTAAAATTGTTTAGTTTTAGTTTAGTGTTTATCAATTCAATTCAATTCACCTTTATTTGTATAGCGCTTTTACAATGTAGATTGTGTCAAAGCAGCTTCACATAAAAGGTCATAGTAAATTGGAACAGTGTAGTTCAGTTTTCAGAGTTTAAGTTCAGTTTAGCTCAGTTCAGTGTGGTTTAATAATCACTACTGAGAGTCCAAACACTGAAGAGCAGATCCATCGATGTGCAGCTCTACCGTAGATAGAGGCGACAGCGGAGAGGGAAAAAAAAAACTTTACTTATTGGTGAAAGTGAAGAAAAAAAACCTTGAGAGAAACCAGACTCAGTTGGGCACGACCATTTTTTTTTGTTTCGGTATTATTTGTTGATGTTGTTTAGTAAATTAGGATATTTGTTAGGTGCAATTTTCAAAATCATCAGTATAGATATTGTATAATAAAAACTCAACCGAAGATACATTTTTTGAAACATGTATCCAGAGAACACTAGGCATGGAACGATAACCTTTTTCAAGGTATAACACGGTTTGGAATAGTCAAGGTATTAAAACCGCCTCAATTTTCTGCTATACCCTTACTACGGTATATTTAAGATTTTTTTTACATTCATGTCCAGTTGTTGTTTTTGTCACTGGAGCAACAGCGAGGATCGGCTGATCTAGCCAATGGCAGAGGATTACCTACTCTGGGGTGCCGTACGGGTCAAATACCTGGCAGTGTGAAGTATATAGATTTACTTTCAAAAGGCTTACAGTGTGTATTAAATACATTTACAAAGATGAAAAAGCCCTTTTTGTTAGTCTCAGTTAGTTTTTTATCTTCAATTTCAGTTAGTTCTAGTTTTTTAATAAACTCTCATTTTTATGTTTGTTTCAGTTAAAGAAAATGATATAAAATTTTTCGTTCACTACAATAACCTTGCTTGAATCCAAAGAGTCTTGATGAACTCTGGGAGTCCTGCAAGAATGCTTTCTTTGCCATTCCAGATGACTTTATTAATAAGTTATTTGAGTCTTTGCAGAGTATGTATGGATGCAGCCCTCCAAGCTCATGGGAGTCATACATTTGTGACTGCCATATTAAGTGACAACTGTCCTAAATAAATAATTAAAAATAAAGGCATGATCATGTTTTATTTAGGTAAAATAAGTGTATCTAGAGGCTCTTTCATATAAGCCACTTCCAAATAATCAACTAGAAGTCAAGTTATTATTTGATGTTCCTAAAGCTTGAATAGGCGACAAGACTTTTGTCAGGTAATGTGTATAAATATAAATATATATTTTTAGATAATCTTATATTAGAATACAATATCTCCATTATTGTACTCATAATTCTCACTTTTCCCTCTTAGAATTTTTAGACAAAAACTGATTTCACAGCTATATTTTATGAAGTCCAGTTCCGAAACCAACTGTAATTCTTTCAATGACTGCAAGTTTATATTTTTAGAATTGTGAATTGCATAGTATAAAGTTAGAACTGCAAGACATAATTAGAAATTTTAAGAGAAAAATCCAAATTGCGAGTTCATATTAAACAATTCCGAACTTATAACACACAATTCAGCGTCTGCACAGAAAATAAATCGGAAACATTTTAGTTTAGGTCACAATGTACGGTATTAACAAACCATTAACTAACTCTACTCTCAGAAAAAATGGTACAATGTTGTACCAAAGAAGGTACAAAAGCCTTGTCACTGGGGCAGTACCTTTTAATGGAACAAAACTGTACCTTAAGACAAAGAAATGAATTTGTACCATTGCAGTTTGTAGCTTTAAGGACATGATTTGTACCATGGGAAACCAAAATGTACCTTCAGTTTTTAAAACCTTCAGATACAATATTGTACCTTCATCAGAGGTACAAATCTGATCCATGAAGGTACCACTACAGTGACAAGACACTTTGTACCTTAACAGTGTCAATTGTGTGCCTTCAAGAACTATTTAAAGGCATTTGCTGTATCCAAAATGTGTCAATTTATTTTTAGTAAATATTAAACATCAAATACATTTATTATACAATGTTTTAAAGTTTATTTTTGTGTAAAGTCACCTTTTCCATTTACAATAAAGTATAAATATTACTTTAACATAAATCAGAAGATCAATTTTTTTCGCTAAACATTTCACAACACTTTCCACAAAAATGTTACAGAAACACATTCTCCCACGTACAATATAAAAAATGTCTCCGATTTTCACACAATACCTTTGTAATCACCTAACAGTTCATTTAATTTACTTAATTTTAAAATAGAAATAGAATAATGCAAAAGTATTGTAACGAGATATGCACAATGTTTGATTAGTTTTACAATACTAAAATGTCTGCATGAACACTTTGCATATGCAGGACTTTTGACAGCTCACATGCGTAGAGGAAGGCAAACGCCAAAAGGTGTGAATATCAATAATGAAAATGTATTTCAAGAGTTCACACTTAGCTGATGATTGATTATAAGCAAGTTTGGCATGCTGTCCCGGGAGAGAGTCCTGAGCCCAAGAGGTCCTTGAGCCCTGGGCTCCCTCCCGTTTGCTGGGCGAGAGGGGAGCCTTGGGCTCAGGTAGATGTCGACAACTCCCCCTTTGATAAGAGCTGATGACTAAAATGAATGCTATGAAGCGATATGCTGCAGGATGAGAGTTTGACTGTAGTGCTAAATTTAGATTGATCAATTCACTTGTTGTGCATGTTTTTAGAATGTGGGAGGAAACCGGAGAACCCGGGGAAAACCAACCCGAGCACAGGAAGAACATGCAAACTACGCACAGAAACGACAGCCGGCCTGTTAAAAGGCTAGAACCGGTGACGTTTTTGCTGTGAGGCAACAGTGCTAACCACTGGGCCACCGTGCCGCCTATGAAGGGAAAGGTGGAGAAGTAGGGGTGGAAGGGGGGATGCTTCAAATCGAAGATGGCTGTAGTGAGAAACCCTGGCTCTTTATAGTGGGTTAGGACTGGCCTGATTGGTGGATCATACATAGCTAATGCAGAACCAGCCGTGTTCAATCCTAATCACGTGATCCTCTCGAAATTAGTTTATAAATAAACTTCACTTATCTGAAAATGCGTACCAAATGTTTATTAAAAATGCCTTAAATGTTTAGTTCACAATTCCTGTAGTTTGTTTTACCAGTTGTTTTGTATTATAGAACCTAAAAATTAATGTTAATGAGTTTCTTTAAAAATGCTTTTAAAAGATGATTCATGTTTTAATATGGAAATTATTCATAAAATCACTTTGCCTTTCCAGTCATATTTATTTTCATAGATATTGTAATAAAGGAGGAGTTGTCCAACACTCATGTACCTTTTTATGAGAACAATTCTGTACCTTCATTCAATTGTACCATAAAATACAGAACAGTATCATAAGAGATCTTTTCTGTACCATATAAGGCACAACTTTTACAAAGGTACAAAACTGTTCCTCAAGGAATATTATTTCTACCATTGTGTACCTTTTTTTTGAGAGTGTAGCTTAATAAACTACTAATTAGCTGTTTATTAGTAGTTAGTAAGGTAGAAGTTGGGTTAAGTTTTGGGTAGGACTAGGGATGCAGAATAAGACTACTAATGAACAGTTTATAATATCTAAATAATAGGCATGTAATAATAATCCAGCAAATATCATGAACTGTGACCTAAACTAAAATGTTACCAATAAATGTATGATCTGCATTTTTATATTTGTGTAAATAATAATTCTGGCCTTTTAAAAAAAGAATAACATCATTACACGAGTGTGTGGTGAACATCCGAGACACCCCGCTGAAAAATATTCATAAATAACATAATCAACATCAACTCGCGACAAATTATAATCACTTTTTTTTCCGTCATCGTCAGGTGATTACTTTTCTCAAAAGCCAATTTGGTAATTATCCATAATTACTGAAAGCTTCTCTTCCAGTTTTTTCAGAATCAGTTGGATATGTGCGCCTCATGCCAGGATATTTGCAAATGCAAACTAATCATAATCATGTTGTAATAAACATGATTGGCATTCACGAAACAAAAAAAGGAGCTGAAAGAGAGTGCATTATGTAGACAACTTGTTGTGAGCGCAGTGCATTGTGGCGACGTTGCACAGGTGAAAGTCAAAACATTAGCCTGTTGAGGGTTGAAACAGGTTAATGTTGTGGCTACGCATGACACAGGTCTCAACGATTGAAAGCAGCATTAGAGAGGACAGAAAAACGCAAGGCCTGAAAAGCAGACTGGATGATGACACAACAACAAACAGCCGGCAAGAACGGACACAGTCAGGGGGAAATGATCTCATAGCCGGGTTTGTTTGAAAACTCTGCGCCAAGAAACAGGGGCACAATAAAATGAAAGAATACTGTTTATTTAAGAGGACCAGAAGATGGACTGCAGTCTGAAGGAGAACGTGTGGAGCAATCAAAGGGAAAGGAGACAATATAAACACCCTCGCTACAGATACAACCCGAGGAAAAGTCAAAAATGGAATCATTATTTAGGCATCCTCATGTCATCCCAAACCTGCTGTTATTTTCGCAGTGGAATACAAAAGGATTGTCTTTTTAAGGGAAGCTGTAGACTTTAAAGATTCAAATATAGTGACAAGAAATGTTTTTTTAGTGTCATGCTAATATTATTAATATGTAAATGTAAAATATTTGACTTGGGTACTTGTTGGGTAAAGTTTTACATTTAAAAGTAGCCGGCAAAACAGAAGAGGTCAGTTATGTTTAAAAGTAATATATCGCAATCTTAAGTTACTTTTTAAAAAGTAAGTAATTTGAGAGTATATGTTGTTATTTATGCAAGCTTTTTTATATTAAGATGGTCATATTAAGGTTGCACGACATCGGACATTGCGATATTTGTTTTTTTGTGATATACATGTATTTCCATTGAAATAATTTTCATAAATGTTCATTTGGGTGAACTATCCCTTTAACACCATTGTATACCAAAGAAATAGTAATGTATCTCAGTCGATCACCTGTGATTGCATCACAGCAAAGACATTAAAGGGCACCTATGGCAAAAAATCTACTTTTTAAGCTGTTTGGACAGCCATATGTGCATGTATGGTGTATAGACTGTCATATTGGGGTGATTTAAGCACACCCAGTGCTTTTTTTTCAATTTAACAACATAAAAAAACGGTGGACCTATTGGAGCTGTTTTCAAATCGACCGCTACCTGACGTAGGAGAGCGGTCCCCCGCCCACCAATATTGATTGACAAGCGCGTCATCATATCCTCAGTTTGTTAATTCACGTCCGCCATTTTCAGCGTGAGTCGAAGCAATATCACTAAAGGAACACCCTAGCTCTATTTTTAGATGCAAGGCTCATTGGGCTCAACACAAGAGCAATATTCTCCACATTATCGCTCTAATCGGAATTATTGGTTGTATCTTTAGGTAGGTTTGCAAACATGTGTACTTCTCATTGAGTCTACCTTATACTTCAGCCGTTTGCATTTCTCGCGATCCCAGAAGTTCCCTGTGATCTTAACTAGCATGCGTTTTAGAATTCTAAACATCGGTTTCTATCAGGGTACACTCAAGTCGACGGCTGGGCGCCGCGGACCGCTGCAGAAACCTATGTTTAGAATTCAAAAATGCGTGGCGCGACGATTCGGGACACTTCATGTTTCTGCCGCGCTACAGAGAGTGTCTGGTGTGCCGTGTCGCGGCTTCGAGCGACGCATCCGGTGCCTCAGTCAAAGTTAATTCAGTGTGCGTGGTTATTAGTTTCTGTGTACAAGCTCGGCACTTGAAACTAGCACACAGTTGGCTGTAAAACTGTACAAAGACACAAATGATTTTGTACTCTCTGATTGGTCTGTGTCAGAGTCGTACATGTACGACTGAATTGTGATCCTCTCTCTTCTCCATCTGTCTGTCAGACTTTTGCAAACGCAGAGCGGGTGAGCTCATGGCCCCGCCCCCATGTTACGTTGGCGGGAAGCCAAAACTAATTTACATGTGAAGCAACACACCCATAAATCAGCGAACTGTGGACACGCCCCCAACATGACACTTTTTAACACATTATAATAAAAAAATCTGAATTTTGTTTTAAACTGAACCTAAACTGGCACACTCAGAAGAACCATAATATTATCATTAAATCATAAAAAAGAGGTAAACTATGTTCCCTTTAATATCAAGTATAAACCTGTAAATTTTTAACTCCCACATTTTCTATGCCCATTTTTAGCATTTAGAAATAGCATGTGTAATTCTAATGTGTAATTTATGTTGAAAGTTGGAATTCTGAATGAAGCTCGAACCGTAAGTGTGAGCAATCGTAATTGTAGCGCTCGCCCCCACCAACAAGTCCTTTGTGTATCGTTTATAGAGCTGTCAAACATAATTGATGCTCAGTCAAATGTCAAGCGCAATCCTACAGGCAGCATGAATAATGGGTTTGAACATGGTTTAAAATGTGTTTAATGGCTCCCTCTTCACACACTTCATTAGGGAATGAGCGGAACACATACCGAGACAGAAATAGAGAGCGCCGGGGAGGGGGAAAAGTGTGCCGACGGTGGATATGTGTGTGAAGTAGTCCCCGCTGCTGAGGAAGGCAAGAAATTAAGGAAAGTAAGAAAGTGAGATAGTCACCGTTTGTGGCCATATTAGTCAGGCACAGGATGAAAGCGTGTTGGACTCAGGTGGTTTCAGGTGACGTGTGGGAAATTGGGTTTCTGCTCGGCAAGTTTCATGTTCGGACAAGACACGATCCCAACAATTGCGCTTCTGTGTGTTTCTCTCGAATGCTGAGTCATCGGTTCTAATCTGGGTGTGGGGCGAGTGCTTTTTATGGTAGTGCCATAAGTGTGCTCGATTCTGAACCATTTGTAGAGTACACCAAATTTGTTGTTTGTCCCTCTGATGATAATCTTCATTTACTTTCATCATGTTGTTAATTCTGCCATGTCATCTATTCCTTGTTGATTCTAAAAGGATCTTTTTTTATTCCATTCAGTCACAAAAGAAACCTAAGAAGGATCACATACAAAGTATTATATTTCAAGTTGTCGAAGGTGTTAGAAAGCAGGCTAATTTCAGTACATCTTACCTGTATGCTTGTCTTTTGTTGATTGTGTAATATACACAGCGTTTATAGGTGCTGTATGTAAGGTTTTAACTCTTCTAAAGCATAAAAATACCATAATATGTTAGCAGATATTTAAGAAACATGCTAAGTGAACATTCTTGTTTAGCTGAAAAACAATGCTGAAGTCAGATATTCTGCTTTGATGTGTTTCCAGTTCCGGAACATCTGTCTTTGTTTTGGTTTCTTTAACCCGCCCACTGACAGTTTAGCCAATTATATTTTAGCACCTCTCGTTGCCTTGTTTGAAAACCACATATTTCATTCATTCAGATAGACTCTCAAAGTATGCGTCCGCGATCGAAATGCAACCTCCGGTGGACTGTAGCAGACTCTGATATGAGACGCAGTTTCAGTTTTCGACATGAGGTTATTATTTAGCAAATAATATAAATATTAGAAATGTAAACATTAGGTGAGCAGGTTACTCCGTGTCCAAACAACATGCTACGTGACAATATTTGCAGTGATAAGAAATTGGGCTGTTTGCACCAGACGCAACATGATTTAAATGCAGCCATTCAGAAGCACAGAATAGTGCACTGACTGCACTCCAATGAAACCGTAAGGTTTATTGTCGAATTAATACATTTTAAACCTGTTTAACATTATTAAATGAACATGCTGAATCACTGATATGTGTTGGTTTGCACTGATTCACAGTTCTAAATTTCAGATGGTTTATTTTATTTTCAAGATCTCCTGCTGCTTTCAGTAGTATAGCAATAAATGTCATGTAAAATAGCATTTATACTCGCATTATTAGCATTTGTTTTGATCTAGGAATGCACTACCTAGTTCAACCACTGGGTGTCAAACTTAAAAATTCAGATGTATGAAACACGCATATTCTCTTTGTACATCCGAATTAACGTGTAACTGAGCGCACGTGCACAAGCGCAAAACCCCTCCCTGCCTCCTCCCCCGAATAAATATGGTAATGACGAAAAAGTGATGCCAAAAGCAAGCAAAAAGAGAAACTTTACAGATTGTGAATTGGAGGTGCTCCTATCGGAGGTAGACTGGAGAAAAACTGTTATTTGCAAGTTTGTCCTCCGGAATTAATAAAAAAAGAAAAAAAATAGAGTGGGAGAGTTTAGCTGACACGGTTAACACAGTGGGGTCTGAACATCGCACTGTGAGTGAATAAAAAGAGAACTGGTCACAGATGTGTTAGAAGAACACTTTGTTAGGGCGGTATAGCAGCACCCCTCCGCTCTTATCAAGGCAGCGTCACCGGCTTTTCAGCTGCCCAATCACCTTGGAGCCTCATTCCAACCATGTTGTTTGTGAGGATGGATTAATCATGGGTTGACCAAGTCCACATTGCTACAATATTTGTTAAGCGCATTTGAGCATCACATATTATTTGCACATTTATTGAATGGAAATGTTTCCGATTCACGTATGCAAATTTGTCTTCAGATGGCATCTTTATAGCAATGTGCATCCAGTCGATCGCTCCGATTACATTGGGAAATCCGGCGATCGCTGCAATTGAGCTTTAATGTTTGGCTGGTCAACTGCATGGTATGAAAACCTTATAAACCTGCTAGACATGCGGATGATCCTGTCCCATACAGCTGGCATTGCACGGCTCAAAGATACTTTGTAGTGTGCAATTCAACATAATTGCCACTAGGAGTTGCCAGTAGAAATAAAACAAACACACAAGAAATACACGTATGCCAGACATGAAGTTGGCGTAGACCAACACACATTTTCACGTTAATTTCATCGTTAGTAAATCCAAACGTGAGCGTCAAATCTGGCGTACGAAAAGTTTTTGTGCGTACGTAGCGTTGAAACATGTGGCCCCTGGTGACTTCTATTTGATTGCATTGCAAAGATATAAAATATGAATTCATCCTGATTTTATACGCTTATTACTAAACCACATTTGCATTTGAAATAATAAAAACGAGTAAAACGTAGTGATTTAAAAAATATTTGCAAGATATAAAGATTTAAATTGACTGTTAAAGGGGACCTATTATGCCCCTTATTACAAGATGTAAAATAAGTCTTTGATGTCTGATGAGCGTGTATGTGAGTTTTCAGCCCAAAATAACCCACAAATAATGTTTTATAACTCTTTGAATCTGCCCCTTTTAGGCTTTGATCCAAATTGTGGCATTGTGGTGACTGTCGCTTTAAATTCAAATGAGATTGTGTTCTTTTCAAAAGAGGGTGGAGCTACAAATGTGTTAGCATACTGGTAGATTCAAAACTCTAATGGCGAATGGCTGCTTCTCACTCAGGGCTGTTTATGCTAATGAGGGAAAGATCATCACTAATAGGCGGGGCTTTCCCTTTGCGATGACATGAACAAAGGGAGAATGTCAATCAGTGTTTCCGCAGACTGCTTTTGACGGTCTGTGTGATTATAAAAAATAGAATTTATACATTTTTACGGCTATATTCACACACTGTTGCCACACAACTGTGTTTAAACCTCTTATAAAAGTGATTTTTGCATAATAGGTCCCCTTTTAGTAGTATTTTAGGGCTGAATTGTGAGTCTTTTAATGGGTCATCACATGATTCTTTTTCAAAATATTGTTAACAAGATTTTTGTATATATAAAAACTCACATTTTAAGAAACATTTTCTGTAAATCATGATAAAAATGTGTTATAGTCATAATTTTTTTGCTAGCAAATTAAAAATAAATGGTGCTCATACTAAATGTACAAACAAATAAAACAAAATATCCACTTTAAAAAGCTGTAGTTTCTGTAACTACTTCTGTGATTATTCTGTTGACCTACATTTTACCTCTTACCAATCCTTAAACCAACTAATACTACTAAACCTGTAGCTGAATATTTCTTGAGATCTACCAGCTGACTCACTGATCCAGTCACAGTGGTTAACAAGTTTGCCTATCAGTAAATATCAGGAGCTCTATGGAAGAGGGAAAGTCACACAGCTTACAAAAGATATGAAGGTGAGTGGTGACAGAATTTTATGTGTGTGGATGTGCTATATCTTGTATTCCTCATGTTGTAGGGCCCAGATGTCCCCACAAGTATAGCAAAACTAGTACATTTGGAACTTTCTGGTGAGGAAAACAGCTCATAAATCAGACAGAATGAATTATTTTGAAAACTGTTATAAAGCAGATTGTATGTCATGGTTGGGTTTAGGGGTAGGGTTTGGGTAGGGGGTTGAAATACAGTTTGTACAGTATAAAATCGTTATGACGGACGTTATAGCGGAAGTCTTCATGAAGATAGCTGTACAAGTGTGTGTTTGTTTGCATTTGTGCCTGTGTGTGTGTTAGAAAGAGAGAACAGAGCCTTTAGTATTACAATTCCCCACCCAAATTCTTGAGTCATAATCAAAGACATGATAAGAAATAATTTAATGTGACCTTTATAAAAAATAGGTCAGCAATGAGAATACAATTATATATCTGCTTTAAAGGGGCAACGCAGTTACGCAGTAGGTAGTGCTGTCACCTCACAGCAAGAAGGTCGCTGGTTCGAGCCTCGGCTGGGTCAGTTGGCGTTTCTGTGTGCATGTTCTCCCTGCGTTCACGTGGGTTTCCTCCGGGTGCTCCGGTTTCCCCCACAGTCCATAGACATGCGGTATAGGTGAATTGGGAACGCTAAAATTGTCCGTAGTGTATGAGTGTGTATGGATGTTTCCCTGCGATGGGTTGCAGCTGGAAGGGCATCCGCTGCATAAAACATGTGCTGGATAAGTTGCCGGTTTATTCCGCAGTGGTGACCCCGGATTAATAAAGGGACTGAGCCGAAAAGAAAATGAATGAATGAATCTGCTTTAAAGGCACAATATAGATGATTTTTTCATGGAAATTTCAAAAGCCACTAGAATAATTTGATATATTTTCTTGACGTGTACTTGTATTATTCTAAATGTTTCCAACAATGTTTAAATTCAATGTTAATATTTTTTAGATTTATTTATTTATTTATTTTACATTAATTTAAGTTTTAGTTTTAATTTAAATTTATTTATTTTAATTTCATTTTTTGTTTTATTTTGAATTTTATTTAATTTTCATTTTATTTCTATTTTATTTATTTATTTATTTCAATTTAATAATTTTTTTTTGTTTTATTTTAATTTTATTTAAGTGTTATTTTATTTATTTATGTAATTGTAAATTTAGTTTTAATTAATTTTAATTTATTTCTATTTTTATTTATTTACTTATTTATTATTTTATTTAATATTTTGCTTTATTTGAATTTTTATTTAATTTTAATTAATTTCTATTTTTATTTATTTATTTATTTATCATTTTCATGTAATTGATTTGAATTTTTATTTTAATTCTATTTATTTGTTTATGTATTTATTTTAATTTAATAAAATGTTTTGTTTTATTTTAATTTAGTTTTAGTTTTATTTTATTTCTATATTTAATTAATTAATTAATTAATTAATTTATTTTATTTTATTTACATTTTGTTTAATTTTAATTTAATTACATTTCTTTATTCTTATTTTATTTTATTTATTTAGCTTAATATAATTTATTTTTTGTTTAATTTTAATTTTAATTTAATTACATTTTGTTTTATTTCTATATTATTTCTATTTTATTTTTTTATTTCATTTAATTTCTATTTTTATTTGTTTATTATTTAATTAAATTTTTTGTTTTATTTTAAATTTAAATTATTTTTTATTTTATTTCTATTTTATTTATTTATTTATTTATAATTTTAATATAATTTAATTACATTTTTTCTTAATTCTATTTATTTATATCATTATAATTGCTTCAGCCACATAAAACAACTGCATTACTACAAAAAATATAACTTGTCAAATAAAGTTAGTGATTAGATAATCAATTAATGTGAATTTAAAAGATCAATTCATAACATGTAGCAAATTTATATGACTTTAATATTATCAAATGATTATGACAATTCCCAGGATTCCACTTTTTCATGGCTTAATCAAGCTAACGTTATTGTTTGTGTTTTGAATAAGCGACCTCTAGCTTGAGAACCTTACATGTTGTGTCTTTAATTAATCTCACACTGCCATTTCTAGGCTTAGCCGAGCATGCAGTAGTGGAAAGACCTGATTGGCGGCGGCGAATGCTCAGTTGTGACCCGTGTGCTTATAGGCTTTTAAATGCCAGTAGCAGGTGAATGATTAGAGCTTTCAGCATGGTAGCTGGCTTGAGTGTGTTTAACTTTCCTTTACTGCGCTCGGTAGCGTGAGCAAAGGTCGTGCCATCAGGTGATGGAGTGGGATTAAGTACAGTGCCGCTGACCCTTTGAACTCAATGCCAGATAGGACACAGTTGACAACGTGTGTGTACATACACTTTTGTCACAGGTACTAGCCCTACAGTATGTCTGTGATTTGTATTGATTAAATGTACTCTATGTGTAATAGCCTGGCAAAATGTGTTTATTTGCAGGAATCTTGCGCATAATTTGTGAGAAGCAAAACTGTTTGCTGAATATATTTGCCAGGGGTTTGTTGAAATAGTTTACTGGAATTTTTTTTACTTTTAATTATTTAATTTTTAATTTTTTTTTTTTTTCATAGGTTTAGGTCTTAATGTAAAAAAAAAATTTGGTGACCTTGGAATTTCGTGACCTTGGAATTATACGGATCTATCTGCGTTCTAAATGATTTTGAGATATTGAGCTTCAAAGTTTTTGCATTTCATATAGCAAACAATATGTGTGTAAACAGTATGTGTCTCTTTCATACATTAACATTACAGAGACCCCAATTGTACTCTACGTGAAGTTTATTTATATACTATGTTTGAGAGGATCACGTGCTTATGATTGCTTGCATTCGGCCCTGCATCATTCAGTTTATGATTCACCAATCATACGATTCCTAAGCCACTATAAACACCCTAAGTTCCATATAAAAGCCTTCTTCGTTTTGAAAAGTCCCCCCTTCCACCCCTACTCCTCCTCTTTTCCGGTGGCCCAGTGGTTAGCACTGTTGCCTCACGGCAAGAACGTCACTGGTTCTAGTCCTTACCAAGCCATTCGACGTTTCTGTGCAGAGTTTACACGTTCTTCCCGTGCTCACGTGAGTTTCCCCTGGGTTCCCCGGTTTCCTCTCACCGTCCAAAAACATGCAACTTTAGTTAACTGACTAATCCAAATAGGCACCATAGACATGCACCTAGTAAGTAGTTAACGCTTAAGAGCAATCACTATCTGTTTATTAGCTACTACAGCAGGTGAGTTCTCAAGATCTACCTGAGCTCAAACTCCCCTCTCGCCTTGCAAATGAGAGGGAGCCCCGGGCTCGAGGATCTTATGAGCTCAGGGCACTCTCCCAGGACAGCATGCCAAACAAGCTTTAAAATCAATCATCAGCTAAGTGTGAACTCTTGAAATGTAAATTATCAAAATTCTCTTACATTTGCAGATTTTTTCCAATTTTTTTAAGTCCAGATAGAACCTTTTAATTCTAAACAGTCATTTTCCGCTTGGAATTATAAGGTTCTATCTGGCAGATCATTGATTAAAGCATTACTTTTCAAGAAATACAATAAAAAACAATAACAATATGTTGATGCTTGAGAAAATAATGTTTTGCTTTCTATAACATTTATTTAATGTTTAGGATACACATTTTCTTGTTGGAATTAAGCATACAAGGCTGTGCGAAATATTTTGTCCAATGCAGATTTTATGTTATTAATATGGTAATGTTTATTGAATAATATGCTTTAGAACAGGGGTCTCCAATCTAGGTCCTGGAGGGCCGGTGTCCCTCCAGGGTTTAGCTCCAACTTGCCTCAAAACACCTGCCTGGGTGTTTCAAGTATACCTAGTAAGACCTTGATTAGCTTGTTCAGGTGTGTTTGATTAGAGTTGGAGCTAAAATCTGCAGGACACCGGCCCTCCAGGAACAAGTTTGGTGACCCCTGCTTTAAAAGAACTATTGACCTTTATTTATTGAATTTTATGCCCCAGGAATTAAATTAAGTATTTGCCATTCAAGGCTTAATATCAAATTTAAAGACTTTAAAAGAAAACAGACAATGAGCAAGTGAGTTTAATAAACACTGGAACATGTTTTACTGACTATATATACACAAAACTATTTCACGTTTAATGTAATACCAATAAGCCAATAGTTAACAGTGAAAATGGTCATTAAATTTACGTTTTTGTCGTTGTTGTTTTGGTTGCTGCTAGACATTTATGTCCTTGCATCAACGTCCAATCACGTCCTTGCATCAACGCATACCCCAGTCAATACACGTTCATCATTGGACTGGAGAGCAGCTCTCATCTCACACCATTTTCTCAGCCGAATTAAATCTGGCAGAAACGTTGACGAGGTTAAGCTGCAAAAGTCAAAGAGCTTGTTGTTTTGGAAACAAACAATTTGGTCTGCCAGAGAGAGCGAGTCTAAGTGGACAGGCTGGGACAGAGACGGCCGTCAGACCCTTTCATTCTTCATCTGTCTTTCCCCTCCCCGCATTTCCACTGGCGCCGTGCTCAAATGTAGTTTGTTAAGCCGGGGCCAGTGTCATAAAGCCTTCACTGTGTGTGCGTCTGTGTGTGTGTTGTTAACGTTTAACTCCTCTGTCACACACTTTGGTCACAGTATTGACCCTGTATTGCCTACAGTACGGCTCTATGTGCATGTGTGCGAGAGATTTATGTGTTTACGCAAGTATAAAGGAGGACGCAAATGCAAAGTGTGTGTGTGTGTATGTGTGTGTGTGTCTTAGGAGAGGGCCTAGAATTTTCCTATTACTTTCTCCTGCTCTCCTTTGGGCATTGAGGCTATAAATATACTTTAGCATGCTAAAAATGTGCAACAGTGTAAGTTGTGTGTGTGTGTGTGTGCTTGTCTGCTGACTTAAGCTTGCTGTTAGATTGCAAAACTACATGGATAAGAGTGTGGGTGTTTATTTAACATCAAATAAGTATGTTTCTGTTTTCTGTAGGTTGTTTAACTTGTATTTGATGATGTAGCCTAGGGCTGCGTAATACTGTATATTGGAACGTTATCATTATAATCATGTTAATAGTATATGCAATATCTGTTTTAGAGAAAAGTATAGTGCAATATAAGAAATCAGTTTTATGTGGCAAGCATTTGTGCGCTGCATGCATAGGTTGTTCATCCAATTCTGGCTAATTAGATCTGGGCGCCTTTACTATCTTCATTCACAAACAATAAGAATCAGGATTGTTTGCACTTTGACAGTTTAAGTGGCTCAGAAAAATATTAATTGCGTGTTTTTTATAGTATGTTAGTCATAACATAATTTTTTTTAAATTGCTGATGAAGTAACGCTTTGGTCGTTGGTTATATCGTAAGAAATATCGTTATTGCAACAAGCAATAACATGGCATATTGTATTGTTTTCCAGTGTTGTGTAGCCCCAATGTAGCCTAAGACATTTTTGCAGATGTAAAGGCAACCGTACATCAACAAAACAAAACAAAACAAAACAAAACAAAACAAAACAAAGCAAAGCAAAGCAAAGCAAAGCAAAGCAAAGCAAAGCAAAGCAAAGCAAAGCAAAGCAAAGCAAAGCAAAGCAAAGCAAAGCAAAGCAAAGCAAAGCAAAACAAAACAAAACAAAACAAAATTATTTAAATAAAATAAAATGAAAATAATAATAATTTAAAGTATAATATAACATAACAAAATAAATAAATAAATAAATAAATAAGTAAATAAATAAATAAATAAATAAATAAATAAATAAATAAATAAATAAATAAATAAATAAATAAATAAATATAAAATTAAATGAGCTAAACATTGCAATATTTTGAATAATAATTTATGAATAAAATTATCCCAATCACTGATTTAAAAACATTTGTTATGTTTAGTCAGTGATTATAGAATCTTGCTGTCCTAGACCAGAGATGCCCAAAGTTGTCCCATTGTAACCTTTGATTTGGCCCACCATTTCATCTGAGAGGAGAGTGAATATGATGGAGAGGGTTGGGGTGAATGCCTTTAACACAGAGATCGTCATTTCTAATTTGACGTAACCTTTTAAGCCACGAAAAAGCAAACTGAAATTAAATGTTTGAATTAAATGTTGTAAATGAACCTGCTTTTTTATAAATGTCACGCATAGAGGACTATGCAGAAGACATCATCAAGGCAAAAACTAATGTAACTCTGTTATAAATGAGATTTTTATTTTTATTTACTGTAATGAGTTCATTATATGATGTAAAAAAAATGCTGTATTAGTTAATATAAAGCATGTTTCTAGTCATTTTTAAACATTACTAAGTAAATTAGGAAATCACTCATGGCAACTATATTTACTACCGGCCCACTAGCCTCAGTCAAGTTTGGTTTTTGGCCCTTTATAAGAAATAGTTTGGGCACATCTGTCCTAGACAGTGGCTGTCTGTCATTTAATATTCCAGAGTATGATTGATTGGTTTAGTTTTCTCTATTCAAATAATGCAAGTCATTATATATATATAATAAGGGCTTAAAATGAGATTTATATGGGCTGGCTATTTAATTTATTCTATTTTTATTTATTTTCATTTTTTTTGCAATGGTGTATATGGAGAAGGACTTCTTATTTCAAGTTAGCCAGCCCAAGCGTTTCCAGTCACACCATTAAAGTGTCATGGAGAAGAAATTCAATGGAGTTTCTGCACTACCCTGACAGTGCTTGATCTTCTTTTGTGATTGAACAACTAAATGAATGCCTAAGTTTACTTAACTGATTGTATTTTAATTGCATTACAACATCAAAGCTGTAAAAGGAGCCTTATGAAATTGAAAATAGTCACATAAACCTTTCACCAGAAGTATATCGTTGGCTGAAAAACACTAGCTATGCATATAGCCCATTGTAACCCTGGACCATAAGTCAGTTCAAACCTCTGTAAATAGAGCACAATGAGAGTGTTTATTTAATACATATACATGGCTTATAATACAATATATCCTGATAATATAAGGTGAGATATGGCTGTCAAAACACACCATATGCATAAAAAATGATCAAAAATAGAACTTTGTCGGTGCAATAGCCTAGTGGTTAGCGCGCCGACATATAGTGCAGTAGCACGTCAGGGCATCCTCAGTTCGAATCCCAACTCGAGGACATTTCCCAACCTTAACCCCCCCCCCCCTCTCTCTCCCACTTTGTATCCTGCCTCATTACTGCCCTATCTAATAGAGGCAAAAAGGCCAAAAATAAATCTTTAAAAAAAAAGAACTTTATTTAATCAAAATATGCATCGGAATTGCTATTAATAAATTAATTTCAGGACATAGACACTAACTCAATTTAAAAAATGAATTAAGAAAACCGTGTTAATCATAGTACTGTAAATCGATTCAATTGACAATTTATATGACTCAGTGATTCACAATTGCTGATTTGATTTGTTCCAGTAATATCACAACATATGATGCTCACTTCCACTCACTTACACCCCCACTTATCTACATCCACTGACGTATAGCTACTAACAACAAATAACAAATGAATAAATAAATACCGAATGGATCCGAGTGGTGTCCTTGTGGTCAGTGAAAGTGCTCCGACATATTGAGTGATGGTGCTCATGGGAGACCTGGATTTGAGTCTGGCCCTGGTCATGTTCCTTTTCATCTCCTGCTTTGATTTTCTGTTCGCTTACTCTGTTTATCAATAATATGTGGCAGAAAAGGTTAGATTTAAAGACCATCCACACAAAGAATGATGACCATAACAATAATTGCATTAGCGTCCACAGACCACACCAATGCACAATAATAAGCTTCTTATTATAGATACACATGCTGCAGTCTTCTGTCACTTACAATTATATTCCATATTTTAACATATGGTGGGGGAAGTATTGAATATGTCACCATTTTTCTCAGAAAACATAGTTCTAAAGATACTGTTGACTTGAAATGTGCACCGGATGTTGGTAACAACCAAATAAATCCATATTTGCAAAGAAAACCAATCTAATTAGTTTATTAATTAACTTACATGTAGTAAAATGATAGGACACAGGAAAAAAGTGTTGAACATATGAAGAAAGGGAAGTGTAGAAAGGCATGGAAATCCCAGACAGCAGCTGAAATCTCTCAGTAGTTATTCAGCAACCCTCTGACCTTCATTATTGTAAACAAATATCAGCTGCTTCAGTCCAACATCTACATTAGCAGATGAAGATTAAACCAGAGTGGACATTTCAGCAAGACAATGATCCAAAACACAGCCAAGGGAACTCTCAAATGCTATCAGAGAAAGAAAATTAAGCTGTGGAATGGCCCAGCCAATCACCTGATCTGAATCTGAAACACATGAAGAAAGGGAGGTGTAGAAAGGCAGGAAAGCCCAGACAGCAGCTGAAATCTCAGAAGTTCTTCAGCAACCCTCTGCCCTTCCTCATTATAAATGAATATTAGCTGCTTCAGTCCAACATCTGTATTAGCAGGATGATGTAGATGAAACCAGGGTGGACATTTCAGCAAGACAATGATCCAAAACACAGCCAAGGGAACTCTCAAATGCTTTCAGAGAAAGAAAATTAAGCTGTGGAATGGCCCAGCCAATCACCTGATCTGAATCTAATAGAGAATACAAAATAAAGTAGGTCAGTACTTTCTCTTTGTGTCATTTTATTATTACACATAACTCATTTGTCAGATTTTTTTTGCTTTTGTTTTATGTTTATGTTTGTATTGTTTGGGTTTTGACCAAAATCTGTTTCAGTTCCATGTCAACAGCTCCTTTTAGAAATATTATTCCCACTAAAAAAACATGACATATTCAATACTTACTACCCCCACTGTATAGCAGCCTTCTGAGAAGGATCATAGAGATATCTGTTCCTTTGTGTTGTTATCATTATAGGTGTAAACCTCCCTGTTCTCACATAATTATAAAGAATATGTAGAGTTGTAGTTGTCAATAGGGATCGTTCACAAAAAAAAATCTATATATATGAAAAACACAAGACAACATATTAGGTTTTAGAACCACCTTTAACTTTTACATCCCTTTAACTTCAAGCTTGTTTGTGTAGTTGGTCTAGTTTACTCTGTTCTTTTTTTTACAAGCACACAATCACAAAATTGTGAATTTTGGAGACACTACATAGGTTTCCATTGTTCTACACCAGGGCTATTCAATTTGTTTGTCATGGCGGCCAGTTCATAAAAAGCATCCCAATTGAGGGGCCGGAGAGATAAGACTTGCAATATGAGTGATGACACAACAGCATATAAGAGCCCGTATGTTGTATTTTTGCTCCTTAAGACACACACGTTCTATTTTTCTACATTAAAATGTTAATATATTGTATTTTGAAACTACATAACATTAGTGCATATTGTACAATGTGGCTTTTTTTTACAAACATTCAAATGTTGTATTTCAAAACACAACAAAAGCAGTGCATAGCTTAAGTAGACTTCTACATTCAGACACATTCATATGTTGTTTTGAACTGCATAACAATTATGGATGCAACAATTATAGATTTTGGTTGTACGATTATATAGTCTAAAGAATAATGATGGTTTCGCAGTTATCATATCTACTGTAAATTTAAGCTTTATATTAGGTAAGTATTTAAATGAACTGTTGTTATCATCTGCATTCATACATACATAATCATTTAATTTGTAATAATTCTTCTAACGAATCTGTTGTTTACACTGAAAGCCACACACAACTCTCACTGCCTCGGCGTGAGATGTTTTCTATTTGGTGCGTCTGGGAGACACAAGCGAATCGCTCTGCTTGCGCACACATATTGGCATATATTCTAATATTGGAAATAATGAACTTGCGCACGGAAAAGATGCGAAATGTGTCTTTAACTATGTGTATAGTTAATCCAGTGTGTGTGTGTATTAGCCTCGGTGTATAAGCTCGGAACTTTAAACTAGCGCACAGGTGGCATAACTTTGTTTAGTTGCAGCAGTTTCATTCCGTGCAACAGAAACGCGACGTTGAGAAGCCTTTACGATTAAGTATCCAAATGTTTTCGGCTGCTCGCACCAATCACTCGTTTAATATCAGGTGACTCACGCTCTGCACAGCCTTCAACTGCAGCTCGTGCTGTATTGAACAGACGCACGTCACTTCATAACTGTAACTGTAGTCGTTTTTCGACTGAACTAAATTTATTTTTGATGTCTTGGTCACACTATTTGGAGGGCCGGAACAAATTGCCTTAAGAGCCAAGTTCGGTCCGCAGGCCACCAATTAAATAGCCCTGGGGTGTGTTTCCCAAACAACGACATAACTCATGACTGAACCATCATAGTACGATGCATCATTTGGGAAATGAACAATGTAGTGACGAGTGTTTTCTCAAAACCCGTAGTTTTTTGTCTCAGATTTATCGTTTGTACCATGTTAGTTATTATGTAAAACCTCCATAATGACACTCTAAACGGGGCGGAGTAACAACTTGTTTCGAGAAAATGACCATCATTTTTATATAAAATTACATTGTTTTAACAGCACACCCACTTAAAAAATCCAATATTAATTTTGGTCAAAACATGCACTAGTTTTCCATATTAATTGAAATATACAGTATGTAAATGGCACATACAGGGCTTATGTTTCCTTTACAAATATTAGTGTGAATATTCCATATTCTATGCTAAAACATAAAACTACTTAGCTAACACTCTAATTGTATATATAAATCATATAAATTGTGAATTGTTGTAATTTACATAAGGCTATTTATTAAGAAAAGTTATAATAATAATAATATTAATAATAATAATTATTATTAATATTTTTATTATTATTATTATTATTAAGTAGAATTTTGTTTATTTACTTTTTATTTTATTTATTACTTTTTTTAAGTCTACTTTTACAACTGTGCCACATTCAAACCACTGCATAAATGTTCTAACCAACAGGCTCATGTCATATACAGTAGGCTACAGACACATTTCTTAATAAACAGCCTACTATAGATTAAAACCATTACTATGCTATATATTTTTGTTTTTTTACAAGCTTTGGAGACATAACGTAGGACTAAATTCCGCTTTTTAATAATAGGCCACCTTTAGCTTTCGTCATAAGCCACGGCTGCGTTCAAAATGGCTAATATTTTCAAAGTGCACTATGAAGGGTGCGCCATTGTCAATATGAAGATCACTAAAAATGAACTGTAAAAAATACTTTGAAAGCAAATTAAACCATAGAGAGATGACTTTAATTTTTTTTTAATCATTCTAAGTTTAAATGTTGGAATGTTCGAAAGGCATAGGGCATAGGGGGGATAACTGGAAATAGAACACAGCCAGGAACTATTCTTGAGAGGTGTAATTGCAAGCGTAAAATTTGGCGACGCGGTTTGCGAATGTTCGTTGAAACGACGGATTTGGGAAATGCCAAATCAACAAACTATGTTTGTAACAACGGAACTTGCGATCTTAGTTGGCTAACCATGGTTTTGGGAAACGCACCCCTGTTCTATACTGTACAAACTATATTTTCTATCACCCTACCCCTAAACCCAACCCTCACAGTCAAGTCTGTGAACTGTGTACACGTTTACTTTCTGAAAAAAAAAACTCTTGCTGTATGATTTATAAGCTTTTTGAGAAATGAGGACATTGCAATGTCTCCATAATTCACCACCTTCTTGTAATACCTGTGTCATGCCCATGTAGTTATTCAGATTGGTCACAAAATGTCCTAATATGTCACAAAAACACGTACACACACTCATACACACACTAACACATATTTGTGTGGCCCTACTCTTACCCCAAACCCAACCATCATAGGAAACGTGGCAAATTTTGAATGTGTCCTCATAAAGCAAATATACATGTACACACACACACACACACATATGCACAATTGGGAATTCTGACTCTGTCTATTCTGCGATATTGTGGTTTTATGTGCTGGTGGTCCCCCATGACATCAGCTTCCCTCTGTTTTGTGAGCATCAAACATGTGCTCCAAATTTCCCCTCCAAAATCAATCATCTCAGATGTTCATTTTGCTTCTTTCAAACAAAACTTTGAATCTCTGGAAAGTTTCTTCATCTGACGTCACCTTCATGTTCTCAATTCAGATGCCATTTGCTAAAGACAAACTCCCATTTTGAGCTCTCGTTTTCTCATATCAGTCTCTTTCCCATTTCTTCTGGACTAAATGGGATCAAAGTGGCAAGCGGTAATAGCCGAGTATTGAGAAGAAGCGGTTGGGAAAAAAAATCATGCTTTTCACAGGGTTCTCTGGGTCATTCTCTTAAGATGTTCTCAGTTTTTCTGTGTCTGTCTTTCTTTTGCTCTCTCCCACGTCTCACTTTCTCTCTCGCTAATCTTTCTCTTTCACACACACAGTTCAATGATGTGTACTTGTGTTCTTCTAAGACAGTTATTCAGACACACTGATGTAATTACTGCTTTAGAGGCTTAACACACACACAAACAATGACTAACGCAAAGAAAAATTTCACTGAGGAAGTTTAGGTGGGAAATATCAAACCACTCGCTTAAAGAAAAAATGTACAGTGATCCTGTATCGGTTCAAATATTTTAGATAACACTACTGTTTAGTGTTATCTGAAGTATTTGAACCGATACAGGATCACTTTTATCAGTCTCGATACACTGATACCAACTGCACTCGATTGAAGCATTTTGTTATGGTTTTACAACTCGCCGCAATTTCACTTTCAGTTTCACTTTCAGTTTCATTTGTTGTTGATTTTTAGCTGCAAACCATATGTTTGGTTTTTAGGTTATGCCAATTTAACCTGACATAACCTAAATAATTAAATAAATAAATAAATATATTTAATAAACATAAATTGACATAACCTAAAAAGCAAACATTAAGTTTGCAGCTAAACTTATTGAGCAAGTTTGTGTTTTGGTCTACTTCATTCGCATGCGTATGAATGGAAGTTTATGGGCTGAAAAGTGCATTGTGACCTGTGACCACTAGGGGTGTCAAAATTAATTGTTTCTTCGGTGCACCGCGATGCAGACACGGACAATTCGGTATCGTTTCAGTAATAATCTTAACCGGTTATTGTGTACTGACGTCATTTATCTCATATGCGCTATGTCGCTTAGCTTACTAAGGTGAGGGAGGAGAGCACGAGTATTTACAACACTCCAACTACTTAAAAATGCAGAAACTGTGCACAATTTCTGATTGGCTGATTGGAATGTTGTTCCAGGATCAACATAGATGTTAATCCAGGAACATGCCCTACTTGGTGAAATCAGGTTGGTATGGTATGGTACTAAATGCTTAGTTCCTGTGTAGATGAATAGTGAGTACTCAAACACTTGTTGAATGTAATAGCAGGAGACTTCAGGGAGGAAAACTCTTACTGCGTTGTAGTTCTATGTTCAGTTCACTTTTACAAGGCATTATTATTTATAAACTGATCATAATTTGTAATGTGCTGGTAAACCCTCATCTCACTGGTCAGGACACAACTGTTTATGTTTCAGGACTTTGCTCATGTTAATGATCCACCAAATTACATAGACAGCGTCTCCTTATGCTTATTGTGGGCTTTTATATTATATTATAGACCTATTGCTTATATTACCTTATTATTTTGAGTGAAAGTCAAGGCTCTGTCTGTATTTTCATGTAGATTGATGTTTTGAAATATGCTTGTCAGTTCAGTTAGACATTTCTATCATCTTTGCTCCAGGTTAACCCACGTTTTATTCTGAGAGGTGTTAGAAAAACAAGTGCGACTATTTTTACACCGTGTATGTAATTCATCACACAGTGTAATAAAACCTGGTTAGTTAGTCCTTTGGGTTGGATTGCTTTCTCACCACAAGTGAACCATTCACTTCTTTATCGGAGTTTGCAGATCACAGTATTTCCTATAATATTTTTTCTTTTGGAGGAAGTCTTATTTGTTTTATTTCGGGTAGAAGAATTTTTTTTAAAAACCATTTTAAGGTCAATATTATTAGCCCCTGTTAAGCTCTGTTAAGGGCTGTCTCATCCCTGTTTGAACAGAGTAGGAGTTTGGTTCACATTGCCGGCAATAAGTCAGACTTGTTTCCAGTGCAACTCTGGCAGGGCTGCCCTTTATCACCAATTTTGTTCATAATTTTTATGGAAAGAATTTCTATGTGCAGCCTTGGGCCGCAGGGGGTTCAGTTCGGGGAGCACAGGATTTCATCTCTGTTATTGGCAGATGATGTTGTTCTGTTGGCTTCATCGGACATGGACCAGCATGCATGGGGTGATTTGCTGCCGAGTGTGACTTGGCTGGGATGAGAATCAGCGCATCCAAGTCCGAGGTCATGGTGGTCCACTGGAAAAAGGTGGCATGCCATCTCCAGATTGAATGAAAGTCCTTACTCCAGGTGGAAGAGTTCAAGTATCTTGGGTTTTGTTCACAAGTGAGTGAAGGATAGAACGTGAGATTGACAGGCGGATCTGTGCAGCGGCAACTGTAATGTGGTCGACATACAGTTGTGGTGAAGAAGGAGCTGAGCCGAAAGGCAAAGCTCTCTATTTACCTGACAATCTACGTTCCTACTTTCACCTATGGTCACGAGCTTTGGGTCATGACCGAAAGGACAAGATCTCTGATATAAGTGGTCGAAATGAGTTTCCTTCACTAGGTGGCTGGGCGCACCCTTAAGCCTCATTCACACTACGAGCAACTCGCATCCGTAAGGCACCAAGAGACCAGTCATTTCAATGGAGAGTGAGCGAGTTCAGGTGACCTCCGTCTATGCAAGCGACACTGACCGTTGGTGACCAGGTGGTCGTGTCGAGCTATAAAGTCGCTGCTATTGTGACTGAGGCATTATTCGCAGATGATGTTGTTCTGTTGGCTTCATCAGACATGGACCTTCAGCATGCACTGGGGCGGTTTGCTGCCAAGTGTAACACAGCTGGGATGAGAATCAGCACCTCCAAGTCCGAGGCCATGGTGCTCCACCAGAAAAAGGTGGCTTGCCATCTCCAGGTTGGAGGAAAGTCCTTACTCCAGGTGAAGGAGTTCAAGTATCTTGGGGTTTTGTTCAAGAGTGAGGGAAAGATGGAACGTGATACTGATAGGGGCATCAGTGCAGCGGCAGTAAATGGTTGAAAATGTGTACTGTTGGTGTGCCTTCAGGAACAGAGTTGGGAAACACTGGTCTATACTACATAGGGCTGTGCGATTTTGGGAAAATATCTAATTGTGAATTTTTTTTAAAAAGATATTGTGATTTCTATTGGATTTTTGATTTAATTTCGCAGTCAAGCTTCAGCTCAATATTCTGTATAGTAGCTTCTTACTGCTAAAATGCAGTGAGTGTTATTTACAAAAATTAACTAAAAAAATATTGACTTACTTAAACATTTATTCAAATAAGTTTTTAAATATTCAGAAGTTAAACACTAATTGTTCTCTAGAGCAAACCGTAGTGAGCTATGGCATTAGTTATCTCCTGGTGCCTTCATGATGTTTTTTCATATGGTGTAACAGCCGTGAACAACTCTGAAATTGTACTTTGCTGTTGCTTGCTACTAGATTGAGTGTCACTGGCAATACTTTTAGTTGACTTTTTAGCAGGACATTCCTAATATAGCCACCTGTGGTGCTTTTTTGGTGCTGGTTGTTGTATTTCCTCATGGTGAAAATTACCTGTTTTTGTTCGCTGTCTGTGACTTTGAAACCTAAAATATACCAATATTATGAATTCGTCTATTAATGCTTCTGAAGCAGCAGATGCCATTATCCCACTTGTCCGCGCGTTCCTGTTTGTTTACTTTATTGTGGGCTTTCCGCAAAGTTTGGTTGCTCAATTCTGATTGGGCGGAAAGAAAGTGTGCTCACTCAATTGGCTAGTAAGACTGTCACACACAGACGTCAGTCACGCGTTTGCTCTGTGTGGGGGAAATTATATAATACATATATATTTCATATCGCAGCCTTTTGTGATTAGCTAATCACAACATTTCAAATTGCAATTCGATTCCGATTAATCGCACAGCCTTAATACTACACTGTAAAAATATCCGTAAATTAGTAGTTTTCCGTATTTTATGATTCATGTTTTATTTATTTATTTTTTTCCCTATTTATTTATGCTTTTAAATTGCGTAATGGGACCTTGATCTTTCGTTAACAACTTTTAACCTCAAAAAGTTTTAAAAAGTGACTTTTATTGACATTTTAAATAGTTTAAAGTAATAACAATAACAATAATTTCTTACATTAATGTTGTGCTTTTCACACATTTTTGAGAGGAATCTCCTTATCCACCACCAGTGTGCAGCATCCACCTGGATGACGTGACGGCAGCCATATTGCGCCAAACCGCACACCACACACCAGCTGATTGGTGGAGAGGAGACAGAGCGATGAAGCCAATTTTGATATGGGGATCGTTAGGAGGCCATGATGGAAAAATTTGGTCAGGATGCCGGGTGTAAACCCCTACTCTTTTTTTGAAGTACATTCTGGGATTTTTAATGACCACAGAGAGTCAGGACCTCGGTTAAAGTTTCGTCCGAAAGACGGTGCTCACTGAGCAGTATAGAGTCCCAATCAATATACTGGGGTATTAGGACCCACACAGACTGCAGGTTGAGTGCCCCCTGCTGGCCTCACTAATTCCACTTCTGGCAGCATCCTAGCTGCCGATTCTAGCTGCTAATTTACGGATATTTTTACAGTGTGGTATTAGGGCTGTGCAATTAATTGAATGGAAATTTGAAACGTTGCAATTAGCTAATTGCAAGAGGCTGCGATATGAAATATATATATGTATTACATAAATTCCCCCATTTAGAGCAAATGTGTGACATAAATGTTCATGTTCATAACTGCAAATAAATGGAAAACACAACATACAGAAACTTACCAGGTATTTTCTACAGTGTATGATGCTTACATTTTTTACAGTTTTCTGTCCAGAGATTTCCATTTTCTCTGAAAATTTGGAGCACTGACCTATCTGTCTGACCTTGGTTAGCAAAAAACTATGTATGCACCAACATACTACCTCTTAGAATACCTTAGCAACCGGAAACCGGTGCCTTAACAACAGTCAGAATAACTGTACAAAGTGTAAAAACTGCTCACAAAAGCTTAGCAACAGCAGTAAACATGAGCCGATTCAAAGCACCTTAGTAACCTCACACTAATGCATACAAACAGCTCAGAACACCTTAGCAACCACACAACAATGTATACCAACTAAAACAAGTGTAATCTCCACCGAAAACCTAGCAACAGCACAAAAACACTCATAGCATCTTAATCATTGCACAATAACAATCTGGCTAAAGGCCCGTTCACACGGAGGATAACTAGAATGTTTACTAGTGTAAAACTATTAATACTAGCTCTAATTCGTCAAGCATAGCAAAGTCAAAGCCACAACTATAATGACACATTGGAATCGTTTTTTGAACAGGTGATGAATAATAAAAAAATACAGCCAATGAGAATTCATTTAAAGACATGAAGTATTTAAAGGTCCAGTGAAAATAAAACGCTTATTAGATGTTATCAATGTGTTAGTTTTAAGGTTATCTATTAGCTAGTGTGCTACAAAACAATGACAAAATTGCGCTTATAAGATATACCATTATAAACAAATATACATATACAGATATATTAATATAAACATTGAAAGCTGGTAGTTTGTCACTTCCACCTCATTCATCACCTCATGCTTCAGTTTCTCATCAAATCTTGACCAATCAAATGCTCTCTAGTGTCTGACATGCCCCGCCCCCTTCAATAAGCTCCTCATTTGCTTTTTCATTTGATACGCTTAAGCTCAACCACTCTCACTCTCTCAATAAAAACAAAATGCAAAAATGGGAGGGGCTACTCTATGTCCCGAAATGTTTCGAAATCCAAATGGAGGTTCTCTAAAGAAACTATACAAGGTTTTATTTTATTTTATCTACAGTTACTGTATATGTCCCTTTACTAGGAGCTTTTCATCTATGAATAAAATGTTGCAACCTAATTTCATTGGGAATATGTGTTTTTGCAAAATGTAACATACATTGATCTGGGTATGTTTTGTTGCACATTTCAGATAAAAAATACACTAGAGGTCTATGTTTTTGTGAATCTGAAATGCGTTACTTGGGGTGTGTTTTGTCATACGTTTCAGATACTAGGTGTAGCACAGAATACTTGACTTTAAAGTTGACTTTCAAGAGTTCACACTTAGCTGACGATAGATTATAAAGCTTGTTTGGCATGCTGTCCTGGGAGAGTGCCCTGAGCTCATAAGATCCTCGAGTCCGGGGCTCCCTCCCGTTTGCAAGGCGAGAGGGGAGTTTGAGCTTAGGTAGTTCTCGAGAACTCCCCTGCTGTAGTAGCTAATGAACAGATAGTGATTGCTCTTAAGAGATAACTACTTACTTGGAGCATGTCTATGGTGCCGATTTGGATTAGTCAATTAACTTAAGTAGCACATTTTTGGACGGTGAGAGGAAACCAGGGGACCTGGGCGAAACCCTTGTGAGCACCGGGGAGAACGTGTAAAATCCTCTAAGCGTCGGCTGGCTTGGTAAGGACTAGAACCAGTGACGTTCTTGCTGTGAGGCAACAGTACTAACCTCTGGGCCACCATGTCTCTTATCTAGGAAAGGAGGAAGAAGAGGAGTGGAAGGGGGGATTCTTCAAAACGAAGATGGCTGTTATTAGTAACTTAGGGTGTTTGTAATGGCTTAGGAATCATCTGATTGGTGAATCATAAGTTGGATAATGCGGGAAGCAATCTTAAGCACCTGATCCTCTCGAAATTAGTTTATAAATAAACTTCACTTAATGCTCTGCCATGACGCTTTTTGATTGACGTCGCCGAGTCGCACTAAAATTGTATTCAATTGGGAAACATCATGTATATATATATATTTTTTCCTGCAAATAAATAGAAATTGTCCTAGCAAAACATTTGCATCTTGTGTTTTATTGATGACGTCACCAGAGACTAGTCGATGTCAACTTTAAAAACGTAAAAGTTGACGTTCAAAAGTCATTCAGCCCCTATCAGATACACGTCCTTCTTCCACACATTCATGAGAAGGCGAAGCTTGTCTTACAGATCACCTAAAGTCTGATTTATACTTATGTTAGCGCACGCATATGGTCTGGCGCAACCTTCATGTGGTCGGATAGCCCTCACCTACGCTGACACGCTCCTCTTAAAAAATGTAACCACACGTCGCAACAACACGTAGCGCAAGCTGTGTGATTGGTTGGCTTGGTAGTGGTGAGGAGCATGGGCGGTGCTGAGAACCGCGAGCCTGATGGAGCGAGTGTTTTCAAGTCCTAAGTTCTGTGAAGGAGCTCTAGATGGAAACTTTTGTTTGTGTTTACCTCATGATTAAAGTTGTTGCATTCCCACTTCTGAATGAGCGAGTTTTAGCTACTTGTAGCATCCAGAAAAAAACAAAACATCTGCGAAGAAACTTGACACAGAGGAATATAAAACCCACTGCCAGCTAGCATTTCGGAAGTGTTATTGTAGAGCAACACAAACAGCACGCAGAAGTATAAATGCACTACTATGCGCAAGGCATGTGCACATCGTGGGTCACACCGACCACTTGATGCACAGGTATAAATCAGCCTTAAGCCTTAAAATGTTGCAGCTTTTAGATGAATAAATTATTTTTTAAGTCATCTCAACTTACATCAAACTGACTAAACAAATTAAGTTAAGTTTTATATTAAGTTAAAATGCAGTCGAATCCTGATTAACTTATTAAAATAAGTTAAAATAACATTAAATCATTTGTTGTCATGACTTTTTGTCAATTTCATGTTCATTTTTTTACAGTGTAGCGAATCATACGTCATGAATAACATCTATGTTGATCCTGGAACATAATTTGTGTTGGAAAATGTAATTCTATTCCCTACCCCTAAACCCAACCATAATTGTAAATTATTCCCAAAATTAGAGGGGAATGATAGCTGGATAACACTCATGTCGAAGTGCATAAACTTAACATAAACTGTAAACGTATCCCTTAATTCTGATGGGCTGATTGGAATGTTGTTTCAGGATCAACATAGATGTTAATCCAGGAACATGTCCTACTTGGTGAAATCAGGTTGGCGGTAGCGAACCACTGATTTAAATCCTTCCCTAAACCCAACCAATAGTGTTTTCAAAGCAAATGTAAGAGAAAAGTGCACTGCGACTGATAGTTTACCTTGATTTTACATTGCTTTTTTTGTTCAACCGTGAAAAGGAATAAAAGTTGTTGGCATCATACTGCCCCTAAGCGTTAATTTGACATAGAAACTACAATCAAATCTACAGTTCGTCGAAGTACTATATTCATAAAAATATTGATGTCACTGCACAGTGCTCATGATTGTGGCATGCGCAATATACTGACACTGAGGAAAAGAAACTGTTAAATAAAGTAGTTTTTTATGTACATAAGTTTTCTCATAGCTTGATAATATTCTGAGTGAACCACTGAAGACTTATGGTCTGTTTTGAGGATGTTTTTGGTATATTTCTGGACTTGGAAAGGGGCCATTGCTGTCTGTGGAGGATGAGGGAGCTCTCAGAATTCACCTAAAATATCTTCATTTGTTTTCTGAAGAGGAACAAAGGTCTCAGGGGATTTGTACTGTCCAAATTGACTACCCTCTCATTATGTTGGTGGCTGTTTTTGCCCCTTTGACTTCCATTATAACAACATGTTTTGATTGCAAAGCCATGACCACACATAATTATGTATTCGTGATTGTTGGTGGGTTTCCCTGTTGGGAAGAGTTAAAATGTGTCATTTTTACAGAACAAACCATCGTTATACATTGACTTGCCTAATTATCGTAACTTGCTTAAGCCTTTAAATGTCACTGTAAGCTGAATACAGGTATCTTGAAGAAAATATAATCAAATATTATGTTCTGTCATCATGGCAAAGATAAAATAAATCAGTTATTAGAAATGAGTTACTAAAACTATTATGTTTAGGAATGTGTTGAAAAAATCAGAAATTGGGGGAAAAATATACAGGGGGGCTAATAATTCAGGAGGGCTAATAAGTCAAATGTATTTCCAAAGAGCCTGCTTGACATTATCGGTATAAAGTGTAACCAACAATACTCACAAATCCTTCAGAAGATACAGATATCAAACTATTTTGGCATCCGTTTGGTGCCGCTGTGGCTCAGAAATGACACCCCTCTCAGAGAATAAGAGGGAAAGAGTGTGTTGTTTGAGCCTGAGAGGACGAAAGTGTGTAAATAAGTCTTGTTGGAGGAAGGTGAGGGTGTTTGTAAGTGGAAAAGAGAGACGGAGAGCGTGATGGAGCAGAGGTGCTGCTGAGGGGGTGTGAGAAGAACCAATAATGTGTCTTTTGTTTTTGAGGTCAATAGCTTCAATGCCTCCGGGATGGAAATATGTGTGGGACCCCGTTAGCTTCATTTCTGACTGGAAGTGTTTGTGTGTAAAATAAACCGCCTATTGATGATTTTACATTTTAGTTTCGCGTTTTTGTAAAATAAAGATGTAAAATAGGAGCTTTCAGGGCTGCACAATCAATCAAAATAAATCCAAAAATTGTAGGATGGCTTAATAATATTATCAAAGTAAATGGGAATCAATATTAAAGGGCACAAATTTGACCCCTTTTATAAGATGTAAGAAAAACATTTGGTGTCTCCAGAATGTGTCTGTAAAGTTTCAGCTCAAAATACTCATCAGATTATTTATTATACAATACAGAATCTACACGTTTGGGTGTCTTGAGTACAATTGCTATAGGTGAATTGCATAAACTAAATTGGGCTAAGTGTGTGAATGTAAGAGTGTATGGATGTTTCCCAGTACTGGGTTGTGACTGGAAGGACATCCGCTGCGTAAAACATATGCAGGAATAGTTGGCGGTTCATTCCGTTGTGATGACCCCTGATAAATAAGGGACTAAGCTGAAGAAAAATGAATGAATAATAATAATACTAATAACAACAATATTATTTAATAATAATAATAATAATAATAATAATAATAATAATAATTATTATTATTATTATTATTATTATTATTATTATTATTATTTGTTTATTTAATAATAATAATAATAATTATTATTATTATTATTTATTTAACAATAATAATAATAATATTTATTTATTTATTAGTTTATTTAATAATAATAATATTTATTAGTTTATTTATTTAATAATAATAATAATATTTATTTATTTATGTGTTTATTTAATAATAGTAACAATAATAATATTTATTATTTTATTTATTTAATAATAATAATATTTATTTATTTATGTGTTTATTTAATAATAATAATAATAATAATAATAATAATATTATTATTTATTTATTTATTAGTTTATTTAATAATAATAATATTTATTAGTTTATTTATTTAATAATAATAATAATATGTATTTATTTATGTGTTTATTTAATAATAATAATATTTATTTATGTGTTTATTTAATAATAGTAATAATAATAACAATTATTATTATTTTATTTATTTAATAATAATAATAATAATAATATTGATTTATTTATGTGTTTATTTAATGATAATAATAATAATTATTATTATTATTTATTTATTAGTTTATTTAATAATAATAATAATATTTATTTATTTATTTATGTGTTTATTTAATAATAATAATAATAATAATAATAATAATAATAATAATAATAATATTTATTTATTCGTTCATTTAATAATATTATTAATAATAATAATAATTATTATTATATTATTGGCGATGCGGTGGCGCAGTGGGTCACCTGTTCGCCTCACAGCAAGAAGGTCACTGGTTCGAGCCTCGGCTGGGTCAGTTGCCGTTTTTGTGTGGAGTTTGCATGTTCTCTCCGTGTTTGCATGGGTCTCCTCTAGGTGCTCCGATTTTCCCCACAAGTCCAAAGACATGCGCTACAGGTGAATTGTGTATGCTAAAAATTGACCGTAGTCTATGAGTGTGTGTGAATGAGTGTGTATGGATGTTTCCCAGTGATGGGTTGCGGCTGGAAGGGCATCCGCTGCGTAAAACATGCTGGATAAGTTAGCGGTTCAATCTGCTGTGGTGACCACAGTTTAATAAAGGGACTAAGCCGAAAAGAAAATGAACAAATGAATGATATTATTATTATTATTATTTATTTATTTATTACCAAAACTACTATTTTATAACTATATTGGCATTCCATTTTGACAAAGTACGCAGCATTGCAAGCACAACAAACCCCTTTTTTTGCTCTTGTACTTTTAGAATATGTAAAATAAGGCCTGTTTCTTTCAACCATTTGCATGGTGTCACTGGGTGTGTGTGTGTGTGTGTGTGTGTGTGTGTATGAATGGGTCTTGTGCAACAGGTGTCAGGGTGTCCTGTTCAGACCTGTATGTGTGACATCTACAGCATGTCTCTCCTACATGACAGACCTGCAACGACAGCATGGGAACTCCCTCAACACACACACACATAAACACACGACAGGTCTGACTCTGCAGGTTACGGACACAGACAGGTGGCTGCTGGTATTGTGTGTAGTTTCTCTTTCATTGACATGAGAGAAACCCAATCCTTCACACATTTCAGCCCTGGCAGCTGTGCTGAGATCTATGAGGTGTGTGTTTGCGTCTGTGTGTCTCTGTGTGTGTGTGTGTGTGTGTGTGTGTGAGTGTGTGTTTGTTTGGGTCTCTCCGGTAACTCTTGGAATGTGGTGAGTTCGTTTCAGCTCTGTTTTCCCTCTGATAAAACTCTGTAAATATATCGCAAAGAGCCCATGACACGGTTTGACGAATGCAGTGTTTCTTTCCTATCTTGAATTCCTCATTGAAACAAGAAGTGACTTGTCTCTTTTTTTTTAATTGCCTTTTGCATATAGTGCATTTGCTTTTTCTAGTCATTTATAAGTAGTATACGATGGAGAGACAGTCTCTATACCAAAAATAATTTGATTGAAACAATAGAAAATAAAATAGACACGCCCCTTAGTGCGAGCTGAGTCATCAGTCTACTCCCAGAATTGAAATACACTTTTTGGGCTCTATTTCAAAAGATCAAGGCGCAAAGTGTAAAGCATTAAGGAGATGTATGAATCCAATTTTTTATTATTATTTTAAGGACGGAAAAAGACGCTCTGCGCCCTGGAGCATGGTCTAACAGGGTTGTGCTTATTCTCTTAATGAGTTATGGATGTGTTTTGAGCGTAACGTGCATTAAACCGAGTCTTGTCTCTCATTCCCTTTAAGAGTCAGTTGTGTCGCACCATGGCGCGTTTGCTATCTACATGGCGGACTTTATAAGTGTAAAAACTGAACGCTTCACTAGCGAAAAAACAGCTAAACAAATCTGCAACGCGAGGATAAAGAACGAGCCTCCTCCATTCGTCCTCTTTACTTTCTCTTTACTTTTACTCCTTACTTTACTCCTTTACTTTCATGGATAAGGAAACTCACTCCACTGAAGACTCCATTAGCCTACATATTTAATTTGATTTGTTAAGCGCAAAGATTTGTTTTAAAACTATTTCTAAATTCAGTTCTAATTTCCAGCAAACGAATAAATGAACAATAATAACGAAGTGTGGTCAAAAAACATTGAATAGAGCTATATCCAAACACACATCCAAATCCAGATAGGTGGACAAATCTAAGTTTGATTTTATTAAAACAAGTATAAATATGCATATAATAAATAATACTAATAAGTCCACGAAGTGGTCCTTATGGATTTGCTATTTAAACAACATGGCGCAAAACGTGAAAATTAGGGTTGGGCTGGTCTGAAAATTTCAACAAGTCTTGCGCCTTTTTATGATAGAACAATTTTTCTCACATTTTTAGCGCAATTTACAGAATACATACAACTAAAATGGTATTTAGTGAAAAATAAATTGTTTTCAGCCATATTTTTAACTTGAAATACAGTAAAACATTATTTGAGATATTAAAGTAGACACCTTACATGTACTTTAGCCTAGCAGGCACACAACATCATATAACGGTAATATAAGGTTAGATTTAGGTTGTGACGTCAGGTGACCAAAATTCAATGTCTAGCCAGCGGCTAAGGACAACGTTATTTTGACTTCCAACAATGATATTTGGTTGATTTTAAGTTGTGTTGGTGACCAAAATCCATCTTAAACCAACGTCATATTGATGTCAAATACTGACATTTATTCGTCAGGTATAGAAACCAAACTCCAACATCTGATCTGAGTGGTGATGTCCACACAACATCAACCTGTACCATCACTAGACGTTAATATTAGGTTAGATTTAGGTTGTGACGTCAGGTGACAAAAATTTTATGTCTAGCTAGCATCTAAGGAAAACGTTATTCTGACGTCCAATAATTGATATTTGGTTGATTTTAGGTTGTGTTGGAAAGTGACTAACATATAACGTCGAGCCAACATATTAAACCAACGTCATATTGACGTGAAATACTGACATTATTTGTCAGTTATAGCAACCAAAATCCAACGACTGATAGACGTCATAGTGGTAACATCCACGCTACGTCAAGCTGTAACATCATTAGACATAAATATTTGTTTGAATTTAGGTTGGACTTTGACGTCAGTCTGACGTTGGGTTCTGACGTCAACCAGATCTTCATTTCCAAACAAAATGCGACGTCCTCACGACATTGGGGTACAACTTCAATCTGGCGTCATGTTGATGTCCTGTGCCTGCTGAGAGGATACTGCATGTTGACTTTTTTATGTATATATCTGCAGACTAAAATGAGTTTGTGATAGCTTCTCTCAAAACTTGCTTAAATTTTTGTTTTGCTGTGAAGATTCAAGAAGTGATGTTTACTGATTGTTGAAACTACTTGTTTGAAATGAGGTGAAACAGCACATTTCTTGTTTTTTTAGGGGACAACTTAATTGTTTTATGTTCAATCCACTTAAATTTTTAAAAACGAGTAAGTTAACCTAATTCCTTCGTGTTGGATTATTTTACAGTGTACAAAAATCTTGTTAAATGTTTTTGACTGACCCAATCCTGCTGGGACTGACTTGTATATAAATGTACACAAGATCACTTTTGTAAATTTAAATTGTTGTAAACACCTGTCATCTTTAACCCATTTGCTAAGCGTATTTAGAGTTGTTGTTTTAAGTACACCACAAAGACCTTTTTAGGTCCTATGTAAATATTAGAAGTAGATGCAAATATATGTAAATATCGCAAATATCACAAAGTGTCTGCCACTTCACACATTTGTAAACACAGATGAATGACTATAAAAGAAAGAATGGGAGTAGAAAATGAGAAAAAGCAGAGAATAAGAGTAGTTTGTTGAAAAATTAAACCATATATATATATATATATATATATATATATATATATATATATATATATATATATATATATATATATATATATATATATATATATATATATATATATATATATATATATGTATATATATATATATATATATATATATATATATATATATATATATATAGACCATCTAATAAATATTATTATTATTATTATTATAGAAGTTCTTTCATAGGTTTTCATTTCTCTTTAGTCATTATACTACAAATAGCTAATTATGTTGTTTTTATGTGACTGTGGTCATGATTATATTTAATTAAAGCCTAATTAAACCTCTGTCTTGTGTTTGTGTTACAGATCAGTGTGTGTGCAGTGACGAGACGTCGAAATGCACTCGTCTGTTGCATCTTCCACCCAGTGAGGTGCGTAAATCAAACCCACAGCATCCAATGCAAATCAATAGGGCTATAACGATACATCATCATTATTTACGTCTTGTGATGTTGTAAGGCAATGTGGTAAACAATATGGGGTCACACTTTATTTTGATGGTCCTTTTGTTGAATTTAAGTTACATTGCATGTACAGCTGAAGTCAGAATTATTAGCCCCTCCCCTCCTCCTCCTTTTTTTTCTTTTCTTTTTTAAATATTTCCCAAATGATGTTTAACAGAGCAAGGAAATTTTCACAGTATGTCTGATAATATTTTTGCATCTGGAGAAATTTATTTGTTTTATTTCAGGTAGAATAAAAGCAGTTTTTAATTTTTTTAAATCTATTTTATAGTCAAAATTATTAGCCCCTTTAAGCTAATTTTTTGTTTGGATTTTCTACAGAACAAACCATCGTTATACAATAACTTGCCTAATTACCCTAACCTGCCTAGTTAACCTAATTAACCTAGTTAAGCTTTAACCTAAATGTCACTTTAAGCTGTATATATCTTGAAAAATATCTAGTCAAATATTATTTACTGTCATCATGGCAAAGATAAAATATTAGAAATTTATTAGAAATGGGTTAATAAAACTATTAAGATTAGAAATCTGCTCTCTGTAAAACAGAAATTAGGGAAACAATAAACAGAAGGGCTAATAATTCAGGGTGGCTAATAATTCTGACTTCAACTGTACTGTACATGCCAACTAATTCTCATTAGATTATAAGTAGACTTTTAGGTTGGGGTTGGGGTTGCGGTTAGTGTAAGTTGAAATGTACTTGCAAAGTTTCTTATAGTCAATTAAATGTCTGTTGAAGGAGCAGTATCAACAGATATTAAGCAGACAGTCTACTAATACTCAAAAGGACCATCAAAATAAAGTGTTTCCCAATATGATTCATTATAAAGAGTTGGTTTTATCCAGAGGTCAGTTTACTGTATCTTATAAGGTTTATTTCATTAAATTTGAATTTACTGTTTTAATAGTGGACGAATGTCTGGTTTTACATGTAAAATTGCTTATTCACAGTATATGCAGTTGTTAGTGATAGTGCCTAATGATTAACATGATTAATAACACAGCTTCAGACTCATGAGAATTTGTATTCTGATATCACCACTGCACTGTTAACTGGGAACAGAACCAAGTTTAAGTCTATTCAAGTTGACCACCCTAATTCTTAGCAAATGTTGTTTTCTTTACTTTGGCTTGAAATTTTGTGATACCATGTTGTGAGTTGAGTATTATGACTGGAATTTTTTTGTTACACCCCATACAAAGGAGACATTAATGTGCTGACATGCAAAACTGGATCATTTACATTTTAATAAACAGAGTTTTGAATTCTGTCCTGCTGTGGCTTGTCACAACTCAAAGTTCAGGATGTGTTTATTTTATTAGGTGAATTATCTCATGGATGAAATGGTTGTTAATGTTGATATTAAAATCACAAGAAAGAAATATAAGGGGCATATGGTTGTTAAAGTTCAGAATTTGGCTTGCAGCTAGATGGTGTTAGTGAACTTGCTTCATTCATTCATTCATTCATTCATTCATTCATTCATTCTTTTATTTACTAATGTTAAATGCAGCATTGCGTGTATTGGTGCATTATCATATTGATACTTGGTACCACCTTCAGGATACAATGTTTGAACTATTAGGTGCACGTTGTCCTCCAGAGTGGTTTGGTAGTGCTTTGCAGTGATGCACCCATCTAGCACAAGTATTGGGTGTAGGGAATGCCATGATATTGCAGCCCAGACCATTACTGATCCACCCCATGCTTCACAATTGGCATGCAACAGTCAGAGTGGTATGCTTTTTTGGGGCTTCTCCACACCATAACTCTCTCAGATGTGGCAAAGACAATGAAGGTGGACTCATCAGCGTACAATACATGTTTCAGATAGTAAAAAAATACAGATAGTAAAAAAAAATTAGAAAGCAAGGCTATGACTATAAATAACAGACATCTGTTTATTACTATGCAATAGTAACCACCTTGATAAATATAAATATACTGTCTAACATTTTTTTATGTAATATTATAATGACAACAAATGGTCTATAAAAACATTCACCAGACCTTTAGTTACTGTATATAAGTTATTGTAAATGCTGTATAAATAGCAGATCAATATAAACGACGTCGCGGCAGTACAACAGCATAAACTGCAATGCAAATCGCCTCAGCCGCTGATTAAGTGCATGTTCATTGTTAAATACTACCAGTGTGAGTTTGAATACCACATACGTGACAGTTATTTCCATACTGAAGGAGCGGAAGGAGATCTCAAAATAACTAGCAAACAGTTTGAAAGTGAAAGTCAGAACTGTGACTCAACAAACTAGCAACATCAGTCACTCAGTAACCTATGTACTTTGTATAACGTTAAAAGAGGCTTAACATGTATTGATTATTCATTCATTCATTTTCTTTTTGGCTTAGTCTCTTTATTAATCTGGGGTCGCCACAGCGGAATAAACCACTAACTTATCCAGCATATGTTTTACGCAGCGGATGCCTTTCCAGCCACAACCCAGTACTGGGAAACACCCATACATACTAATTCACATACACACACTACGGACAATTTAGCCTACCCAATTCACCTATAGCGCATGTGTTTGGACTTGTGGGGGAAACCAGAGCACCCGGAGGAATCCCACGCCAACACGGGGAGAACATGTAATGAAAAATGCTAACTGACACAGTTGAGGCTCGAACCAGTGACCACCTGCTGTGAGGTGACACCGCTACCCACTGCACCACCACACCACCTGTATTAATTATAACCACACCAATTTCATTGGGAGTGCAATGCACTATTCTGGGCTTCTGAATGGCTATAGTTAAATGTAGCATTGCGTTTGGTGCAGACAGCCAAATTGTTTGTCAATGGAATCTTGTGACGTCATGTGTAGTTAGGACACAGTGTTTGAGTGATGGTAAATGTGAGTATCTTGCTATTAAACATAACATTTAAAATGTTTATGACTTCATGATGGTGAAGTTAGCAACTAATTTTAAATCATGTTAGCATCATGCTAGCAATACTGTAACCAAAGTGCCTTAAAAGGGCTGTGAAACCCAGCATGAAAAGGAGAGTTTCATTACAAGCACTACAGTGGCAACACAAACACAGATGCAGGGGAGATAGAGAATGATTCGGAGAGCAGCGGTTCTGAGCGCTGTGTGGAAGTGAAGGATTTTCAGTCCATAATATTGTAAAGATATTACTGTAAACTTAGTAACTGAATGATTTTGACTAAGGTATGTCTTTAAAAACTGAAAGAGTACTGCTGACGAAACTAAATTTGCCATCTGAAAAAACATAAACAAAGAACACTGATCACACAATTACCAAATTCGTAGAGACAAGACAGTTAACATAAACTAGAACTGCGTCTTTTTTTAAAAGAAGACGAGTAGCAAATCTGGATTTCACCATCTCCAGATTCGAAAAAGTTTGGGTACAGAATGTTCCTTACAAACATCATTTTCTCGCATGTTAGCAGACCACTGTAATCCACACTTGTGGGTCCACATGCAAGCTGTGCTCTAATCACCGGAAAATGGAAACAAAACCTTTGTTGCGGCACATTTATAAACACAACACCCCATGTCTCCGAACAATTTTTCTTCTTGTACTTGTTTGAATTACTGTTGGCAACAGAATGTGGCGTCTCTTTGAACACTGTAACAGGTAAAAGGAGTCTTCAAAGCTTCATGCAAATTAATGAAGTTGCATCGACTTGTTCACAATAGACCGCGCTGATTGGTTCGAACTAAGACTTTCTCACGAATTAATGAACAGATATGCTGAAAACTCAATGACGTCACTTTGTATCAGCCGGAACAGATAACCAATCACTACGCTGGAATTTACACAAGGATCTCATCACCGTGACGTTGCTTGAAAAATTCTTTTTAAACTGTAAGAACGAATTTGCTCTAAACACGCAAAAATAATAACCTAAGCTAAATATATGTGTTCTAATACTGTTTTTAGCAACGTGGAACATATATATGACTGTCAACATCTCAAAAAAATGTGTTTTGGTGTTTCGTGACCCTTTAAGGCAAGTCATTTCACTCAGCAGCCATCTTTGAAATACCTCTCTGGCATTCTGTTTGAATTGGGAAACATCAAATTCTCCAAAATTGCTTGCCAAGCTTACTATGAAATGTCATATTAGGAATAACCAATAAAATAAAACAACAACTGTCTCTAGCTTCATTTTTAAACATTCGAATCACACAAAATCTACGGAGACTAGCGTCTGGTTTGAGCCTATTACACTGAGAATCATCAGTCAGTGATCGATGATTGGCTCCTGTACTAGAAGACGGGACTTCATTAGCCGTATTTACCGTTACACTTTTCCCCATTCAACTACACGAGTCACATGTCTTGTGTATTCTATTGTCTTTGCCACAGCTGTATCACTCTGCAGCCTGAGACTGAAGCAAAGCAGAGCTGAGCCTGGTCAGTACTTGAATGGCAGACCACATGAAAAAACTAGGTGATGTTAGGTAGCAGGGGTGCTCAACCTGCGGTCTGTGTGAGTTCTAACGCCCCCAGTATAGTGAACGGGACACTATACTGTCAGTGAGCGCCCTCTTTTGGATGAGACGTTTACCCGAGGTCCTGTTTCACTGTGGTCATTAAAAATTACATGGCACTTCTCGTAAAGTGTAGGGGTGTAATCCCGGTGTCCTGGCCAAATTCCCCATCATTGCCTCCAATCATCCCCATCCACTGAATTGGCTCTATCCCTGTCTCTCCACCCCACTTATAGCAGGTGTATGGTGAGCGCACTGGCGGCGTTGTCCTATGGCTGCCGTCACAACATGCTGTACACTGGTGGTGGTATGGAGAGACCCCCTCATGATTGTGAAGCGATTTGGGTGTATGGCCATACACGATAAATGCGCTATATAAATACACACATTACATTACATTTGACTGGAAATATGTGCTATACATGCGCTATAGGTGAATTGGGTAGGCTAAATTGTCCGTAGTGTATGTGTGTGAATGAGTGTGTATGGATGCTTCCCAGAGATGGGTTGTGGCTGGAAGGGCATCCACTGTGTAAAACGTGCTGATAAGTTGGTGGTTCATTCCGCTGTGGTGACCCTGGATGATTAAAGGGACTAAGCCGAAAAGAAAATGAATGAATGAATGTCCACATCTAGTTACTAAATGTTATTCCGCTCAGCCCTAATAAATGTTTATCATATGAGATGACGTAGCTAATAAATCTACAAGCCAAACTCTGACTCTGTCATCTCTCTCTTTTCAGCTGTCTCACTGACAGGCAGACACGACATATTGCCGCAACCCAACCCCCGCCGTTTCCACTCCATCACCAGCCAATCAAATGCACTCTGAAAATAAACTATCCAATCATGGAAAGCAAGTGACAAGCGGGGCCCAATCACAGCTCCCCAATGTAAACCAGGCGCAGCAGCAAGCACCTGCTGGCAACCAAGGGTCAAAGGGCGGCGCGTCTGGAAATCATGGAGTCAAAGCCAACCAGATTTCACCTGGAAACCCTGGACTGAAGAGCCTCAACCAGTCAGGCGGCGGTGGTGGAATGATGAAGACCAAAGCGAAGAGGGAGCGGAGCGTCTCCATCGACACGGGAGACCAGAGAGAGTCACTCACCCCGGTTTTGGAGCCAGATGCTAAAGGTAGGTTTTCCTTTCATGTTTATGTTTACAAAAAAGTTCAGCGACTTGCATTGGTGCATTTTGTTTCAGAATGTCTGTCATTGTTATGGCCTCTATAACCAGCCCACTGCCAGTTTATGTAATTATGTTTTAGCATACCTTTTGGCTTGGTGGAAAAGATAGACTGTTTCATTTCAACTCTCTTAATGAATGTGGATGTGGCCGAAAATGTAACCTCTGGAGATGCGATTCAGAGTTATAAAAACCCAAGGTGTTTCTTATTTTGCAAATAATTCAAATATTACGAAGATAAACATCAGCTGATCAGCTTATTGTGAAAAGCTTGATCTTCAGGCATGCTCACGATCTTTGGTGTCTTCAATCTTGCAACCTGCGTTTGCTCAATCTGTCCTCGTCGTCGAAGGGGTTGGATGGAAAAAACCTTGAATGTTTTCAATTTGGACTTCAATGGTATATACTGCACCTTTAACAATAGGCTATCTTCATAAAATCTCTGCATATCTTAAATATCTGCAAAAAGGATGCTAAATATGCTAAGTGAACATACAGTACTTGTTTATCTGAAAAACAATGCTAAAGTCAGATATTCTCCTTTGAAAATGTAAGTTTTACGTAGGAATGTCTGTTATTGTTTTGGCCTCTATAACCAGCCCACTGCCAGTTTACCTAATTATATTTAAGCAAACCTGTTGCCTTGGTGGAAAAGACAGAGTATTTCATTTCAGCTGCCTCAATATATGTGGACATGGTCCAAAATGTGAGCTCTGGAGATGCAATTCAGAGTTATAAAAATCCAAGGTGTTTTATATTTTGTAAACAATTCGAATATTAGCATGATAAACATTTGCTTATCAGCTTATAGTGTAAGACACTGTTTTACACTAATATGTTTAAGCTTTAAAATACATAAGGTTTGTTACGATTATGCCTTCCATTCACATTACCCCAGAGTTTTTGAGCCCTGAAAATGGAGCGTTTTGGAAACACTGAAGAGGCTGTTTTTGGTTTTAAAATCTGCTGCTCCGTGTCAGTTTGGATGGGGAAAACAAAGACATCTGAAAATGAAGGGGTGGCTGCAGACATCCGCCTATCTGATTGGAGCTTTTTCTCAATATTAAGTGCACACAGTTCAGTCCTGCATCCTCTCCTTGTAAGTTCAGACTCCGCAAGTTTGATATGGAAAACAAACTCCCGAGGACACGTCGGGTAAATCTTCAAAGGGAACAGTGTACTTTATAGTTTACATCACTCAGGTTACGTTGTTTCACTTTCTTAACAATAAAATCTGATATAAGAAACTGCCTATTTTCATTTTAATATTAACTTAACAGACACCAAAAATGTGTAGCTACATATTTATATGACCGTCATCTTCACTGTATGCATATTTATAACATAACATAACATAACTGCCCCCTTTCATTTTTATTGAAAAATCTGAAACATACCCTGTCTCTTTTGCTGAATATCAATTTTAATAATCAATAATGGCCCTTTTAAAAGAATAATATACAATAAGTTTATACAATATATGGAATAAAAGGCAAGCAATCAGTCAAATTTGCAGAATCTTTGTACAGGTTTACATAAATTAATATAACTTATCTTTGCGCTCAGCCAAAACACGTTACCTGATAGACTGAAAAGACCAAAGAGTAAAATCTCATGTTTAACAACTATAGCGAGATGAGATCTAGCGGTAGTTCCTTGATTAACTGTCTGACGTGCGCTGCTCTCATCTGGGTAGATGTGTTCAAAGCACCTGCTGACTGCCTGGAGCTCAGACATACGGTACAGCGCATGACAGTGTGTGGTCACATGATGTGCGTTTTCAGTGGTATAGTGTGGACGGAGATCTTTTCAGAAATGTTAGATGAAACGCCAGTGTGGTCACAGATAGTTTTCATTCTAAAACTCTGTTTTAAAACTAAAACGTATTAGTGTAAACAGGGTCTATAAGGCTTGATCTTCAGGCATGCTCTCGATCTGTTGGCGTCTTCAATCTGGCAACCTGAATCCGTTAAAGGAGCTAGGTGGAAAAAAACATCTCCTATAGGGGTGTGCAATTAATCGAAAATTCGGTTTCGATTTTGGCTTCTAACGATTATGAAAAAGCATTAATCGAGATAAAAGGATTATTGCATCATATACCGCCCCCTTTCTAGTTGTACACATTTGTTGCTCTGCAAAGCTCAGTTTCACATGAAAATTACTAAAAGCATGTACTGTGATGTAACTTTTACAGCACGATATGCGCATCATTCATTGATGTACGTTCGAATCATTCATGTTTTCAAAAGCGCGAAAGAGATCGCATGCTGTTGTGTGTGTGTGTGTGTGTGTGCTCAGCCTCAGAGACGCATCTTAATGCGAGCACTTTAATGGTCAAATGCATGCATTATTCATATTAACCCTCAATTATTCATATAAACCCTCATTTGTGTAATAAACAAACAAGTTGAGAATCAAAAGACATGTGAAAGGGAAACCATATCTGAACTGCACTCTTCTTAAAGTGACAGCGCGCTATACTCTTGCTGCCGACTGTTTTTATCACTAATCAAAACAACCAAAGGAGAAAATCACTCACTGCTCTTGACTGAAGGACTTTTGTAGCTTTATTTAAAGTTTTTTTTCTACAGTGAAGATGCCTTAAGCACAGTTTGTTTCATATTTTTATTCTATTGTATTTATTTCCCTTTACTTATTTACAGGGAGGAAAATAACTGTATCTATAAAGTTGAAGTCAGAATTGTTAGCCCTCCTGAATTATTAGCGACTCTCTTCCCCCAATTTCTGTTTAATGGAACGTTTTTTTTCAGCACATTTCTAAACAATGATTTTAATAACTCATTTCTAATAACTGATTTGTTTTATCTTTACTATGATGACAGTACATTATATTTTACTAGATATTTTTCAAGATAGTAGTATTTAGCTTAAAGTGCGCTTCAAAGGCTTAATTAGTATAATTAGGCAAGTCATTGTATAACAGTAGTTTCTTCTGCAGACAATCAAAATATTGCTTAAGGGGGCTAATAATATCAAGCTTTTAAAATAGGTTTCAAAATATTTAAACCTGCTTTCATTCTAGCCGAAATAAAACAAATAAGCCTTTCTCCAGAAGAAAAAATATTATAGGAAATACTGGGAAAATTTCCTTGCTCTGTTAAACATCATTTGGGAAATGTTTATTAAAAAAATTCACAGGAGGGCGAATAATTTTGACTTCATCTGATAATCGTGATTACAATTATTTCCAATTTTTCCATAATCGAGCAGCCCTAATCAATGTTTTAAATGAGGCCTTTAATACTACATACTGCATCTGTAACAATATGCTATCTTCATAAAATCTCTACATATCACTATAAAGTGGTGCGGAAAAAACAGTAAAGTACATTTAAATGCCTAAAATTTCTAAATTTGGGCTAAAAATGATAGCTATATGTTTGTTTTTCTTTCATCAAAATACAAGTATTTGGTGAATAATATATTTCAAATAGGACTGTGTTCATTCTCTCCAGAAATACAGTTTTGTAAATGTTTTATTTCATGCCATGGCACTTCTCGTAAAGAGTAGGTTGTTCTGGCCAAATTCCCTCCATTACCTGAAAGCAGAAAACCTAAAAAAATTGTTAATAATAAAATTGCTGTCCGGTTATGCTAACTAAGGTCAGCACTACACGCATTCATTTGACTAATTTACATGAATTGACGCTCTAGAAAAGGCTACACTTCTGGAATCCCCCTTTCAACTGGAAACACAGTAAAGATGAAACTGCAGGTTTTCCACAACCCCAAAATGCCCTGACCTTTCTGAGTGTGTGTATTTGTGTTTTTGTGCGCGCTCCTGGAATGCGCGTGTACGCGAGTGTGTGTGTGTGTGTTTTCCTGTTAGTTGTCCTTTTGTGTGTGTGTGTCAGTTGAGAGGAGGCAGAGCGACATTGACACTCAGACAGGAAGTAGAATAGAGACTGAGGGGGAGGGAGGCTTAACGCCAACAGGTTCCTGAATGTCAACAGGTCCCCTAGAGCACACATGTATACACACACGTAAATATGCACATACACACACTCATGCTCAAGTTCCCATGTGTGGTTTTGTAATTCTGACTGAATATGTCCTGCTCAGTTTCATGCCAAAACCAAAGCAAGAAATTGGCAAAAAAAAAAAAAGAAACAATAATATAATTTATAATTTCAAACTAGTTCAATTATTAATAATGTCATGGGTCTTTGGGTCTGTTTTTATATGTATATGTAGTAAAATTCAAGGCTGTACATTAATAGTGCAAATATATAAATATTTAAACCATACAATATATTATATATAAATATATAAAACTTTTTTTTACTCTTGATTTGTTTGTTTATTTATTTACTTGCTTAAAATCAAGATTATAATGTTCTCAACAGCAATATATGTGTGGTAAATGCGCTTTTTATGAACTTAAAATTGTAGATAATAAACATCAGCTTTAAACATCATTAGCTTTAAACTGTTATAGTTTAAATAGAAGTGTTTGGAATATGTACAGTTTTATTTGATCTCCAGTGTGACTCAAGAGAGACTAAAAAACTATTTGTTTGTTTATAATGTGCTGTCAAATGAATAAAATTGACTAATCGCATCCCAGACAAAAGGTTGTATTTACATAATATATACAGATGTACTGTATATATTTATGCATTTATGTATAAACACATATGTGTTTATAAAACACGTGTAATAAATAAGTAAATATATATATATATATATATATATATATATATATATATATATATATATATATATATATATATATATATATATATATATATATATATATATATATATATATATATATAGTTGAAGTCAGAATTATTAGCCCCCCTGAATTATTAGCCCCCTGTTTATTTTTTTCCCTAATTTCTGTTTAATGGAGAGAAGATTTTTTCATTTCTAAACGTAATAGTTTTAATTAACTTATTTCTAATAACTGATTTATTTTATCTTTGCCATGATGACAGTAAATAATATTTTACTGCATATTTTTCAAGACACTTCTATACAGCTTAAAATGACATTTAAAGGCTTAACTAGGTTAATTAGGTTAACTAGTCAGGTTAGGATAATTAGGCAAGTTATTGTATAATGATGGTTTATTCTTGAGACAGTTAAAAAAAATATATAGCTTTAAGGGGCTAATAATTTTGACCTTAAAATGGATTTAAAAAAATTAAAAACTGATTTTATTCTAGCTGAAATAAAACAAATAAGACTTTCTCCAGAAGAAAAAATATAATCAGACATACTGTGAAAATTTCCTTGCTCTGTTAAACATCATTTGGGAAATATTTAAAAAAGAAAAAAAATTCTAAGGGGGGCTAATTATTATGATTTCAACTGTGTGTGTGTGTGTGTGTATGTATGTATATATGTATATATATATATATATATATATATATATATATATATATATATATATATATATATATATATATATATATATATATATATATATATATATATATATATATATATATATATATATATATAAACAAGAAAATATGCACTAGAAAATAACTGTTCAAAAGTAGTTTAATTTAATTAAATTTAATAATTTATTCCAGTGACTTTAATGACTTTCAGCCTTCAGAAATCACTTTAATATTAATTATTATTGTTATTCTTATTATTATTAATATTATTATTATTGGCTGTCATGGTGGCACAGTGGTTAGCACAATCCCCTCACAACAAGAAGGTCGCTGGTTCGAGTCCCGGCCGGGTCAGTTGGCATTTCTGTGTGGAGTTTGCATGTTCTCCTTACGTTGGTGTGGGTTTCCTCCAGGTGCTCCGGTTTCCCCCACAGTCCAAAGACATGTCCTATATGTGAATTTGGTAAGCTAAATTGTCTGTAGCGTATGGGGTATGTCCTGGTCCTCCAGGTTAGGGGTTGAGCGTTGGGATAACAACCCACCTCGTAAAAATCAGATGTTACAAAACACCAACATGGTTCACCTAAGTATCAACTTCGATATATAAACGGCCCTAGGAGTAAGTAACTAAGTATAGATAATCATAATTTTTCCCAATATATTATAATAACTGCAAGATATTATGCTAAACTTTGCAAAGTATATGTCTTAGATCATTTTTATATGTGTTAACTTTATAAATTGGCAGTGCACTGGTACACACAATTCATGGTTCGGTACACATCTTGGTTTTTAACTGATGGTTTGGTTCAGTTTTGGTACAGTTAGAGGAATGAAATGAATGTCATTTTTTTATTGTTATTAACATTTGCAGATGTAGGCTCCACTCAGTTAACTGTATCTGTGGTGCACTCAAACAGTGAGACAGACATGAATCTTGTGTACTTTTTCTTAATGTGTTTGCGTTGGTTCACACTATGGGTCACACTTTACAATAAGGTTTCATTAGTTAATGTATTTAAAAACATGACCTAAGTTTAAATAATGCTTGTACAATATTAATTAATCATAGTTCAAAATGTACTATTGCCTTGTTAAAATCCAAATTCATGCTTGATAATATTATTAATTTATTATTTCATTTTCCTTCGGGTTAGTCCATTAACATTAAATAACATTAACAAACACTGCAATAATGTATTTTCCTTGTTTGTTCATGTTAGTACATGCATTAACTAATACAACCTTATTGTAAAGTGTTACCCAACTATATTTGATCTGGTCGTAAACAAAGGATTACATTTGGTGTGCACCTACTCGAAAATCCTGTCAAAACAGTTTGAAGTTGCATATACACTCACCGGCCACTTTATTAGGTACAGTTTATTAGCTGTCCAACTGCTCACTAAAAGCCAATCACATGGCAGCAACTCAGTGCATTTAGGCATGTAGACATGGTTCAAGACGATCCACTGCAGTTCGAACCAAGCAATGGGGAAGAAAGGTGATTTAAGTGACTTTAAAAGTGGCATAGTTGTTGGTGCCAGACAGGCTGGTCTGAGTATTTCAGAAACTGCTGATCTACTGGGATTTTAACGCACAACCATCTCTAGGGTTTACAGAGAGTGGTGGTGTAAGGATGATGGGGATATTTTCTTGGCACACTTTGGGCCCATTAGTACTAATTGAGCATCGTGTCAATGCCACAGCCTACTTGAGTATTGTTGCTGAACATGTCCATCCTTTTATGACCACAGTGTATGCATCTTCTTATGCCTACTTCCAGCAGGATAACACACCATGTCATAAAGCCTGAATCATCTCAGACTGGTTTCTTGAACATAACAATAAGTTCACTGTACTCAAATGGCCTCCACAGTCACCGGAACTCAATCCAATAGAGCACCTTTGGGATTTGGTGGAACAGGAGGTTCACATCATAGATGTGCAGTCGACAAAACTGCAGTGACTGCGTGATGCTATCATGTCAATATGGACCAAAATCTCTGATGAATATTTCCAGTGCCTTGTTGAATCTATGCCACGGAGGATTAAGGCAATTCTGAAGGCAAAATAAGGTGCAACCCGATACTAGTAAGGTGTACCTAATAAAGTAGCCGGTGAATGTATTTAAAGTATAATATATTCTTACACCAATGTACGTGTGAAATAATATTTTTTTCTTAAAAATGTATTTGATGTATTATAAAACTGCTTTTGTAAATCGTTCCCCAAAATCCTGATTTAAGCCCTCTTCACTCCACCACTGACTTCACCTCTGCATGTCAGCAGTCGTTGTTCTGATCGGATGCTAGTCTGCGCTTCGAATTCTGGTTGCCATAGTAACACAATGTCCCTAGCGCTAAGATGTTGTTCAGCATTATGCCAGGCTAACTCGTTTTATGCCACTAAAAAGTATTTTCTGAAAGAGCTATTGTATATGAAATGCCGCCATGTGAGAAGCAGGAGTCAACATGTGCTGAGCTGTTCACCATTGTGTCCGTCTGTCTGAGACCATATAAGCATGAAAGGGTGCCACTTGTGCTTAAATGTAGAAATGCACTATTGTTGTTTTTTTGAAAGCGATTAAAGTTAGCCAATTCTGAAACAGCTTTCTGAAATTTTCCCTCTTATTTTAAATTTAGGCAAGAAACGAGGGCGAATTGGTGGCGTGTTTGTTTGGTGGGTGGAGTAATACAGACGGGTGAAGAGGCTGAACGAGTGATCTTATTGAAGAATATTGCACGGCTATCAGCCAATCAGATTTGAGAACCAGACAGAACTGTTGTATAAACAATTTTATTACATAGCTGTCTGAAATACTTGATTCTGATTGGTCAGTCGAGACATTCCAAGTGTTTTTCTGAGATAACAACTGCTGAATAACACAGGCTCATTCGGGAACTTTGAATGACTTTAACCATCAGAAAATATGTTCATATCCATATACTTACATCCACATTCATATGGATCAGCTTCCCTGTCACACCACAGTTGTTGACAGTTTTTCAGTGTTTGGCGCCATCTTGTGTATGAATAGTACGTAGGTTAGTATATGCTCCATTCAGGCTGATTTATACTTCAATTGCCTTCGTGGGATCACATACCCCTCACCGTGGCTGACGTGCACCTCTCAAAAAAATTTAACTACACGTCACAACGACGTTTAGCACAAGCTCTGTGATTGGTCCGCTTGATTGTGCTGGCGGGGATGAGATCCGCGGGCCTATAGGAGCGAGTGTTTACAAGTGTGGAGTCCCATGAAGGAACTCCAGACGGAAACTTTTTTTGTGTTTACCTTATGATCAAAGTTGTTGCACATCCGCCGGTTTCCGCCTCAGAATGCTACTTGTGCATTAAGGTAGTGTTTAGAAAAAACAAAACACCAGCGAAGAAACTAGCATTTCGTAAGTGGTAATGCAAAGCAATACAAACAGCATGCAGAAGTATAAATGCACGACTACGCACAAGGCATGCGCCGTGGGTAACGCCGATCACTTGACGCAGATGTATAAACCAGCCTTTAGTTTCAGTCAGTTTCACATTTTTGACTGTTTGGCGCCATCTAGTGACTGAATAATGCACAGATTAGTGTATATTCCATTTAGGTTCATTCAGCTGTTTCGTTTTTGTGAGCTTTGCATTTAAATAAATAGTTGATAAACTATTATGTTTTATTAACAGTTAAGTTTTGTGTCTAATTATTATTTTTTGTGGCAAGTAGTCATGTAAAACGTGGGATACATCCAGTATCAGTGAGTACATCTAGTATGATTGTTTTCGCAGAATAAAATGCCATCTTGTGAATGAGTAATAAGTAGGTTAGTTTATGTTTTATTGAAGTGGTTAAGTTTCTGTCAGCTTTGCGTTATTGACTGTTTGACGCCATCTTGTGACTGAGTAATGTGCAGGTTATTGAATGCTTCATCTTCACTCAGCTGGTAGATTTAAGTCATGACGTCAGGTAGCCAAAATTCAATGTCTAGCCAGCATCTAAGGGCAACATTAATTTGACGTCCAATAACGACGTCAAATTACGTTGATATTTGGTAGCTTTTAGGTTGTGTTGGAAAGTGACCAGAATCCAAAGTCTTATAGATGTCATAGTGGTAACGTCCACACAATGTCAAGGTGTAACATGATTAAACTGTGATATTTGGTTGATTTTAGGTTGATTTTAGATTGGATGTTGGACATTGAGGTTGGCCTGGCATTGGGTTCTGACGTCAACCCGATTTTCATTTCCAAACAAAGTCTCACGACGTTGGGGTATATTGAGGTACAACGTCAATATGTGAGTCATGTTGACATCCTGTGCCTGCAGGGATGGCTCAAAACAATGTTTTGTGTCTAATATTAATGTTTTGTGGCGAGTAGTCATGCAAAAAATGGGATAAAGTACATCCAGGATGATTGTTTTCACAGAATAAAGTGCCGTCTTGTGAATGAGTAATTAAGTAGGTTAGTATATGCTTTATTGAGATGATTTAGTCTCTGTCAGCTTTGCGTTATTGACTGTTTAACACCATCTTGTGACTGAATAATGTGCAGTTTATTGTATGCTTCATCATCTTCAGTCAGCTGCTTAGGTCAAGCTATGTGTTTAATATAAGAATTGATAAACTATAATGTCTCAGAACAATGTTTTGTGTCTAATTTTAATGTTTTGTGGCAAGTAGCCATGTAATAAGCTGGATAAAGTACATCAGGGATAGTTGTTTTGCAGAACAAAGCCCTTCAGTCTTATTCAGTGGTGTTATGTTTTGCGTTGGCCTGCCGATAATCCTGTGGTGATTTATTCTGCGATAACAACCTCCTGGATATACTGTACCCTAACTTATTGCACACCTTCCAACCAATCAGAATCAAGAACGTCAACATACTATTGAAGGATTTTTTTGTTTTGTTTTGTTTTACTCTAGCTTTAGATAGAGCTTTTTACACATGAAATTAACAAATATGCTGCTATTTTCTTACTGTTTTTGAAAGCATTTAATACATTTATTTTTTATTTGTTTGTTTTTTTTCTGTGAGTGATCAGCCATTCCAGTGTTAGCGCTCTCTTTAAAGCTTTGTACTATAAAATAATTGTGAGGCTGTGCATATTTAATTCCGGGCCAGTCTATTGGTGCATCTTCACATAATTGTCATGAAAAACACATCATCTCTGCAAAGTATCCTTTCTTATTTCTGTGTTATGATTTGGAGATGAAATACGATCGGAGTGTGTGTTCCTGACAGGTCTCGTGAGCTTCACCCGAACAGCGTCTGGCCAATATAAAGGCAATAACAGGCCTGCTCTTCCTGGATTGCGGAGGCGTGTTTTTCTTTTACAGTGTGTATGTGTGTGTGTGTGTGTAATTTCTTTTTGTTTGGTTCATTGTGCCATTTCTTATTTTATTTCCATTTGCCTGGTGCTTTGTGTATGTCATGCGTGTATTAGAGAGAGTGAGAGAGAGAGAGATCAGGGGAAATAACGGAGCAATGGTGTGATTTTGAGAAACTGAGTCATCTGGGCTTCCTGTAATAACACTGAAGCTCTTCAGTGTGTGTGTATACAAACGCTCACACCAGTTTGTCTTTATAATAGTGTGAATGGTGGGGTTATTATAGTTTTGAAAATATGATTTTACATTGATGTTATTTTTTTTTTTCTTATTTTTTCAAATATTTTAAAAACTATTATTAATTTTTAGAAAGCATGCAATCATTTTTAGATAAGTGAAGGGCTAAAGTAACTCCGGGCAGGTCTTAAATAAATTCTTGCTCCATATCACTATGCTGAGGGATTTCAGTTATTCATTCAGTTATTGTACATCATTCAGCAGTCAAATCAAAACAGAACAAAATGCTTAACTATATGTTTATAGTACAAGTGGAGAATTTTACTCCCATCTGTTTAATTATTATAAAATAAATGTACTAGGTGACTAAATATTCCCTACTTATTGCAGTGCTAATTTATATTATTATTTTAACGTGTGTTTAAAAAAAGACTTTAAAAAATACGATTTAGATTTTTAGCCAATGATAGTGCTAGCTCTGTGCAACTCTCACATGGTCACCCACTGAAGCTAAGCAGGGCCATGTCCTTCGAAAAAGAGTAGTTTAACCCCGGCATCCTGGCCAAATTTGCCCACTGGCCTGTCTATCATGGCCTCCTAACCAGCCCCATATCATAATTGGCTTCATCACTCCATCTCCTCTCCACCAATCAGCTGGTGTGTGGTGTGTGGTCTGGCGCAGTATGGCTGCCGTTGCGTCATCCAGGTGGATGCTGCACACTGCTGGTGGATGAGGAGATTCCCCACATTGTGTAAAGCTTTGAGTGTCCAGAAAAGCACAATATGAATGTAAGGCATTATTATTAAATAAAAACTAAGATTATACTTTTACAATTTATTTAATTTTTACAGTTTAAATATTGAGTACACTAATAAATATTATAGTATAGTTGTATATTATAGTATAGTATTATCATATTAGTTTGGCAATTTATATTCGCCAGAAATATATATATATATATATATATATATATATATATATATATATATATATATATATATATATATATATATATCATACAGGTAGCAGTGCGATATGGCAGTATCTCTGCTTGGAGGCATGCATTGGCTTGAGGCCGCAGGCCATGCAGGAGTGCCGATATACAGCCAATATCGCACTGCGAGTGTGATATTGCATTTAAACAACAGTTTGACGGCATAATCGTGTATATAATAAAGAAAATCAAACATGGAGAGTCTCAAAAACCCTTTTGTATGAGGAACCACTTTTTTCCACCATTCATTCACATCTGCAGCTGACATCAGAACAGCAGAAGCCATTACTAATTTACTTTAGAGCTAGTATTTGAATGATTCTCTTGCGTAATGTCTGAAGTGATGACAAAACAGGTGGTTTTGCTCACATTTTAAGATTATAAGGCTGAAGAGCATGAAATGCCATCAGTCTACAGAGATTTTCCACTATTTTTCTGTTGCAATTGGGATATCACAATAATTAACCCTGAAAAAACCCAAATCAAAGCAAACATCACCAGATTACTATGGCATACAGCACTACAACATACAAAAGAGAGATCGTCCTAGAATGTCACTTACCGGCTCTATAATGATTTGTTCAGTGGAGTTGGAGAAAATCTCCCTCTAAGGATTTATTATGCTGTCTTTGTCGCCATCTTGTGGTGAAACGTCAACCGTCAATTGATTTGCTCTGCTCAATATGACAGCCTGATGGTTGCCGAATCTTCGAAATTATGCAAACATATTTTAAAATAGACACTCTCCTTATAAATAAAGTACATAGTTGCAATCTAAACTACTACACGATCACCTAAACTTTTTTAGTTTAATATTTAAGATCAAAACAGTAATGATAGAAAGCTGTCAATTAATAGAATTCAGTGGTAAAAGTGTTAAGGAACTGCTAATTCTAGTTAGTTCGCTTATAAGTAGCCAATAAAAGCAGTGCACACAGTGAATAGGATCAGAAATCAAAAGGACAATAACCCTTCCATCCCTATCCAGCTCATTTCCGGGAAGCTTTCCTCAGTCTTTCTCTCTATCTCTTTCTCTGTAAATATTGTTCACCCTGTAGAAAAGCAAACAGAAAGAATTGAAATGAAATGCCACGCGAGTCGCCCCCATGCTCTCGATGGGCACACCTGGAGAGGCCGATGATTAAAGAGAAAGCAGAGACACAGAGACTGAGAGCTGACTCACTCATTTACGTAAACTCATGTCTGCTGGGAACAAAAGAGGATGCAGAAAAGGTCACCTCTTTATCTCCGGCCGCCACCACAACCTCTCGTTTTCACTCGCTCGCCCTCACTGTGTCTGCCGTTCAAGGTTGGGGCAGGTTTCAAGGCTTTGGAGGCCTTGTGTCTGATCACACCATTGAAATTCCAAAACATTTCTGGAGTGTGTGAGACGACGGCAGTTTTAAATGTGCTTTATGAGACAGCTTGTGGTATTTGCTTAACTCTTGTGCACTGTTCAAATTTACTACCCTTATGTTATGTTCGGGATGAAAACATCCACTAAATTAAACTGCTGTAAAAATACGTCAGATACATTTTTTTTTTGCATAAATCTGTTAATCAACCACAGTCCTGATCAAAACTACTAAATGTTTAAATAATTACAGGATTTTTAACTCTTTAATTGGCAAGTTTACAAATGATGTCACTGATTTGGTGAAAAAAACACACAAAATGACTTATTTTCAATATAGAAAGGAATTGTGGACTGGATTTTCTTTTACTTTGTATCACAGTCTTGGACATGTGAAAGATTAGTAGCAACACTGCCTTTGATGCATTGTTAGTTTTTGTGCAGCATAAGATTTTCAATTTTTTTTTCTCCCTAATACTGTTGCTTGCTGTTTTTGCCCCATTGGCTTCCATTATAACAAAATTTTTTTGATTTAAAAGCCATTACATCATATAATCATGCATTTTTGATTGTTGGTGGTTTTCCCTGTTGGGAAAGTGTAAATATGTCATTTTTACAGTTGATCATCAGATCGCACCATTAACCTTTTAGATGAGCAAAAAAAAGCTTAGTTTCTTGATTTTTTTATGAAGTTATATGGCGTATAACAGCAAATTAAAGTGTGTGAGTGTGACCTTTGCGCACTTACCTCGATGTGTCTGAGAAAATCAAAATATGTACCTCATCTCTCAGAACTACATGTAGTAAGCAAAAACAAAGACTGTGTATACATTTATGCTTTGTATTTCCCAAAGCATTTTTCCAAAATATGTCAATTTGTCACCCAAAATCATTCTGCTAGCTGAAACACAAAAAAGTTAAGCCAAATTAAGACTCAAATTCACCCCAGAGTGGATGGACACATCCCCAACATGGCAAAAAGCGTACTGTCTGTCACTGATCACATATTTTGATCATTTAGAGTACTGTGTATCAAATATGAGACAGTAGGTATCTGTATGATATTTAGTGGGTACAGTAGATATCTTTATACTATGTGGGGTTAAGAGGTAAACACTGAATACTAAATATATAGAAAATAATGAATGGATGAATAAATAAATAAATAATGAATGAATGGGGCGACGCAGTGGCGCAGTAGGTAGTGCTGTCGCCTCACAGCAAGAAGGTCACTGGTTTGAGCCTTGGCTGGGTCAGTTGGCGTTTCTGTGTGGAGTTTGCATGTTCTCCCTGCGTTCGCGTGGGTTTCTTCCGAGTGCTCTGGTTTCCCCCCACAGTCCAAAGACAGGTGAATTGGGTAGGCTAAATTGTCTGTAGTGTATGAGTGTGAGTGAGTGTGTATGGATGTTTCCCAGAGATGGGTTGTGGCCGGAAGGGCATCCGCTGCGTAAAACATGGGCTGAACATTTTCATTCCACTGTGGCGACCCCGGATTAATAAGGGGACTAAGCCGAAAAGAAAATGAATGAATGAATGAATAAAGGAATAAAATATATAAATGAAATAAATATATATATATAAATAAATAAATGGTCAGCGCCAATAGCCTAGTGGTTAAGTGCGCTGACATATAGCACCATGGTGCTCACGGCGACCAGAGTTCGATTCCCAGCTCGAGGTGCTTTGCCGACCCTTCCCCTCTCTCTGCTCCCAACTATTTCCTGTCAATTCTCTGCACTATTCTATCCATTAAAGGTTAAAAACCCCTAAAAAAAAAAATTAATAATGAATGAATGAATAAATAGATAAATGAATAAATAAATGAATAAATAATTAAGTAGATCCATTAATAAATAAATAAATAAATAAATAGATGAAAAATACTAAATGAATGAACGAATGAATGAATGAATTAAATAATTAATTAATTAATAATAGATAAATAAATAAATAAATGGAAAATATTGGGTGAAAGAATGGATGAATAACTTAATTAATTAATTAATTAATAAGTAAATAAATAAATAGATGAATGGATGAATGTATAAATAAATAAATGGAAAATATTAAGTGAAAGAATGAATGAATAAATTAATGAATTAATTAATTAATAAATAAGTAGATAAATAAATGGATGAATAAATAAATAAATAAATGGAAAATATTAAGTGAAAGAATGAATGAATAAATAAATAAATTAATTAATTAATAAGTAGATAAATAAATAGATGAATGGATGAATAAATAAATAAATAGAAAATTCTAAATGATTGAATGAATGAATGAATGAATAAATAGATGGATGGAAAATAATGAATGAATAGATAAATGAATAAATGAATGATTAAATAAATAGTTATTAGACTTGATCAATCTGAAAAAGATTATCCTGCAATGCCCTTGTGGAGCTGATGTGATAGTTGACCTGAAGTTGATGGTTATGTTCTTGTCTGTGTGTGTTTTTCTTGCTGGTGTCCAGTAGAGGGTGTGATGCGCAGCAAACGCCGGTGTGTGCTGGAGAGAAAGCAGCCGTACAGCGGTGATGAATGGTGTTCAGGAGCCGAAACTGAAGAAGAGGATGAGAAACCCCTTTCTGCCACACACCGTGAGTCCACACACACACACACACACACACACATACAGTAGCCCCTTCCAGTCTGGAACTGACTCTCTGTACATAAACACGGTTTTATAAACCCTAATGAATGTTTCTTCCTGTAGACTGTTTACACAAACGTCTGGTTGACGTCGTTGTCGTAAAAACACGCAGTGCTGTTGATTCAGTAAGGAAAAAAAGTTGCTAAATGTAATTCGCCTCACATATATTTCAGAAAAAAATATGAATTCTAAACGGAATAGAGTACAGTAGTCAGGTTTGGAGAAGTAGCAAGTGCACACTTGTATACTCTCTTCATAGGGAAACTTGAGTTTGAACTTGTGATCTTGTAGATTTGCTGAGCTCTGAGGTTGTTAATAAAGGGTAAAATATTAGTTCAGCTAATTTATTTTTGTTATTGTGAGGGAAAAATACATAACTTATGATAGTGTACAGAAAATTCAACCAATGAGAGAGTTAGTAGGGCTGCACGATATTGGATAAATTTGACATTGCGTTATTTTTTTGCTCTGCGATGTATATGTATATATGTATAATGTATAATTATATGTATATGTATGATGTATAATTTCACCAGATACGTACAGTAAATAGCTCTATTTGAAAAGTCATTAATTTAGCTTGATTGGGATGGTTTTTATAGGGGGCTAAAATATAAATGAGCAATTCCATGCAAATATAAACATTGCCATGAAAAAAATTTAGTTTTCGGCAAATTAGCAAAACTTTTTCTGCATTTTTTGTGTAGGCTTGTATTTTACAGTGCTTTAAAAATACTCAAAAATCTCTCTATCAGTGGTTTTAAACAATTATATTCAAGTTACCAAAATCACACAAGTGGCAATTTCACATCCGTCACATCCATAACGGAGCTTTTTCTTCATAAATGCATAAAATCAGTCATGTTTGTTCTATAGTGATCCAACTCTTATCCTTTTAATTAGCATCACTTCTTTTGGGTTGTGCAGTTCAATTCACAGAATTTCTACAAAGCATGTTGTATACTGTAAACTTGCAGACTTTTTTCATCACACCCATAATGCGTTTATATAAAAAATGTTGTCAGATTGATATTTTTCTGCTCCCATAACTCTGTGGTTAGTTGTTTTGAAAAATATAAAGAGATGTTTCAATATAATGTTAACATATACTTCCTCTGTCAATTTATGTTTTGAGATTTTACTGCAAATGTCACATCCATAACGCTGGAATTGCTCACATATCGTTTTATGTCATTTATTATATACATATCATAAAACACAGTCATAAACACAATGGAGCAAATATTAAAGTGAAACAAACAGTGCTTGATGGTTTTCTGGGGAGAGTCTAACTTTGTTCAGGCACAGAAATTGAAAAATAAAATGTAAAATAACACTGCAAAGTCTTCATCATATGAATAACTCAATATTATTAATCCTTATGTACTGTTGGGGATGTTTTCATGGTGATTTTGAGTTTTCATTAAGCCAAAACGAAGCCAAAAAGAATATTTTTTGGTGAAAAACTCAACAATACACTCTGGGCAAATTTACTACCCTTTTGTTATGTCCAGGATAAAAACATCCACTGAATTAAACTGCTGAAAAATGCATCAAATAAATATATACATTTTTTTTTTTTGCATAAATCTTATTATCAATCTCATTCCTAATCAAAACGACTAAATTGCTTTGAAAGTTGCTAGATTTTAACTCATTGATTGCCAGTTTTATAAATGATGTCACTAATTTGGTGAAAAAAAAACACACAAAATGGCATATTTTAAACATAAAAAGTAATTGTAGACTGAATTTTATTTTACCTAAAGAGCCCCTATTATGCATTATGCAAAAGGTCATATTTTTGTTTTAGGGGTCTCCGACAACAGTCTGATCCATGAACTGTGTACTGTGAAGTTCCTGTCAAGGTCTGACAAAGTCCCATACATCCATAGTCTTTTCTGATCCTTCCTTTAAATAACGGCAGACGAATGCCAGGTTGTAAGTGCGTAGATTGCTGAAGCACTCGTCAGAAAAATGGCATGAACACAGCACAGGGCTGGGGCTATAATGCTGAGGTATTTTTGCAAAAATAAACTTCGACCACTGACTCTTCACAGCCTCATCTTTGGGTCTGGAAAATAACACAAACTTTCCCTCACACTTCAGAGCACAGCATCTTTACGACATGATTCAAACGGGATCTGCTAAAGTGTTTGTCTTCCTCTTTTTCTTTTCACTGTGTTTGTGGGCGGGGCTGGGGTTTTCAATTTTCCTGGGTCTGCGTGTGCAACAAATAGGCGGGGCTTGAGTTTCGTATCGACATCACACCAGCCTGGCTAAAGACTCGTTATCGACACGATTCATTTGAAGCGCTATGAGTTGACTCTTTTATAGATGAATAAATAGTTTTAAAAACGCTGCACTTAGATTTAAGCCTTAGCTGGATATTTCACTTCTCTTAGAGCTGTGTTACACACTGAATGGAGGTCATTTTCATAAACCCATAATAGGGGCTCTTTAAATCATTCTAATCAGGTCCTAATTTTTCTCTGTTCATATAAAGCTACATAATCAGGCCAACACCCATCCAATCACTTACATTCCATCTCAATAAACATTTTAACAAAAGATTATTTATTGATAATACTTCTTTACAAAAACATTAGTTTTTAATGGTTATTAAAATGTTTTCACTGGGCCATCAGATAAATACCTTCACGTTTAGCCTTGTGTAAGTCTGAAATTTCATTCATAATGGTCTTAAAAAGGTCTTAAATTTGACTTTTTAAGATCCCTGAAGTTAACGTTGGTTAATAAAAATAAGGTGTTCATTGTTAGTTCATGTTAACTCACAGTGCATTAACTCATGTTAACAAGCATGAATGTGGATGTTAATACTGCATTATAAATGTTGAACTATGATTGTTAAATGCTGTACAAGTATTGTTTGATATTGATGTAATTAAACGGCTAAATGCATTGATAATAAATCTCACACAGGAAAAGAAAGAATAATTGCACACCGTTAAAATGTTGGCTATCCATCAGGTGTCATTCTCCTTCCTCTACAAACCACACAGGCCACTTCATCAAAGCCTTGTATTCTCTGTGTTTGTGTCTGCGAGGTGGTGCTGCATCTGACAGTTGGTGACCACAAATCCTGTGTGTGTTTGTTTGCACCTTATACTACTTGCTATTTTGAACTAGAGAATAGTTGAGAAAGAAGCATTTATTGTTTTTACTGCAAAAAAAAAAAAAAAACCCAAACAAAATAAGCCAACTCTCAACGTATTTATACTTACCGGCCACTTTATTAGATACCCCTTACTAGTAGCGGGTTGGACCCACTTTTACCTTCAGAATTGCCTTAATCCTACGTGGCATAGATTCAACAAGGTACTGGAAATATTCCTCTGAGATTTTGGTCCTCATTGACATGATAGCATCACACAGTTGCTGCAGATTTGTTGGCTGCACATCCATGATGTGAATCTCCCATTCCACCACATCCCAAAGGTGCTCTATTGGATTGAGATCCGGTGACTGTTGAGGCCATTTTAGTACAGTGAACTCATTGTCATGTTCAAGAAACCAGTCTGAGATGATTCAGGCTTTATGTCATGGTGTGTTATCCTGCTGGAAGTAGCCATCAGAAGATGGGTACACTGTGGTCATAAAGGGATGGACATGGCCAGTAACAATACTCTGCGTGCTGTGGCATTGACAAGATGTTCAATTGGTACTAATGGGTCTAATGTGTGCCAAGAAAAGTGGGCCACACCATTGCACCACCACCACCACCAGCCTGAACCATTAATACAAGTCAGGATGGATCCATGCTTTCATTTTGTTGACGCCAAATTCTGACGCCAAATTGGTGAGCCTGTGTGAATTGTAGCTTCAGTTTCCTGTTCTTCGCTGACAGAAGTGGCACCCGTTGTGTCTTCTGCTGCTGTAGCCCATCCACCTCAAGGTTTGACGTGTTGTGCTTCTACAGACCTCAGTTGTAACAACTAGTTATTTGAGTTACTGTTGCCTTTCTATCAGCTGGAACCAGTCTGGCCATTCTCCTCTGACCTCTGGCATCAACAAGGCATTTCCACCCACAATTGGACCATTCTCTGTAAACCTTAGAGATGGTTGTGTGTGAAACTCCAAGTAGATCAGCAGTTTCTGAAATACTCAGACCAGCCCGTCTGGCACCAACAACCATGCCACGGTCAAAGTCCCTTAAATCACCTTTCTTCCTCATTCTGATGCTCGGTTTGAACTGCACCAGATTGACTTGACCATGTCTACATGCCTAAATGTATTGAGTTGATGCCATGTAATTGGCTGATTTGAAATTTGCGTTAACGAGCAGTTGGACAGGTGTACCTAATAAAGTGGCCGGTGGGTGTATAATCAAAGACAAAAAAAACTTGTACACTGTATCTATATTGGAATCAGTCTTGAGGAGGACTTAATTGTCAGTTATTATTGATATTCATATCATGCATCCCTACTTTCTTTTCTCTCCTATTACTATAATTACAAACCCTCATGTCTAAAAACATGCTAACATGTCATCTGATGGATGTTTGGAGCAAGTAATCAATAATAAATAAATTAAGTAAATAACATTTTAAGTTATGGTAAAATATGCCTTTAAACTGTATGCTTGATGCAGTTTGCATATTCATAATACTACTCAAACAATTACTTTTTCTTGATTAAACTGCTTAATTAAAATGAGTTGGAACAACACAATTGTTAAGATTTTTGGGGGGACAACTTAAGTGTTTTATATTCAGTCTAATTAAATTTGTAAAAACAATTGAGTTAGCTTAATCTGTGTTGGATCAACATGAAGGAATTGTGTGGAAGCCAGCATTTTTTACAGTGTAGACATAAACAGTCATATCAAAGTATTATTAAAAATGCTTTATTATTTATTTCTCAGACATGTATTAGCTTAAAAAAGTATAACTTTAATAATGTAATGTTCGCATTTCACTGTGAACTGCTCATTAATTGTGTAAGCAGCACAATTGTTGAGCTTTCAGATCTATTGTTCCCTTTTGTAACAAGCTCTGCTTTTTTTAACTGTGCATAGACCTGACTGAAGGTGTGTAGTGAACCTATCTCTACAAGGGCAACACGACACCCTCTGCAGGCTTTGGATTGCCCTTTAAGGAAAATTTCCTGTAAATCCGAATTTTAGACTTTAGGGTAAATCTAGGTATTATATTTAGTGCTGTGACTGCTCATATGCATTAATTTTGTGTAAAATTCACATGAGGCGCCTGGTTGTTGGTTTATCTTGAGCGTTTTATATCTGCCCACATAAATTGATGACGTCTATCAGATATTCATAATGGAACTGACGCTCTGGGAAGTTTTCTGTGGGATTTAGCTCCTCCTTGTGGTTTTACAGAAGATTTTCCCCCTTTTTTTGTTTAGAAATGGACATGTAGGTTTTTGGATTTACATTTTTATTCTTAAAACAATTGTTCGTTTCAAATTTATTATTAACGCTAAGAATGAGGAAATTTATTTTATACGCCAACAGTCAACTTTATCAAATGAAATGAGTGTAGTTAACTCAAAATTGACTAAAAGATAATTCTACTCATTTGAAAAGAGTTTTGAACTCAATGTTGAAGGTAATGAGTTAATTAAATACCTCATTACTTCAACTTAAGTTCACAGTACTCATTTAGATTAGTTTTTGTAACTCAAATGGTTTGTAGCAATCTGTTTCCTCAAACGGTTTGAGTCTTAATGTACTGAGTATTACAGGACTCAGTTGGTTTGAGTTCTCATTTATTGGGTTTTACTGTGCTCAGATTGCTTCGTTTTCTCAAATGGATTAAGTTCACAGTACTCATTAGGATTAGTTTTTGAACTTAAATGGTTTGTTGCAATTGGTTTCCTCAAATGGTTTGAGTTACCTTAAATTTGTGGGTTTTACAGTGTATATATGGTAATTACTCAGTACTGTAGTACTACATTTTACCATTCAGTATCATTACGTTCTTGAACCTGATCATGTTATCATTGTAAAGTTTGAATGTATTAGTGAAACTACAGATTTATTTATTAATACCTGCTGAATGGATAAAAAATGGATAATGGATTTAAAAGTCTTATATAATAAACAAGTGATTCTTCAGGTTGGCATATTGTGTAACAATTGTTAATTCATCATTTTATTTTACCAGCCAAAGCCATCCTATTTTAGCTATAAAACTATAGCTTCAAGCATCCAAATTTCTCACTTAAGAAAATCGTGTTACAGGTTTGGATATTGATTTATTACACTGTAAAATCCCAAAAGTTAAGGTAACTCAAACCATTTGAGGAAACTAATTGCAACAAACCATTTAAGTTCAAAAACTAATCCAAATGAGTACTATGAACTTCATTTAAGTTGAAGGAATGAGGTATTTAATTAACTCATTATTTTAATTAACTATATCTAATTGAGCACAGTAAAACCCAATAAATAAAGAAAACTCAAACCAACCGAGTATTGTAAAACTTAATAAGTTTGGTCAACTCAAACCGTTTGAGGAAACCGATTGCAACAAACCATTTAAGTTAAAAAAACGAATCCAAATGAGTACTGTGAACTTACTCCATTTAAGTTGAAGTAATGAGGTATTTAATTAACTCATTATTTTCAACATTGAATTCAAAACTCTTTTCAAATGAGTAGAATTAACTTTCAGTAAATTTAGAGTTAACTACACTCATTTCATTTGATAAAGTTGACTCTTGGGTTGTACAGTGCATCTATTAATTATTATTATCTATACAATTATTAATAATAAATGATTTATTTATTTAAATATATTATTTGATATTACTCTCTTTTTTAAATTATTGCTTGTTTGCTGTATAACTGTCAGTTATGAATAAAAAGGGTTTTTAATGTTAACTTGAACACTGATAAAATACTAAAACACTGATAAATAGCTTCAGGTGACTTATGTAAAACTTAAAAGTTCTTTTACTTATTAACTTTGTATCATTCTCCTTATTTTGCAGGTGAGCATGTGATGTGTCCTAGTCAGGGCCACTCTGGTTCATCCACCACAGGCCACGTAAGTGATCCGGGAGGTCCAGGATTAGGTTCTGGCCACGGACCTGGCATTCGCACAGATTTGCATTCTCGGCCCCCTCAGCAAGTAGTGTATGTCTTCACCACCAGCCTAGCTAATAGGTCAGTATGGTTTCTCTATTTTGTTCAAATAGGATTTGCAGCTTAATATCCTGTTTTTAAATGAACAGATAGGATATTTACCATATATTGCCATGTCTAAGCCGGAAATGTTTGTGAAAACCACAACAAAGGAGTTGACTAATATGCTGCATTAACTAAGCTGCCAATTTTCCACCACACACTTTTAGCAGTGTGCTTTTACCCGCCATTATCATCAAAGTGAAAACTAATATTTTCTTTTTAATATTCATTTTGGAAATTTGATTCAACAATCTATTTTTATTTTCTGCAGTGCTGCAGAGGCAGTGATGCATGGCCACACAGACTCCATCCTCTTGTATCACCAGCAGAATGTCCCTCGTACCAAGCTCGACCAGGTATATCTTTATACAGGAGTACATAGTGTACATAAATGCCTGCATATATTTGTGATACTTTATTATAAAATGTTTAGGCTGGAGGGATTTGTTTATGTCTGCAGCACAGACGCGGTTATATAACAAAGCATCCACACTTGCAGGTGCTGCATGGCGTGAGGCAGTGCATTTGTTTAAATGGCTATTTAAATCACAATGCTCATCTTTGTTCCTGTTTCTGTGTTGATGAGAAAGTTGAAGTCTTTTCTGATGTATTGAACTAAGAGTACACATCTTTCTCTCTCTTTTATCTTCTTTTTTGTTTCTGTTTAGCAGTCTACTGGTGTTGGAAAACTCTCCAATCTAGCAGAGCACATCAGCTCTAGTCACAGTCCTCCTATTGGCACACCTAAATCTCAAAGTGGTACTCCCAGGCCAGCTTCTGTTGGTGGAGTTGGACACCTTCCTGGTACCAGTACTCCTTCTTCCACTGGCCATCCAGACAGTGAACCAGCTCAAACCCACAGAGGAGGAGGAACATCCAGCAGCAACAGCCGCGCTGCAGTTCATACACTGGGCCCAGGAAATTCAGGCCCACAGTCTGTAGGGGTTTCTGGAACAGAAGGAGTAGATAGGCCAGGTACAATTCCCCACCATGGTGCTGGTGTGTCTCCTTCCACAAGTCCCTCCACATTATCTGCACTTCGTCAGAGTGAACTAAGCCAACGTGGAGGACCGGGAAACACAGATGGGCTCTCTAAGGAGCAACTGGAACATCGTGAACGCTCTCTGCAGACTCTTCGAGACATTGAGAGGCTACTTCTTCGTAGTGGAGCTGGTGTTGCCCAAGAGGATCCAAGAGGTCCTAATGGCAATCCTAATGGCACTAATGTTAATAACAATAATAGTAATGATGAAGGTAGGGGGTTGGAAGATGGTGAAATTGGTGGGGGCCTTCCTGGTAATTGCCATATCAACAATACTGGTATGCCTGGTATGCCCCCTGTTGGTGGAATGAAAAAGTATGAAGAGCCATTACAGTCCATTATTTCACAGACACAGAATCTTGGTGGGCCTGGACTGGATGACTCTCTGATGGGCCCACACCATGGTATGCCACCACATTCCCACCACCTCTCCTCACCCTCAGGATTAGACATGGTGCCCCTTCTTGGACCTGAAGGTGTAACACCAGAGCAGCTAGCATGGAGGAAGCTACAAGAAGAATACTATCAGGAGAAAAGGCGACAACATGAGATGAACCCCCACCAGCATCCCCAGCATTTCCGCATGATGCCAGAGATGGGCATGCCTGGGGGACCTCCAATGCTGATGAGGGGTCCCCCACCACCATACCATAGTAAACCTGGTGATCAGCAGTGGGGGCCTGGTCCAATGGTAGGGGGAGGAATGGGAGGGAATGCACGAATGATGGACATGAATCAGGAGGGTCCTCGCGGGCCAAGGTTTCTTGGACAGATGAGAGGTCCTTCAGGGGGTGGGGGTTATCCAGAAAGCCCAGGAGGTGTTCTAGGTGTAGAAGGGTTGGGGCCTCAAAGACCTCCAAGACCAGGCATGGGCTGGTTAGAGGAAATTCCTCCAAACATGGGTGGTGGAGGTCCATTTCACGGGTGCTATCCTCCAGGGGGACCTGGGGGGCCTCCCCAGCACTTCCAGGGTGATTTAGATCGCCCTATGACGCGGGAAGAAATGTACCGCAGACTTCATCGACTAGACTTGCAGCAAATGTCTAGACAGCAACAGCAAGCAGGGCTTGGAGGCCCCAGAATGATGGATAACCCTGGGGGACCGGGCTTCCCTAATCCTGGCATGACTGGAGGCCCGACCTCTCGTGGTGATCCAATGGACTTTCCTGTTTCTCGGACTATAATGGGTTCTCCTATTGGTGGAGTGGGTGGTGACGGGGGCCCCACAATGAGAGACATTGTTGATTCTCCTTTAGGGGGTAACCTCAATATGAATATGGGAATGAATATGAATCCACAGCAACAGTTGTTGGCTCAGAAGTTGAGGGGAGGTCCTGGTGTTCTTGGGGAGATGTTAAATGCTGAAGACATCTCCCGCATTAGGGCTTCACAAAATGGCCGGGGTGGTGCTAACAAAGCAATGATCCCTGGCCCAGAGGGACCTCTTCAGTTCCCAAACCAGAGCTCCTTTTCTGGCGGTCAAGTTGATGGCTCATTTTTACAGCAGCCAGGCCCTGATATGTATGGACCAGACCAGCCAGGTCCTCACCATCTGAGCAGCACCTCGAGACTTAGTCACATTCCCATGAACACTGGATCAAGGGTTACAGACCTTGGGGCTCGACACCCTCCTGACCTGCCTATTAGTGTTAATCCAATGGGTTCTCCAGCTATTCCACCATCTCACCAGCTCAAATCCCCCTCTCTTAGTCAGGAGCCATCGCCTCTCATGCCCTCACCCTCTGCAGCAGGACTGAAATCACCCAGCCAGTTACCACAGAGTGGTCCAACTCACCCTCCCCTACCAGCAGCCTCTGGGGCTGGAACACCCTCTTCAACCTCAATCAAGTCCCCCCAGGTAATGGGACCTTCGCTTGGTCTTCGCTCACCATCTGGCTCCCCGGGACATCTTAAATCTCCATCCATGCCTGTCGCTTCACCTGGCTGGACTGCCTCACCCAAGACTGCTATGCCAAGCCCTGGTGGGCCTCCTAGTGTCAAGGTCACAGGCAACGGAGGCAGCAGCTCCACTGATACAGGTAAAAGGTTTACTGAAATGTATTTAAAAAATATATATAAATTTTAAAATGTTGTGTATAATTATTCTTTTACATATTTACATGTCACCATTTTTATTTACATTAGGTATGTCCTTGCCACCTAGGAGTTCCAACTCAACACCAATCAGTCAGCCTTCCAACTCTATCAATCCTAGCATGCCTTTCACATCATCACCAGATGCACCTCCCTCCCAAAATCCTCTGTCGCTTATAATGTCTCAGATGTCAAAATATGCCATGCCTAGTTCCACTCCACTTTACCATGACGCTATCAAGACAATCGCCACATCAGACGATGAGATGCTACCTGATAGACCCCTTCTACCTGGAACCAACATGTCAGGTACAGATTTTTTAAAATCCAGAACAGAATAAAATAAATATTTTTTGTCCCTTTCAGTTCATCATTTTATGACCAATTCTGTAATTTTACTGGTAAAATTGCCTATTTGTATAGACAAATGACTATTTAAGATATAGACATGATTAAATAAAATCAAAATGATTCATTTAAAAATATCTAATTTAACCTTTTTTACAGTAGGCGGCATGGGAAACCACCAGTCTGCGCAGATGCTCCTTTCCTCACAGGGTGCAATGGGACCTCACAGTGGTCCACAAAGTCCGATGGGAATGGTACTTCAAGGAGGCCCGCCGTTATCCCATGATCATCCTGGACCTATGCTCCCATCCCCTAACCCTATGGGGATACCAGGAATGCCCTCAGAAATAATGGGTGGTGGAGGGGGCCCTCCAGATGGAATAGGACCCTGTAATGTTTCTCCAATGCATACACAAAACCAAATGGGAGGATTCCCTCGCATTCAGGGACCTCTACACTCCCCTATTGGTGGTATGGGGCAACAGTACCCACCACGTCCTGATGATGTGTTACCACCCCAACAGATGCATCTTTTAAGCAAAGGCATGTCTCACCAGCGGCCACCTCATCAACCAGAATCTTTTCCGTCAATGCCCATGGGTGATGGTCCAGACCTGAGTGAGGTCATCAGGCCCACACATACAGGCATTCCTGAGTTTGATCTTTCCCGTATCATTCCTGCAGACAAGCCGAGCAGCACCCTACAGTACTTTCCTAAAAGTGAAACCATGTCCCAGCCACAGCAGAATCCTCACCAGGGCCAGCCTCCTCCACAGGTTTCTTCCGCTCAACTTCTCAAACAACTCTCCTCGTCTGGACCTCCCCACGGCAACATCCCCTCCTCCAACCCTCATATTGCTAACCTACAGAACATGATGGCTGAGCAACAGCTGCCCCTACATCCTTCACACTCGCACTGTGGGATGCGTCCAGGCATGGGCATGCCTCAGATCGGCTCAAGGGGCATGGGATCAGGAGGTGGGATGGGGCCCATATGCCACCCAGGGCACATGATGGGCAGGACAGGCATGTCTCCACAACAGCAGCTCCAGCAACAACACCACCATCAGCAGCAACAGGCCATGATGGCCAATAACCTTTTACAACACCCGTCCCACCCTCCTCGTGGCATGCTGTCTCCACAGCAGCATCCTCATAATCTCATCGCTCAGCAGAATCTAATGATGATGCAGGCTAAGCAGAGAGGCATGGCTCTCCCTGGGGAGCACTTTGGCCAGCAGGGTGCCCTCATGTCCCCTCAGGGGCCTATGATGGGGCCTCCACATTCACAGACTGGCATGATGGGTCCCCAGAGTCTTAGACAACGGAGCATGTCATTGGACAGCCCATTGGGCTACGGACCTGGTAGTATGGCCAACATGCCCTTTTAATCCGGTTTCTCTAAAAGACTGTAAAAACCTTGTTTCTTATTGGCTTTTTCTCATTTTGGACATGTTTTTAATGCCATTGACTAACTGTGTTGATCAAATGCTAAAAAATATTGGTTTTAGTAATAATCTCGATGCTGAATTTAACTTTGGGAGATGCTGAAATTATTGAGGGTTAACATTACCGTTAAGTAACAAAATCTGAAGCCATTTTTTAAAATATTTGTAAAATATGTACATTTCAGATCATTGTGTTTGATTGCAAAGGTGAAAGGAAAAAGCATCTGGGTTTCTATGTTCTAATTACATTCTGGCTACCAAACTGTTGTGGAAGGTAATATATAAATATCTATATATAAATATAATATATATGTATATATATATGCATACATACATACATATATATATACATAGTTGCTGTAAATAAGATGCAATTTGTGTTTGTTTGCAACTGTTCTGTATACTGTGTTTTATTAGAAATCTAATAACAAATATGAATGGTGTTGGCTTTGTTTTGATGTGTGTGAGGAGACATTTTCAGCGACAGTCACATCACAAAGGAAGAATCAAGACGTCAAGAATAATTTTGAGCTTTTTTTATTTTTCAAAAGAATCACATGTCATTTGCATTGAATTTAATATAAGACAACCAAAAGACAACAATCCAAAGCAGAATGCAGATCAGGTATGAATGTTTAACTGATTGTCCAAATATCTGGTCTCACACACTTGCATTATTTGCAGTTGTCCAGTTCCTGGCTCAGTATGCAGGTATTTCTATAAAGCTGGGATAAAAATATATATATATGTACAGAAATATTCATCCGCTATTAGATGTATTGGCTACTCGTTGTTGTAGTTACAGCATCTGTGACAGACACCCTGTTCAGATTATTAATGCGCACACCTGAAAAGCAAACACGCAGACACTTTGTTTTCGCAAGCAACTGCAGCAGGTCTCTTCGGAAACGGACCCCTATGAAGGCATACAGGATTGGATTCAGACAACAATGGGAAAAGCCAATGCTCTCGGTCACTATAATTGCCCGATTCAGTGAGTCCTGCGCAGGGCAGCTCAGCTTAGGCATAGCCTCCAGGTCCACAAGGGTATTCATCAGAATGGCGAGGTTATATGGTAGCCAGCACAGACAGAAAACCACTGTAACCAGTAGGGCCAGCCGAATTGCTCCCTGTTTCTCCAGGCTTCTATGGCTTTGGCGAAGGGTGATGACTACAAAGGTGTAGCAGTAGCCCATGATCACCAGAGGCAGGAAGAAGCACAGGTGTGTGATGAAGTGGCTGGTCAGCTTCCAGTTACTACCATGGAGGCCGTAGCTGTTGTAATAACAAGAGAGCCTAGTTGAGTTGCTGTCCTTCTCCACAGACAAGAACACCAAGTTGGGAATGGTCACAAGTAGGCAGAGGAGCCAGAGCAGTCCACAGGTAAGGTGGACAGTCCTGGGCCGGCGGGTTTGGAGACTTGGGATGGCATGCACGATGGCAAGGTAGCGGTCGAAGCTGATGCACGCCAAAAGGAGACAGCCACACACCAGATTTAAGCGATTAGCAAGACCCACTAGCTTGCACAGGAAGGTTCCAAAAAGCCATCCGGCTATGCTTTGGGTTACTGCGAATGGGAAAGTGAAGAGGAGGAGCAGGTCAGCCACTGCCAGATGTAGCAGGTAGATCTCTGTAATGCGGAGGTTGTGTCGCCGCTTTAACAGGACTATCAAAAGCAGACCATTGCCTGTTAGGCCGGTGATAAAAACGACACCAAATATAAGCGGTTGGAACACGGTGCGAAACAGAAGCAGTGGGTCCTTTTTGACTTCGCAGATGTATTGTGTTTCATCAGAAGGTCCTTCTGTCATATTTTCACCGTAGTAGTAGTTTGAGAAGTCCAAATTCTGAAAATACAATTGAGTTTTATTAACTTGAGACATTTGAATATTTGCAGCATGTTTCTTCCAATACACACTAGATGATTATAAAACGTAACAAAATAACACTGCTAAAATAATACACCTGAGAACAAATAATAGATATAAATGACCAAAAACTGTCTGTTAGATATACACAAGATGGATTAAATAGCACGTTTTAACTACAATGGAGAGGTGAGATCCAGCGGTATATCCGAGATGAACTGGCCGATTAAAGCTGCTCTCGGTGGGGGAGGTAAGGATGAGGCTTCCGCTGAGAGGCTGGGGGTCAGAGTCCGCATAAGCTGAGGCACATCATCAAAGATGTGCTATCTTTGTGAATAAACTGCCGATTAAAGTTTAAAACTGCTACATTCTCACCTGAAAAACTCTAAAAACTTTATTTTGGGACACAACAGAGGAGTATTTTTAAAAGCGTGCGTGTTTTCACCTCCAACATTAGCTTTCCGTGCTTGGGCTGCAAAGCATTCTGCGATACCTACGCTTCGCAAGTTCGCACAGCCCCTTGGCAAAAGGGGCAGAGCAAGTACACATGCGGGAATTTTATCTGATCTTGGCATGATGTGAACTTTTGAATTGGAACAGTTCTTTGGCGACGGGTGATGACAAGAAAGTACAGAAAGTCGCAAGTACAGACAAGAAAGTATATTGAGACACAGCCACTGTAAAACATATTGGTTAATTAACAGTTTCTGTTATTTGTGAATCACTTTGTGACTCACAAGTGTTTTACGTTTATTTTATGGTCATAAATCTTGATCTCTGCTCTGTTCAGTTTAAGAAAAAAATGTAAAAGACTTTTATTGACATTTTAGTAATTAAAAAATATTATGTATAAGAAAACATATAGAGAGAAATAAGTCTGTAAAAATAAGTTTAATAACTGGCAGCTTATTAGATGATTTTTTAAACATAATTTACAACACCAACCCAGACAATATACAGTTGAAGTCAGAATTATTAGCCCCCCATTGAATTTTTTTGTTCTTTTTTTTAAGTATTTCCCAAATGATGTTTAAGAGAGCAAGGAAATTTTCACAGTATGTCTGATAATATTTTTTCTTATGGGGAAAGTCTCATTTGTTTTATTTCGGCTAGAATAAAAGCTGATTTTATTTATTTATTTTTTTGTTTATACATTTTAAGGTAAAAAGTATAAGCTCCTTTAAGCTTAGTTGTTTTCGTTTGTCTTCAGAAAAAAACAGTTGTACAATAACTTGCCTAATTACCCTAACCTGCCTAGTTAACCTAATTAACCTAGTTAAGCCTTCAAATGTCACTTTAAGCTGTATAGAAGTGTCTTGAAAAATATCTAGTCAAATATTATTTACTGTCATCATGGCAAAGATAAAATTAAGTTATAACACAAATACAAGTACCCCCCTCACAGATTTATCTTTTAAATTCATATTTTTAATAGGAAGCTATACAATATTACATTTTTGCATTTACATTAGATTAGTCAATACTGAAGCCAAATCTGGAGCTTATCTAACTAAATAATTTACGATAACGGTCCAAAAACTAGTACAGCCAAATTTATGTTATAGAAAAATATTAAATACAAATTTAAAAAAGAGGAAAAATCAAGAGAAGCAAAAACTATTTTGTTGGTAATTTGCAAAAACGTTTAAATGTTGTAGGTTGTAATTTAATTTTATTTTTTAGCAATATTTTAAATGTGTTAACTTTCATATTTTAAATATGTTTGGTCACTAAAATGTTATTTTAATAAATATATCTCTTGGAATTCTGTTTTGTTTTTGTTTTAATATTTAAAATATTAACTAAAAATATTGTACTCAATTATCACGAGCACTGTATATATACAGTAATTTTATATATATATATATATATATATATATATATATATATATATATATATATATATATATATATATATATATATATATATATTAGCCCCTTGTTTATTTTTTCCACAATTTCTGTTTAACGAAGAGAAGATTTTCTGCAACACATTTCTAAACATAATAGTTTTAATACCTCATCTCTAATAACTGAATAATTTTATCTTTGCCATGATGACAGTAAATAATATTTGACTAGATATTTTTCAAGATGCTTCTATACAGCTTAAAGTGACATTTAAAGGCTTAACTAGGTTAATTAGGTTAACTAGGCAGGATAGGATAATTAGGCAAGTTATTGAATAATGATGGTTTGTTCTGTAGACTATCGAAAAAATAAAAAACTTAAAGGGGCTAATAATATTGACCTTAAAATGGTTTTAAAAAAATTTAAAACTGCTTTTATTCTAGCCGAAATAAAACAAATAAGACTTTCTCCAGAAGAAAAAATATTATAGGAATTACTGTGAAAATCTCCTTGCTCTGTTAAACATAATTTGGGAAATATTTAACAACAACAAAAAAAAAAAATATATATATATATATATATATATATATATATATATATATATATATATATATATATATATATATATATATATATATATATATATTGCATAATGAAATCATATTGCTTGTTCATTTGCAATTAAAAAAAAAAGTTTGTCCACCTGTGGTGTTCACAGGAAGTTATTTAAAGGAAGTATCACTTCCTGTTTTTTTTTTTTCTGTATGTGTTACACGAAAATAATAATTAATAATAATTAGTAGTAGTAGCACATATTAAAACAAAATGATTCACAGGTGACTCTTCACAAGGTTTCATTTGTTAAAATTGCATATAAAACTGAACAATTTATATTTTACTGCAATTATTAATCTTTATTAACGTTCATTTTTAATTAAAGTTTTAGTAAACATTTGTTTTATGTTAACCAGTTTAGTTGTTAACAAATAAAACATTATTGACAGTTATTACCAAAGAATATGAAGATGTTTAATGTTGACTGCAGTATTTTAGCAGTGATATCAATAATACTAATACATTTTTAATTTTGTTCACAATATTTGTCATATCGATATTTACAATTATTATTATCATCATTGATATAACTGCAACATTAAACATGTTCAAACTTTTTTTCACACGATTCAGATTGATACCACACTACAAAAAAATCCTGGTTGCCTTAAATGTTTAAGCTGAATCAAATTAACCTTATGAGTCCACTGAACTTATCTTACGTTCAACTCACTTAAAACTGCTTGCATAACTTATAAAATTAAATTAGAACATGATTAACTTAGCTTAATAAGGTACAGTGAATTTAAAACATATGCTGTCATGACTAATTTTTCATATACATTTTTACAGTGTACAGAATATTCAGAATAACCAGAATTTTCAAATAAATCAAATCATTCAAAGTGAGTTAAGAGTTTGGAAATGCTCACCTCTAAAGTAATTTTCTCTGTTTCATAATTCATATTTGTCCTGATGTGGATGGCAATGCATTAGAAACAGAGATGCACCTTAAACTCCAGCAGCGTCTCAATGCTGAAACCCCTCAGAACGACCGACCCATGAATGCGCTCACAGTGTCAAGACACACCTCTGAAATTTACCTCCTCAAGGACTCGCATTTACCTTATTTGAATTCTGTACGAAAACAAAGAACCCACACATTTCCTTTACAGAACAAACACATCACCCACAATCCTGCAGTTTAATCAGATTTACAGTATTAAGACTTGGCATGATTTTTCTTTATTGAGTGAAAGTGGCATATAGAATAGTCTTTATTTCTTGATGAAAGTAACAGTGGTCCTTCCTTCTTTTCATTTTAGCACTTGGTTAACCAAAACTTGGCACCTTAGCTACTTTCTCAGCAAAATGGCCTGCTTACAGAAACCTATTCAGAATTCTTTACTGAAGTAACCTACTTTTTGTTCTGGGAAGTATCTATGCTGCACATAAATATAACATGAAGAATTTGTTAATTAATTATGTATATTTTAACTTTTTTTAAATGTCATTACAATACAATGCCCTTTAGTCACCGCACATTTGCATTTAATTAATGTTTACCACGCTGTACACAAAAACAAAAATATTTATGTTGCTTGAACTTATTTTATTAAGTTATCAGGTTTCAACTCTTTAAGTTATACAAAGTTTACCTTAATATTTTAGTCAGTTTAATTGATGTAAGTTGAGATTACTAGAAAAGTTAATTTAATTCAATTAAAAAAACAGGCAAATGTTCAAATAATCCTAAAAAGTTATTAGTTACTTAAAGTGTGTAAAAAAGTGTGTGCCTTAAAAGTTACGAGTTGACTTTAATTAAAAATAAAGTACACTGTAAAAAAAAATACTGGCTGCCTTAAATTTTTAAGCTGAATCAAATTAACCTCATGGGCTCTATTTAATGATCTAGGCGCAAAGTCTAAAGCACATGGCGCAAAAGCATTAAGGATATGTCTGAATCGACTTTTGCTATTTTAAGGATGGAAAAATATGCTCTACGCCTCGGCGCATGGTCTAACAGGGTTGTGCTTATTTTTTTAATGAGTTATGGGTGTGTTTTGAGCATAACATGCATTAAACCAATCAGAGTCTCATCTCCTATTCCCTTTAAGAGTCACTTGCGTCATGCCATGCCGCATTTGCTATTTTAATGGCGGACATTGTAAGTGGAAAAACTGAATGCTTCACAAGCGAGAAAACAATTAAACAGACCATCTGCAGCACGAGGATAAAGAACAAGCCTCCTCCTTTCGGCCTCTTTACTTTCTCTTTACTTTACTTTTACTCTTTACTCCTTTACTTTCGTGGTTAAGGAAACAGTGTTGTACGCACTCCACTGAAGACTCCATTAGCCTACATATTAATTTTGTTTGTTAAGCGCAAAGGTTTGTTTTAAAAATATTTATGAATTAATTTCTAATTTCCAGCAAACTAATAAATGAACAATATGCAGTCATATCCAAACACACGTCGTATTCTTATGCCCCATATGGGGATGCAGACTTCTCCAAAACCCGACAGGTGGACAAATCTAAACTTGTTATTATTGAAACAAATATAAATATGCATATAATAAATAATACTGCTAATAAATATAACATTATACAAATGCAAATTGCCATGAATAAACTGAAAAAAGCTCCCCGACCTGAAGAAGGCATGGAGGCAGTGGTTTTTTAATATTTATGTATAGAAAATAATATTTTTCGTAATATTTTAAACCTTTAATTTTTTTATTTGTAAAGATATTTGTATAATGCTGCACATCCTGTGTGTATTAAGCAATGTGTAAAATTAAGGCACTCAACTAACTACCTAATGTGCCTTAACACACCTCCTTTCTAGACCAGAACACCCATGAGTCCACAATGCGGCGCAAATGGATTTGCTATTTAAACAACGTAGTGCAAAGCAAGAACATTAGGGTTGCGCTTGTCTAAAAATAGCAACAAATTGCGCCAAACACGTCTTGCACCTTATTGCACCAGGTGTATGATAGGGCCCTATGAGACTATTGAATTTATATTATGTTAAACTGACTTAAAGCAGCTTGAGTAACTGATATAATTAGGTTAGAACAGGATTAACTTAGTTTGATAAGTTACAATGAACTAAAAACATATGTTGTTGTGACTAATGATCATATAATTTTTTACAGTGTAGGGGAGAGCGGGGCACTAAGTAACACTTTTTGGTTTTGGTCAAATAATGAACAAAGTAATGGGGTTAGACAAACCATTTGTTTTTTTACCAACAAAACACAAGCCTCTCCTACAAATGAGCACTGAAAGTATGATCGCCGGACCTATAGTTCCTGTGCAGTGTTGCCAAAAGTGCCAGGAGTAAAAATGTTACTTTTTACCCCACCTGCGGGGCAAGTTGTAACAGACGACGGTTAGTTGTAACACATGCTTAAAAAGGCAGATTACACACAATTAATTAAATCCAGTTTACTTAAATAGTAGCTATATTTTCTCTGTACCTAGCTTAATTTATTTTTTATTCTACATAGCACAGTATGTTTATTTATTTATTGGATAAACACATTTGGATTTATTTGGATTATTATCCATTATTATACAATGCCTTTGTTTGCCTGTTGTCTATCAAAGAAAATTGTATTAAAAAATAATTTTATTTAAAAAGTTCTCAACATTACACTCAAAATTAAAGAAAATATTCTGTTAGTTTAATTGGTGTCCAACAGTGTGTGGCTTAAAGGGCACCTATGGTAAAAAATCTACTTTTCAAGCTGTTTGGACAGACATATGTGCATGTATGGTGTATAGACTGTCATATTTGGGTGATGTAAGCACACCCAGTTTTTTTTTTTTTTATTTAACAACATAAAAAACGGTGGACCAATTGGAGCGGTTTTCAGATCGACCGCAACTTTACGTAGGAGATCGGTCCCCCTGCCCACCAATATTGATTGACAGGCGCGTCATCATATCCTCAGTTTGTTGATTCACGTCCGCCATTTTCAGCGTGAGTCGAAGCGATATCACTAAAGAAACACCCTTGCTCTATTTTTAGATGCAAGGCTCATTGGGCTCAACACAAGATCAATATTCTCCACATTATCGCTCTAATCGGAATTATTGGTTGTATCTTTAGGTAGGTTTGCAAACATGTGTACTTCTCATTGAGTCTACCTTATACTTCAGCCGTTTGCATTTCTCGCGATCCCAGAAGCTCCCTATGATCTTAACTAGCATGCGTTTTAGAATTCTAAACACAGGTTTCTATCAGGGTACACTCAAGTCGACGGCTGGGCGCCGCAGACCGCTGCAGAAACCTATGTTTAGAATTCAAAAATGTGTGGCCCAACGATTCGGGACACTTCATGTTTCTGCCGCGCCACAGAGAGTGTCTGGTGTGCCGTGTCGCGGCTTCGAGCGGCGCATCCGGTGCCTCAGTCAAAGTTAATTCAGTGTGCGTGGTTATTAGTTTCTGTGTACAAGCTCGGCACTTGAAACTAGCACACAGTTGGCTGTAAAACTGTACAAAGATACAAATGATTTTGTACTCTCTGCTTGGTCTGTGTCCGAGTCGTACATGTACAGGTACGACTGATTGCTGATCCTCTCACTTCAGCTCGTTCTCGCAGTGTGCCTGTCAGACTCTGTTGCAAACGCAGAGCGGGTGAGCTCATGGCCCCGCCCCCTTGTTACGTTGGCGGGAAGTCGAAACTAATCTACATGTGAAGCAACACACCCATAAATCAGCGAACTGTGGACACGCCCCCAACATGACACTCTTTAACACATTATAATAAAACAATCTGAATTGTGTTTTGAACTGAACCTAAACTGGCACACTCAGAAGAACCATAATATTAATATTAAATCATAAAAAAGAGGTAAACTATGGGCCCTTTAATTTTAACACCCTGTTACAACTAACCCCGCTCTGTCGTGTTTTCTTCAAAACTTCTTACATCTTTCAAAATGGTTTCAACTTTTAGCCTAGAAGACGGTGGTCACAACAATATAAGATTTTACAGTCATACTTACACAGATTTTTAAAAAATAAAAAAATAGTGACTTTAATAAAAAATACATGCAGCAAAAATGGTTTCTCCTGTGTTTCTCATCCAAATTTCGCCAAACTTTTACAATAATTGGCTGGAAGACGTCTGGCAACACTGTGGTGAAAACCTCGGAAGCATGCCATGGTTAACCCTGAGCAAATACCTTAAAACTTCGTGTTCCATTTAACCCTGCGTTACTTTGTGCCCCGCGCTCCACCTACCCACTGTAACATGGCTTAACTTAATTTGTATAATTATGCAAATTTTACTACCTTTTTTAAACAAAGTCAGCTTTTTACAGTGCAATTTGGAATTCGGTGGCTTTATTTTATATATCTCTTAATGAATAGTTCATAAAATATACAGATATTTATCTTTAGTTTATGATAGGTTTAGGTCTGTTAAATAATATCAACATATTCATTCATTTGTTCACTTTCTTTTTGGCTTAGTCCATTTATTAATCTGGGGTCGCCACAGCGGAATGAACCGCTGAACACTTAGCCAGCAAATGTTTTACACAGCGGATGCCCTTCCAGCCGCAACCCATCACTGGGAAACATCTATACAGAATCAGAATCAGAAAGAGCTTTATTGCCAGGTATGTTCACACATACGAGGAATTTGTTTTCGTGACAGAGCTTCTACAGTGCAACAGGATTACAGAGACAAGACAAAAAACAGATAATAAATATATTTTAAAAATATATATAAGTAAGTAGTGAATGCAAATATACAAATTGACAAGTGTATGTACAGCTATATTACTATATACAATGTTATATGAGCAGCTGTTATGTGCAAACTGGCATGTAAAGTGTGTTGTTAAATAAGTGTATATGTGTATAAAAGTGTATAGCAAGTAGTGATGTTGGTTCCACAATTATTATCAAGTGTTCAAGAGATGGATTGCCTGAGGGAAGAAACTGTTTCTGTGTCGGGCTGTTCTGGTGCGCAGTGCTCTGTAGCGTCGACCAGAAGGTAACAGTTCAAAGAGGCAGTGTGCTGGGTGTGAGGAGTCCAGAGTGATTTTGGCAGACCTTCTGCTCGCTCTGGATAAGTACAGTTCTTGGGCAGTAGGAAGGGTTGTACCAGTGATTCGCTCAGCAGTCCGAACTATTCGATGTAGTCCTTGGAGATCGTATTTAGTAGCTGAGCTAAACCAGACAGTTATTGATGTGCAGATGACTGATTCAATGATGGAGGTGTAGAACTGTTTCAGCAGCTCCTTTGGTAGGTTAAACTTCCTCGGCTGACGAAGAAAGTACAGCCTCTGTTGAGATTTTTTGACAATGGCGTCAATGTGAGTGTCCCACTTCAGGTCCTGAGAGATGGCGGTGCCCAGGAACCTGAATGACTCCACTGCTGCCACAATGCTGTCCATGATGCTCAGTGGGGGGAGAGCAGGGGGGTTTCTCCTGAAGTCCACTATCATCTCCACTGTTTTGAGCGTGTTGAGCTCCAGGTTGTTGTGACTACACCAGACAGCCAACTCCTTAACCTCCTGTCTGTAAGCAGACTCGTCACCGTCCTGAATGAGGCCGAAAAGTGTGGTGTCGTCTGCAAACTTCAAGAGCTTCACAGAGGAGTCTTTTGAAGTGCAGTCATTCGTGTACAGGGAGACGAGCAGTGGGGAGAGGACACACCCCTGGGGGGCGCCAGTGCTGATTGTGCGGATACTAGATGAGAATTTTCCCAGCTTCACCAGCTGCTGCCTGTCCGTTAGGAAGCTGTTGATCCACTGACATACAGAGGTGGGCACAGAGAGCTGAGTTAATTTGGGCAGGAGAAGTTTTGGGATGATAGTGTTAAACGCCGAAGTCAACAAACAAGATCCTCACATAGGTCCCTGGTCTGTCTAGGTGTTGCAGAAGATAATGCAGTCCCATAATTACTGCATCATCCACAGACCTGTTTGCTCTGTAGGCAAACTGAAGAGAGTCCAGTGAGGGTTCAGTGATGTTCTTCAGGTGGGCCAGCATCAGTTTTTCAAAAGACTTCATGACCACAGATGTTAGCGCCACCGGTCTGTAGTCATTTAGTCCTGTAAGTTTGGGTTTCTTTGGGATGGGGATGATGGTAGAGCGTTTGAGGCTGGAGGGCACTTCACACAGCTCCAGTGATCTGTTGAAGATCAGGGTGAAGATGGGGGCCAGTTGGTCAGCACAGGATTTTAAACAGGCTGGTGTCATAAAATCTGGGCCTGGTGCTTTTTTCCTCTTCTGCTTCCGGAAGACCTGGCACACCTCATCTTCACTGAACTGAAGTGCAGGTATGGGGGAGGCGGGGGTGGAGGAGGTGTTAATGGTGGCGTAAAGAGCAGTTCAGAGTGGGTGTGGGGGGTTTTCTCAAACTGACAGTAAAACTCATTCAGGTCGTTTGCAAGTCGTTCATTGTCTACAGTGCTGGGGGATGGTGTCTTGTAGTTTGTGATGTTTTTCAGACTTTTCCACACGGATGCTGAGTCGCTGGAAGAGAACTGACTCCTTAGTTTCTCAGAATAGTTCCTTTTTGCGAATCTGATCTCCTTTTCCAGTGTGTATTTGGCCTGCTTATACAAGGCCCCCTCCCCATGCCTGTTAGCAAACTCCTTGGCCTGACGTAGCTGTCTGAGTTTTACAGTGAACCATGGTTTGTCATTATTGTATGTTAGTTGCGTCCTGGTAGAAATGCACACGTCTTCACAGAAACTGATATAAGATGTTACAGTCTCTGTGAGCTCATCCAGATCGTTTGCAGCAGCTTCAAAAACACTCCAGTCAGTGAGGTCGAAACAGGCTTGTAGATCCCGCTCTGTTTCGTTAGTCCATCTTTTCACAGATCTTAATACAGGTTTGGCTGTTTTCAGTTTCTGCCTGTAGGTTGGAATGAGATGAATCAAACAATGGTCAGAGTGTCCCAAAGCTGCTTGTTGGACGGAGCGGTATGCATCCTTTATTGTAGTATAGCAGTGATCCAGTATATTACTGTCTCTTGTGGGACATGTAACATGCTGTCTATATTTTGGACAGTTTTGCTTTGTTAAAATCCCCGAGAATGATTAAGACAGACTCCGGGTGTTGTTGCTCTATCACCGTGATCTGATCAGCTTGTTTCTGTATCGCCAGGCTCGCTTGCGGAGGAATGTAAACACTGACGAGGATGAACGAGCAAAACTTGCGCGGGGAGTAAAAAGGCTTACAGTTAATAAACAGTGCTTCGAGATCTGGACAGCACATCTTCTTTAAAACTGTTACATCTGTACACCACCTTTCATTTATGTAAAAGCACGTCCCACCACCGTGTGATTTCCGCGTTGATTCTTCGTCGCGATCCGCTCTGAACAGCTGATAGCCCGGTAGGTGAAGCGCGTTGTCCGGTATGGTGTCGTTCAGCCAGGTTTCCGTGAAACACAGAGCAGCTGAATGCAGAAAATCCCTGTTTGTCTGAGAGAGCAGAATGAGTTCGTCTATTTTGTTGGGTAGAGAGCGGAGATTTGCCAGATGGATGCTAGGCAACGCGGTCCGAAATCCACGCTGTCTGAGTTTCACAAGCGCACCTGCACGCTTTCCTCGTCTGCGCGCTTGAAAGCGTTTGAGCAGCACTGCGGCTCCTCCGACTACAATGTCCAACAGAACATCAGATAAATCCAGGTATGGAAAAATATTTGGTGGTGTATGTGCCCGAATGTCCAACAATTTGTCTCTACAACACTACTGCAGAGTTAGAACTTTTCGACGTAGTCTTTGGAGGTCGTATTTAGTAGCTGAGCTAAACCAGACAGTTATTGATGTGCAGATGACTGATTCAGTGATGGAGGTGTAGAACTGTTTCAGCAGCTCCTTTGGAAGGTTAAACTTCCTCAGCTGACGAAGAAAGTACAGCCTCTGTTGAGCTTTTTTGACAATGGAGTCAATGTGAGTGTCCCACTTCAGGTCCTGAGAGATGGTGGTGCCCAGGAACCTGAATGACTCCACTGCTGCCACAATGCTGTCCATGATGCTCAGTGGGGGGAGAGCAGGGGGGTTTCTCCTGAAGTCCACTAACATCTCCACTGTTTTGAGCGTGTTGAGCTCCAGGTTATTGTGACTACACCAGACAGCCAACTCCTTAACCTCCTGTCTGTAAGCAGACTCATCACCGTCCTGAATGAGGCCGATAAGTGTGGTGTCGTCTGCAAACTTCAAGAGCTTCACAGAGGAGTCTTTTGAAGTGCAGTCATTCGTGTATAGGGAGAAGGTTGTTGTGACTCAAGTTGAATGTGACTCAAGACAGGACAAACTAACAAAAACACAAACACTTCTGCAGAGCACGACACGAAGGCGGCCATCGTCATCGGCGCCATCTTGTAAGAATATACACACTCATTCACACTCATACACTTTGGTCAATTTTAGCATACCCAATTCACGTATAGCACATGTCTTTGGACTTGTGGGGGAAACCGGAGCACCCGCAGGAAACCCACACGAACATGGGGAGAACATGCAAACTCCACACAGAAATGCCAACTATAACATATACATCTTTTAAAAATTAATACAGTAATGTTAAGATTAACCGATTTAGAAGTATTTCCTTTGTTAGTTAAATATATTGTGTAATGCAGTTAACAGTTAATGAAGCATTGAGTCCTAATATAACAAATACACACATTTAAAGGGTTAGTTTACTTAGGCCTACTATTTGCTCCTTCTCAAGTAGTTCCAAATCTTTTATTAGTTTCTTTATTCTGTTGATCATTTAAGTAAATATTTTGAAGAAACCTGCAACCATTGACACTAATAGTAGGGAAAACAAATACTATGAAAGTCAAAGGTTACTGGTTTCCAGCTTTCTTCAAACTATCTTCTTTTGTGTCCAACAGAAAAAAGGAAGTCAACAGGTGTGTGAGTAAAGGTTAGTAACGTGTCCAAATCTGTCCCTTTAAGACGTGTAACTCTTGAAATTCTCATGTTTACAAGACAAAATGAATTTCAATTCATAAATGTTAAATCTAGGTTCAATAAATGTCAACAAGCAGACACACTTTCAGTATTAGTCATATCTGTCTGCTGGATGTACCTTAGAAATGTAAATATCAGGGAACCACCTACAAAACTCTTCCATTGTGGCAGCAAGTTTTCAAAGGCACGCACTTCTTATTTTTTCCCCCTCTTTAAAACCTACTTGTGAAAATGCTCGAGTGTGTGAAGTTTGCTGGAGTGGTTCCATTTCACATGAAGACATTTCTTCAAGGGCTTATTATTGATAGCAGAAACCTTCTTCTGCTGCATATGCAATGCAATTCAGCACAGGAGGGAGTCTGTCTGCAAAAAAGGCCCAAGCTGAGGTATAAAGATGTCCTGAAAAAAAGATTGAACATTTTTTTGCGAAAGCTGTTACTTTTTGGACACAGACAGTGTAAAACCAAATACGTGTTTTTTTTTTAAATAAATTTATACAACGGAAGGATTCAAGATCACTGAGTTGTTAAAAAATATTCATTCATCTGAATCATTCTCAGTTCCCTGCCAATAAAAATGCAGAAGTGCTCAATGTTACTATTACTTTGAATTTTAAAGACCATCCATCTGTTGTCTTTGAACAAATCTTGAGTCTAAATTCAGACAGAGACATCCAATTTTGATGTCTGCTTCAAATTTTAAACAGACTTTACATAGAAAGCATAATAGTAAAAGGTCTGCTTTAGTATTTCAAATTACTTTTGGAAATAAAAAAAAATGTGGGCAAAGAAAAATGTTACAGTATATGTGACATGACAAACAAAAAAGAATCAGTAAATTCATTAAAAACTTCTTGCTAAATGGGTAAAACCCAGCGGTTCAAAGGATAGTAGGTATACAGGGCCGTAGGAAGGGTTCTGGGGGTTTTAAAGATTCATGTTTATTTCTATAGAAGTTCTAGTAAATTTAATGTGTCAGTCCAGTTTTCAGTTCAGTTCAATGTGGTTTAAATTTCACTGCTGAAAGTCCAAACACTGCAGAGCAATCCATCAATGCACAGCTCCACAAGCAGGGGCGCCCCCAAGGGGTGGCCAGGGGTGGCCACTGCCACCCCTGGGTAAATTCTGGCCCCAATATGATTTTGCTTTTGATCTTATTAATTTAAATGTACTTACGTAAATTCCCAATATTTCAATAAATAAATAAATATATAAAATTATTGTTGGTGCCACTGACGTACAATGTTTATGTAGCTGATTCACTACCTCTCCCCATCAGCGCTGGTTCAACGCTGGTGAAAGCAAACTGACGCATGCGCGCAGAAAACCATTCCCGTGCGCCTCACGCACTTCTGTGTGAATCCCGGTTGTTTGCATGCACGCCGATAAAATACGCGCCGCTAATGCTCTGTGAAACCGGAGTAATAGCCTTTTTATGCAGAGGTGTCGGCATTCAGGGAGTTTTGCAAGTCGACAAAACTAAAGTTTATATAATATGACGATGATGTTACGTTCACTAAGCATGGCTATAAAGAAAGGAGGGATAAAGAGTCAGGGAGGTAAGACTTCATAACATTAATTGTCGGCCATGAGTCGGGTCTAAGACAACAGATAATTCTATAAAATATTTTTTAGTATTCTATAGAATTGTCATAATTAATATTCATGCAAAAGGTTTCTTAAGTGATCTTAGCATGTCACTCCAGTTGTTACTTTCTAGTAACATTTAGGTTTGATTTCTGTTATTTATTTAGAATAATAATTGTATAATAATATTAATAATAATTGTATTTATTTAGAATAAATATAATATATAAATACATATATAGAATAAATATAGATAAATTGTTATACTTACTTGTTGACAGCACACACACCTTCAATAGACAGCAATGGCGATTTAATATTTACCCTCAGGTACATCAACAGAAGAAGCTGTATTAGTAATATTGTGGCTCAAAAAGGAATATGGATAAATTATATTATTAGGGTCTGTATAGTGAGTGTGTGTGTATATAGTAATGCATTTTGTTCAGTTTGTTCATTTGTTTTATTAATCTAATAATATTAACCCATTAATAACTCATTAATCTTCATACATTTTAGACATGGCATACTGTATGCTGTACAATAAAAGTATGTGAAAATAGCTGAAAAGTTATTTATGTATATAAAAAGTGTTTTTTAAACTAAATATTGATTTTTATTTGGTTTGCACATGCACTTGCTGAATTATTTCAAGCAATAAATTGCAATATTTCAAGAGTAATTAATTAAATGAATTAAAACCACATTTCATTTACCAGAAACAAAAATATAACACTGTATATATATATATATATATATATATATATGATACGATATGATATGAACACTGAATTCATACAGAATATAACACTGAATACATAATTTTTTGTGTGCCACCCCAAGATTTGGAGTGGCCTCTTCTGGCCACCCCTAAGAAAATTTTCTGGGGGCGCCACTGTCCACAAGTCCTAAATCAAGCAAGCCAGTGGCAACAGTGACGAGGAACAGGCTTCACCTATTGACGAAAGTGAAGGGAAAAAAACGAAAGACCCACCCACCCACAGACAAAGATCCAGAATTTGTCTCATACATACTGGTGGAAAGAGTACTGAAAATTCATGCTTAAGTAAAAGTACCATTACTTGCCTATAAAATGTAGAGTAAAAGTATCTGTTGTAAATATTACTCAATGTATGAGTAAAAAGTAGCCCTTTCAAAGGTACTCAAGAGTAGTGAATAGTGAGTATTACGTTGTAAAAAGTTTATGCGTTTACATGTATTTTGTGGATGTGTGTAAGTGTAACATTCTGTAGTGAATTCAGTTATTGCCCAGCAGATACACAACGTCATAAGACGTTAATATTAGGTTAGATTTAAGTTGTGACGTCAGGTGACCAAAATTCAATGTCTAGCCAGCGTCTAAGGATTTAGATTATGTTAGAAAGTGACCAAAATCCAACGTCGAGCCAACATCTTAAACCAACGTCATTGACGTAAATACTGACATCTATTCATCAGTATGGCAACCAAAATCCAACGGCTGATAGAGATCATAGTAGTATCGTCCACACAACGTCCAGCTGTTACATCATTAGACGTTGACATGTGCTTGATTTTAGGTTGGACGTTGGACATTGACGTCGGCCTGACGTTGGGTTCTGATGTTAACCCTATTTTTATTTCCAAAATGCAACGTCCCCACAATGCTGTACAATGTCAATCAGAAGTCATGTTGACGCCTTGTGCTTGCTAGGTGTTTAAGGCCATTTTGGTCATCATACAGTAAACATCCATCATCTTGTCATCAGTGACATGCATCTAAACAGTCTCTGGGTCAATGCGTGTAAAGACTTTGGACATCTTCTTGGAAACTTTTAATGCTTCCAAACAGTTTGCTGAAATTACAAAGCACCCATGTCTTGAGGTAGTTCATTATGATGTGATTTACCTTCTATGTGTGATTTAATTGGACAGGAATCACAAGACTACTCAGCCAATCCCCATAGACAAGAAAAAATAAAGTAGTGACTGGAGTTTTAAGAAAAGTAGAGAAGTAAAAGTGCCGATACAGCACTAAAAATGTACTCAAGGGAAAGTAAAAGTACACATTCTTAAAACTACTTAGTACATTACAATTTCTGAGAAAAACTACTCAATTACAGTCATTTGAGGATTTGTAATTAGTTACTTTACACCACTGGTCATACATGAGCTCATTTGTCCTATGACCCTTTATTTGTCCTATGTCCCATGACCCGTACCAAACCGAACCGTACCGTACCGTACCGTACCAGTCAGTGGAAACGAGCCATAGGACCGAGAAGAATCTGACAAAAGTAGCATCATCTCTCACTACTGACCTTTTTGTTATTATACAGAGAAAACATTTTACAAATACCTTTTATTCTACATTTTGGACCTTATTCTTTAAAGAAAATGAGGTGTGAAGCACCAAATGTCAATTTTAAAGCATATAAAAGTTCATTTTAATACTAATTATTTTTTTATTACTTTTATTACTTTTTTACAAGAGAGGCTAGATTATTATTATTATTATTATTATTATTATTATTATTATTATTATCATGTAAAAAAAAATGTATTATTCAAATCGCTAAATTCTGACTGAGGAAAGTACAATGTGCTAGCTAGTTTGTTATTTGCTTAATAAATGACTATAGACTACCTTAATAGGCAGTTCCTATTCTAGTTCCAGATTCCCTCTTTGTTATGATATATGAAAAAAATCTTTATCATATGATATATGATAAAAGTAATATGTATAAGTATATTTATATATATATATATATATATATATATATATATATATATATATATATATATATATATATATATATATATATATATATTGGGCATCACGGTGGCACAGTGGGCACTTTTTGCTGTGAAGCACAATCGCTTCATAGCAAAAAGGTCGCTGGTTCAAACCCAGGCTTTGTCAGTTCATCTTTCTGTGTGGAGTTTGCGTGTTCTCCCCGCGCAGGAGGTTTCCTCCAGGTGCTCCGGTTTCCCCCACAGTCCAAAGACATGCGCGATAGGTGAATTGAATAAGCTAAATTGGCCATAGTGTATGGGTGTTTCCCAGTGTTGGGTTGCAGCTGAAAGGCCATCCGCTGGATAACTTGGCGGTTCATTCTGCTGTGGTGACCCCTGATTAATAAAGGGACTAAGACGAAAAGAAACTGAATAAATGAATGAAATTGGCCTTAGTGTACATGGATGTTTCCCAGTACTGGGTTGCAACTGGAAGGGCATCTGCTGTGTAAAACATATGCTGGATAAGTTGGCAGTTCATTCTGCTGTGGCGACCCATGATGAATAAAGGGACTAAGCTGAAGGAAAATGAACAAATGAATTATTATTATTAATGTATATTAAATATATGTCAAACTTAAGGACACTTAGGTCTGCGTCATTGTGCTCAAAATTAATGTTTTTTTACCTGCTATGAAAACTATGTAAATAACAGGACACATACTATTGAATACTAGGTAAACTGAATTGTTTTTATGTTAAAACAGTGGTTCTTAAACTGTGGTACGTGTACTACAAGTGGAACACGGGCTGCCTTCTAGTGGTACGCAGAGTAATCCAATGTCATATGTACAGGCAACGTATATTTCAAAATTAATTAGAAATGGTTCATATATGAATATGATGACATATAGGCTAGGCCCACACGGAATCCGCTTTCACAGAATTCAGCAGATTTTTAGCCCATCATTGATTCTGTTTATTTACTTGAGTAATTGTGTGTAAATGTATATTTATTCAGTTTTTAAATTAATTTCAGTAATATTATTGACTAATATAAAATATTCATTTGATTTATTTACAATACAGTTTTGTAAAGTAATATTTTCTGTCTTTTAGTTGATATATTATATTAGAGACTTGCTTTCTTTACCAAATAAAGTGGATCTAATTGGATTTGCATTGTGGACATTAAATAAAAGTCTAAAAGGTATTGTTTTTTTGCTTTTATTATATTAAGGTTTTAGTTATGATACTCCCAAAATAATTAAGCATAAATCTGCAGATTTCTAACACAATTGTGTGCAGAAATAGCAAAAAATGTCTGCAGATTCCGTCTGGCCCTACATATAGCCTATATATATGAGGTCCAAGCAACATTTCCAGATTTTGATGAATAGGATACTATAGGTTAACACTTTACATTTAAGTACAGGACACTACAATTTTAAAAGCACATTTTAATTTAAACGTTGACATTTTATTTATTTTACATATAAGTACAGTACAGTGTTAATGTTCAAACTATAAGGTTTAAAGTGGCTGATAATAATAAACATTCTTAATAATAGTAGTTAATCTGTTTTTAAACTGTGCAGAGCTGTAGCTGCTTAACTCCTATGCAACTGTATTTCAATACTGGTCATTATGGTGGTACTTGGAGAGACAATTATTTCTGAGATGGTAGTAGCCTACTTGAAGAAAAAAGTTTGAGAACCACTGCGTTGAAACAACTTTCTTTGACCCACATAAGTAAGTCTAATTAGTCATTCAACTACTTAAGGCAATTAATCAACTACCTCTAAACACCACAGGTGTGCCTATCAGCAGATACCTACTTTGTGCACTTCAAGTCTCTTTAATAATCATAAAACAAGCATAACTCTTAATAATAAATATGTTTTTAAAGATCCAAATAAAAAATAACATATCTAAACCACGAGTCCTTACACCAATTAGTCAAGTATAAACACGTTGAGCTAATTAAATGACACCCTTCACATGCCGTGATTCAGCCAAGACTAAAACAAGCTCAGGTAAGAATTAAACTGCGCTGCTGTGTAATTAGGACATTTTTAAAGCTAAATGTATATTTGTGACGACCTCAACCGCCTGCAAACAAATAAAACGAAATTCTAAGAGCTATTAATATATGTATTATTAAGAAAATAAACGTGTAAACTGTTTAACAACGCATTTTAAATGACAGCAGCATTAAATAGCGTTTTCTAAACAATCGTCATATGCGTTGCGTTTGTGTGGATTAGACAGGGCTCTGTCTCATGTGACTGATTATGGGAGGGTTTAAAGATGACTGGAAGCCATCTTACACACTCGCTTTACACCCCGAAATATATGTCAGAACTCTACACCTATAATTCACAAACACAAACACACTGAAAGATATTCTCTGCCACGTTTGGTAAGTTTGCTGAACGTCAAATCTACGTGTTGTGTTTTGTGGTTTTAAATCGGTTTTGTGGGTTTCTTTGTGTCTTAGTGTTTACATATTTGTCTGTTGTCTTATTTTTGGCTCACTTACAACGTTTGTGTAGTTGCTTTTGTACGAGTTACACATTTTCTAGCCTATGTCTTATCCTTTTTAAAACGAGTGTTTGGTTGTCGATGCCGACAATTGTGAATCTGAGGTAAATGCGCGTGCGGCCTGTGTGCAAGGCAAAAGCTAACGAGCTTGAGCACTGCTAATATTTTCCTTCCTAACAGCTCAAATATTCAGATTTGCTCATAATAAAAGCCACATATTCAAATCATATCAACATAACAGTGTTTGCTAAATATTTAAAATGTAGCCGACTATTAATATGTGTTTGACATGAAGCCGTCAGCGGTAGCTGCGTAGCTAAACTTTAGCATTAACGTTAGCTGCGTGACGCCGAGTTTCACGTTGTGGAATCAACATGGTTAACGTTAAAATGTAAGTTTTAGCTTAACAACTACAGCGTGACATTGGTTATAACGTATACCATTACATTGTTTTTCAGTGTTCATAGAGTGAGTTTAATGAACTATAGCCTTTCGGTTAACTTAAGCTAGCTAAACATTTCTTAAGTCTAATTTTAAGCTCCACAGCTGTTTAGTCAACGTGCAACTTCACCTGTTTTTTTATAGATGCATAACAACACTGAATTCACATTTATTGAAGTTTGTCATCTGTAAATACTTTAAAATACACGCGAGGCTGTTTTAAAATGAGGCCTGTCGTGTTGACATTGTGCCAGGTGCTGCTGCCATCATTATTGAACTTGCATTTGACATCTAATAACTTTTATGATCTATATTTAGAGCGCTAAAATTGTTTAACGTTTTAATTAGTTACGAATTCAACAGACTTTTATCTTGACACTTCTACCAGAGCTTGACTGTGTAATTTCTGCACTAGTGTGTTAACTCTTTTGACGCTGTAACATTGCAGTTTATTGTGAAAGTTCAGCATTATTAGCATTAGTGCTAAATTAATGTCGTCTTTGGTTTTGTGTTAAAGATGCACACAACAATTGGCACACTTTTTGTTAAAAAAAAAAAAAAAAATGACAACCTTTTATCAAACCGAATTTGAAGCTGGTTGTGCAAATGACAAAAGTCTCATATCAAGATTTGTTCTCATCCTGATACACGTGTGTGTGTGTGTGTGTGTGTGTGTGTGTGTGTGTGTATGCCTGTGTGCATAAATAAATAAATATAAAAAAAAAAAAAAAAAAAATATATATATATATATGGTTTTCAGATGATGTGCAAAATTCAGATGGAGGGCAGGAAGTTATTCTTCTGCTTAGGAAGTGTCAAAATGTTTCGGTTTTGTTTATAATTGTTTAAATCAGCCAAAATAAGAAAGGCAGAACAGCGTTTATAGATTTCCAAAAGTATTTGCTCATAAAGGGGGGAAATTCAAGAAACTGGCTGAAAAATGGAAGAAAAGGTGGCATAATAAACTATTTTTATTCCAAAACATTCGTGTGTACAAACAATTTATTTATTTTTTGAATGCGATAATTTGACGATTGACCGCACCAATAAAGATTATATACAGGCTATGTGTAGAAATATATTAATGTTAACAAAAAATCAGATACAAACACCACCAAAAATATACAAAATCTAGATGAATATAACTTACCCTGTCATGTAATCACTGAAATCAAATATGTCTCGTTTTGCAATCCATTTCTTTACTGGTGTTTTGATGGAATAAACAACCCTAATGTGAACATTGAGATGCACAGCAGTGGTGAAGGTTTGTTAATGGTTAAGTTCATCGACAGAACAAAAAAAAAATGCAACCCTTTCGACAACTAGACTGTTATTATTGTGGAGCACTCTTACCCCTTACAGATATGAATGAATAATAATGTAGACTATTCGTCCATGCTTTTGAATGCTTTCATCTGTTATTTCGTGATGTCTGGAAGATATCTGCATGGGGGAAAAACTTAATTAATTTAATTTATAATAAACATGTTTTAAACCACATAGTAAAGTGAGTAATGTGTATAACTCTGTTATACTTTGATAACATCAGTGTAAACTGTAGTGCATTGTGATGGTGTATAATTATAGCGTAGACAACTGAAGCCTAATGAATAATTTATTACTACAGTTGTTGAACCACAGCAACAATATAATTACTGAGACCGTTTAATTCAAGTAATTATCTATAGTATGCTTCCAAACACTATAGTATTTACTATAATATTTTTCATGTAATGTAATCGCTTATACAGTATCTTGATGACAGTCAAATATGTTTTAGTTCAGTAGAAAACTTGGCCCTCTTCATGATAGGGTCATGCCCAACAGTATCGCCTTTGAAATATGGTATAAATCGCAAAAGTATGGACTTTCCTCTGTCTCCCATTCAGTTTTTTACTTCCTGTCGTCCGTCTGAATTTTGCGCATTACCAGAACCGCGTGATTGAAAACAACCTATACTCCAACTTCATTCATGTGATATTCACACTATTAAGAGCTTCAGGGCAAATGTTTGATTAAAAATGTACAAATGGCTAAACACTCCAAAAACCAAGTATTACAGGTCCAACATAAAATATTGCTGAACAAAAGGTATAAAATTGCAAAATAAAAAATTTACTTTCAAGATTGCAGCTGTCTCACGATGATGATGATGATGATCATATTTGTTTCTATATGCATCGCTGCGATGACATGTAATATTGCATTCATATACTGTAAATTAGGGCTCTGCTATTTGGCCTAAACTCTAAATATCGATGAATTGAACATTTTATTATGATTAATCTATTATGATTAATGAATGATTATTTTATTAATTTTTTCCCCCTCATAGTTCACTGACAGGTTTGGTACAGTAATTATGCACACACATTACAAGTGAGAGATTTTTAAATGAATGGTGCATTACTTTATTTTAAAATAATTGAAGAAAACGCGCACTATCTACTATCTTTGATTATTTCTTGAACATCAACTTTGAACAACTGAAATTAAAACGCATGTTGTCTAAAACCAACAGTCACCTTTTTCTTATAAAAAGTGAAAATGAATAACTTGGGCTTTTGTGAACAAAATACTTTTAAATGTTATTCATTTTAAAATTAGAATATAAGCAGTATATATATTTTTTAAATAAAATAGCACATTTATGTCCTGTAAAGAATATTTTCAAACGCATGCCTCTTCACGGGTGTTTGTTTTCTGAACGCGACCCTTAATGTAGAAGTAGCTCAAACTCTCATTCAGAGGCGGAAACCGGCGGACGTGCAATAACTTTAATCATAAGGTAAACCCAAAACAAAAGTCCTCCGCAAAACTCGACACTTGTAAACACTCGCTTCAACAGGCTCGCACCACTCTCTCTGCCCTGCCCACACTCCTCAACGATACCAAACTAACCAATCACAGAGCTTGCACTATGCATCATTGCAATGTGTAGTTATTTTTTTTTGAGAGGTGTCTCGACTAGACATTGGCCAGTATAAGATTCAGCATTTACTTTCATTAACCATACCCCTTAACTCTGATCTCATCTTGCATCACAAAGTTTCACATTAGACATCATAAGATGCCTTATTGGTCGACATTGCTCGATCCAAGCAGTCAATGACTGTTTATATGGACATCAGTAATCAAATTATTTGCCTTAATAAGAATAAGGCAATAATATAATTAAGGCGTTTACATGAGTTGCTTATTGAATGTTCCTTTCATGATCCTGTTTTAAATGTTATGGCACAATTCAATTTACATCATTGCGTCACTGCGCTATCTACATTTCCTCAAGTTTCATGTAAATTCAGGTTTTTAATTTTTAATTGTCAACTTTAACTGCAGTTTGGCACTTTCATTCATGAACATTTTCTGCATGCCCCCCGTGAGAAACGAGATATTGGATGCGAGTATGAACTGCTGGAAGAGTGTTGTTTTAATGGAGTCTGATATTGCACAAGGGAATAAACTAACAAAGAAAAAGCACATTTCACAATGCAGGTGTCTGTGGTCCTTCACTGACTTGGTAGGTGCAGAGAATAGTGTCAAACAGCCCTGTGTGTATGGAATGTCCTGTCGCAAATCCTACACAACGGTAGTCAGGGCTCGAAATAAACATTTTTACTTTGCTATCACTGGTGCTCCTAACTTTAAAAACATTGGTGCACCAGCCAGAATATAGTCGCACCCACCAAGAATTATGTGCACCGTTACTACAAATTCTATATTAACAGATTTATTGCATTGGAAATCAACGCTAACAAACAAAAAAAAATTTAAATCGGCATGCGCCCACCGACCCTGCTTGACATGAATGCAAGCCTTTTTGCGAAGGTGTAGGTGGTGTTAAATTTCACTTATAGCTGCCACTTGCATGACTGACAGCATTCTGATGATTAAATGAAGGATTAAATAGAATCCTCTCACGCTTAAAATGTGACTATTTAGTGGCAAACGCTGTTACCTGAAAGCTCAGACTTTACGGTGAATGGCTTTGAGTCCTATCCACTCTTAAAGTGTATCATGGTCCATTATTTGTAACTTAAGTGGTTTCTAAAGCAAAATCTGTCAGTGTGCTTTTCATTCTCTCATCTGCAGCACTTTACATTTTCGTGGCTGTTGCTCTGATATTAACCAATCCATTCGTGTTCGGTGCTAGAGCAGTACGCCAATCAGAAGAGGTTGACGGCGGGGCAAGCATTGCAGGATTTTTTTACTGTAGTAAATTGACATGACAACTGTTTTAAACTATTCCTGTGTGCTGCGTTTTAACATTTTTACGAGCAAAGATTCATTCTGCGTGAATGTCTTCTAAATCTGCGCATGTGGTGACCGTCGCACGGCAGCAATTTTATGCTTGCACAAATGCTCCTAAATATATTTTGAGGTCGCACAGATAAAAGGTTGCAATTTTGAGCCCTGGTAGAAGTTTAAGGTGTTTACATGTCTGTACTGCACTTCAATAATGCACTTTAATATCCCTTTGTATATTACAAAATCTGTCCATGTTTGCCAATTTGCATACAGTGTCATATTAGCCACTCAGAAAACCTAAAACTTAAATAAACGATTAAGTTTTTTGCTAGATATAACGGTGGCCGATAAAGAGAAAGCTCCTCATCCATTTGACAGCACAAGCTGCAAATTTCACACAAAAAACACACTGCATTTTTTTCAATGCAAACAATTTAATATAACCTGCTGCATTTTCTCACAACGCAAACAAATGAATAAAACGTGCTGCATTTCGTCACAACGCAAACAATTTACGAAAACGTCTGCATTTTCTTACGACACTTTCAGATGGTAAATGTTCCAAGAGGACTCTAAAACATGTTAGACCTGGCTATTTAGGCTGTGGTTATTTAGGTTAATAAAATACAAAAGACAAGGGAATCAGGATGTTAAAATAAACACAAAAAACCTTTTAAAGATCACCTATTACTTTACTAAGCAATAGTCAAGACTCAGTGGCATCCGTCACATTTTAGGGTCCCATTGAAACATTTCTGTTGTGTTCTGATATTTTTGCAAGTGTTGTGAATGCAGTGCGTTTAATGTGTTTACATTGCACATGCTTGCTTAAATTGCAGCACGTTAAGCTCTCTCGGCCATGGTAAGATGTGGCATAATAGCAGTTTTGTTGTTTTTGGAAAATCCTCTAACTGCGAAAACCCCAATTCTTCAGAACTGGTGTTTTCGTTGACTGAAATGGAGTAGTGGTTTGGTCTGACATTTCACATGATAATGCTCTTCTCTCTCGCACACAGGTGGAAAACCTTTTGAAATTGCCTATGTTAACTAATTTGAAAGAACGGAATGGACAGAACAATTGAAAAGACTAACACTGGCTTCCTGGCCCCTTGTCTGTGAAACTTTCCTTTTGCAGAAAAGAAATTTGCTCATTAATGGAAGGATAATTGACGCTAAGCTTCCTGCTTGTAACATCTGTGACCTGTTGCTTGAGTGACATTCATATTGAGATGTTCCACAAGAGACTTTCATATTGAGGAACAAGCAACTGGTGAAAAAAAATATTGCTTTAACTTTTTTTTTGCTTTCGTGCGCTTTGGACACTGAGAAAGCTGTGGGAAGGACGACTTGCAAATTTTTTTGCAAGACCATCAAGAGAAAGGATTATCTCCACTGTTGTTTCTTGTCGCTCACTGTTTCAAGAGAGAATATTTAAGTCATGAGTACAGCCAGAATGGAGAACCCAGTGATTCTGGGACTGTCAAATCAGAACGGCCAAATGCGAGGCTCTGTAAAGCCAGCAGGGGGTCCCGGTGGAGGTGGAGGAGGGTCCCAAACAACGCAGCCTGCCCAGGTCAAAGCCTCTAGCACAGTCAACAATGGCAACTCCCAGCCTGTACCCACAGCCAACACTATCATCAAGTAAGTTCTAATGACAGTGTGCTGCTTTATAGGGATGATTTGGGATTTAACTTTTTTCTTTTTTCTCACTTGTATCAGGCCTGGGGATGACTGGAAGAAGAATCTAAAGCTTCCTCCAAAAGATTTGCGGATGAAAACATCAGTACGTCCCTCTGTAGTTTGTTTGTGTGAAACGCAATGCAATTTTGATTTCTGGCCCATTTCTAGAAATCTCAATAATTGTGAATTTTGCAGGACGTGACGGCGACCAAGGGAAATGAGTTTGAAGATTATTGCCTAAAACGAGAGCTGCTTATGGGCATCTTTGAAATGGGCTGGGAGAAACCGTCACCTATACAGGCAAGAGACAAAATGAGCACACTGGATGATAGGATTTCCTCTTATTTGAAGGGAGCAGTCTTCATCTTAACCCTTTAAACTGGGCCACTAAGAAAAATTGCATTTCTTAACTTTAATGTCGCTAGTTTTTTTTTTACTATTATTATTTTTTTGGTAAACCAACAATGCTGCGTGTAAACTATTATTTAAAACAGTCATTCTTTAAGTGACTTTAACATCATTCAAAAGTAAAAATATGGTCAACCATTTAGTAGAGCAGCCAGTTAAAGGGTTAAGCATTTTTAACACTAATGCTATGTGTAGGGCCTTTTTAAAAATTTATTTTATCTTTTTTGTAGTCCTAATTTTAAATTTTTTTTTTTTTTTTTTTTTTAATTAAATCTATTTAATTTATCAATCATTTTAAAGCTTAAGTTTTCAAACCATGTGCACGTTTAGATTTTTTTTGTAAGCTGTCTTTTATAGACATTCAATCAATTTATTGGTAGAAATGACATAATCGAATGAGAGCCTGACCTTGCAATAGTGTATATGCAGAGCTAGTGTTCCTTCCCATACTGATAAACTTCTGGTGAACGGTTAATTGACCAAAAATTGACTTTCCATTTTTATACGGTTCCTTTTACCGTAACGATGTTGTAATGCAATTAAAATATAATCAGTTAAATAGACTTTGGCATTCATTTAGTTGCTCTAGTGTAAAACGTGACTAAAAGCAGTTTACTCGCACGTGCCCATCAGGTTTAGCAGGCTATCGCAGACGCTCCATTGAATATACTGGAGAAAAAAAATCTTCATATTTTAAAGACATGGCAGGGGAAAATGTAATTTAATGAGTGCTTCTTGTACAATATGAGACTCAGTTTATATTGGATATCACTCAGCCAGTGGAGATTGCTGATTTTTAAAGAAAACAGACCTTAAATGCAATGATTTTGTAATGGCATAGAGTTCACCAGAAGCGCTTAACCCAGGTTACTGACAAATTAAAAGTCTTTCCACATACTTCCGCATACACCCAGTAGTCCAACAAATGTAAAGCTACTTTGCAACTGGTTTATTGTTGATTTCAATGTAAAAAATTCCCATTCCCATTTTTTTCAAATTTAAATTCTGGAAATGCTTACTTTTTTATATAAAGCTAAACCAAACTGTTTGACTAATGAAGACATTTTTAGCTGAGTGATTGTGATGAGTGTTTTTATCACATGAAATTGTGAAATGCTTGCGTAGTGACTCTTGGAGCAGCTCTGGAGATGATGCGTGTCCTCATAGTGAGGCAGTGGATGCTTAAAGTGATAGTTCATCTAAAATGAGAATTTGCCCAGTACCTCCTTTGAATCTAAAAAAAAACAATTTGTTCATACATTAATGACAAACAATGAGATCTGCATGAAATTGGCTTAATGTTGATGAAAGAAACTTTATATAAATGTTCCATACAGTGGGACCAGATTGTTTTTACTCATTGTAGAATTGGTCACTCCAGGATGGCACGAGTTTTTAATACTTTAAGATCTTCCCACATTGTTTTATTTGTAAAATTACTTTAAACTTGAAGCATATTGTGTTGGTTTTAATTCTGTGAGAATGATTCATTTTTCTTTATTCCATTCATTCTTTAAAGCAATTTTTAACACCGTTAAATAAATTAAAAAGCCTTAATATAACTCTCTCAAGTATACCATTTCTCACTATGAAAATGGCCATAGAAGCTGGCAATGTATTAAACAATCATTTACTCATGTGGTTTTAAACCTTTTGAGTTTCTTCTATTAATCATCAAAGTAGATATTTTGGTAGCTGCCACGTATTGATGTCCATAGTCATGTACGTCATAGGTTGCCAACTATCAGTATTTCTCTATATCTGCTTTTGTGATCAAGAGAAGAAATAAAACGGTTGTTCACTCAAAAATGAAAATTCTTTGTGTGGCAGATCAAACCTCACTTCCCATTCATGCATATCTGAGTACTTGTGTAAATGTCACTTTTTGTAGTGGCTGTCTAAGTCTGAATTTAATGATTTATCAATGGTCATTTTAGTGAATAAAATTGACTTGTTTTTAAAACAAGAAAATTGACTTTGTTTTATCAGTCACCATGAGTTTTCCATCCACATACTAGAGAAGTGTGTTTAATCAGACCCATCTGCTCATTATGCTGTGCTCTACCGTTCCTGCAGGAGGAGAGCATTCCCATTGCGTTGTCTGGGAGGGACATTCTGGCCAGAGCCAAGAACGGCACAGGAAAAAGTGGCGCCTACCTCATTCCCTTACTTGAACGCATAGACCTGAAGAAAGACAGCATACAAGGTCAGTGGGAAGGTCTTGCATTTGGTTTGAGCTTTATTAGCTTTCATATGAGATTTCTCTACTCGTTGTAAGTGACTTCATCCTTTCATTGCTTTTTCGCAGCGGTGGTCATTGTGCCCACTAGAGAACTGGCTCTTCAAGTGAGCCAGATCTGTATCCAGGTCAGCAAACACATGGGCGGGGTCAAGGTCATGGCAACTACAGGTGGCACCAACCTTCGTGATGACATCATGAGACTTGACGAAACGGGTAAGTGATCATTTAATTGAGGGCACTGGTTATTAAATGTTGATATTCTGTTTGAATTGCTCTTGGAACTACTTGGGTTCTTCTATTTGTAGTGCACGTCGTCATCGCCACTCCAGGAAGAATTTTAGACCTCATCAAAAAGGGAGTGGCCAAAGTCGGTCAAGTACAGATGATCGTGTTGGATGAGGTGTGTGAATAAGAGCTTTATCTTGTGGTTAGGCTAATTGCTGAAAGCAATTCTCACATCTCATGGGTGTTTTGCTCTTGTTTTGAGTAGGCAGATAAGCTCTTGTCACAGGATTTTGTACAGATGATGGAGGAGATGCTGAGCTCTTTGTCCAAACAAAGGCAAATTTTGCTGTACTCGGCCACATTCCCACTGAGTGTGCAAAAGTTCATGGTAAGCTCACTTCTATTATCTATTAGGGTTGGCTGATGATCAATTTGGTATCGTGCGATGTCTAATGTGAAACATTGTGATGGACAATAGTGTCCTCGTAGGTGGCAGTGATTTAATTAATTATGAATAACTAATTAATTCATAATTAATTATTTGTAGACTACCGTTTCAACTACCTGACCTGCATAGTCTTTGTTTTACCAATAACCAAATGATAAATAAAGATAAGTTACACACAAATTATCACCTGTCAGTCATTTTTTTCGTGGGCATGAATAGGCAGAGTGATCTGTATTATTATTATTATTATTATTATTATTATGGCATTGACAAACTTGGTTGGTAAAAAAGGTGCACAACCCACAGGAACCAACCAACATTATCTGAGGTTTTCGCTAAAATTACTAACTGTAAGCGTGAAAGATTGAAGCATTGTACTGACCCGCTGACTGCCTGGAGCTCAGGCATCTGTGCTTGGTCAAGTGATGTGCATTTTCAGCGTTATAGTGTGGACTGAGGGCTGTTCAGAAACTCTAGGTGAAACGCCAGTGTGGATCATTTTTGTTAGTGTAAACTGGGCCCAAGTGTGTATTTTTAGCGAGTGGGCATGGTTGTGGGGCAGAGAATCGTGATGTCTATCAGCGATTGATTGATGGCATCTTCTATTGATCAAACCCTAATATCTATTGTTTTTTGCATAACATTTTTCACTTGCGTCATAAACGTAAACGAACAAAAATGCTAAATAATTAAGCCATTCAAGCCACCATAATAACATGTTGCTTTAGTTTTTTACAGAAAACTCTAACATCTTAATTCTTTTGGCTATAATGAAATGTTGAATGTAATTGTACTCCATCATTAGATTTCTGAAATAATGCATTCTCTATTTTTGTGAACAGAACTCTCATCTCCAGAAGCCCTATGAGATAAACCTGATGGAGGAGCTGACCCTGAAGGGGGTTACTCAGTATTACGCCTATGTGACTGAAAGGCAGAAAGTCCATTGTCTTAATACTCTATTCTCTAGGGTAAAAGCGCTGTGCATGCAATACCTCATCTGATTCATTACTACTAATCATTTCAGAACATGCAGATCTGATCTCTTTAATGTTTTCTTTTCAGCTCCAGATCAATCAGTCCATAATCTTCTGCAATTCGTCCCAGCGAGTGGAACTCCTGGCTAAAAAGATCTCACAGCTTGGGTACTCCTGTTTCTACATTCATGCCAAGATGAGGCAGGTGGGTATAAAGAGGGCATGTGGTGTGACTGCACTGCTGTTGGCACAATTCTGAAACTGAGCAAGTGTTTGATTTCTGAAGTGTGTATGGAATTTAAAATGATTTGGGGCTTCTGTGTCTTGTGGTTTTTGCCAACATGTTTCTATCTATTTATTTATTTAGGAACACCGAAACCGCGTGTTCCATGACTTCAGAAACGGCTTATGTCGAAATCTCGTCTGCACTGGTAAGCAAAATTGAAAATCAGTGCTTTGCTTAGTTAAATCATAGTATAAACATGCATTCGTTGGCTGGATTGCATCAGCTTTTTGAGGCTTGTAAACTTTTGATTAGATCTCTTCACGAGAGGAATTGATATTCAAGCTGTGAATGTGGTGATCAACTTCGATTTTCCCAAACTTGGGGAGACGTACCTCCATCGCATTGGCAGATCTGGTGAGTAGTGTTTAGTTTCGATCTCCCCCTAGCTCCTGTTATTACTCTCCTTATTACTCACCTTCCTATTGTTACAAACTGCTTAGGCATGCTTCTGTTATTGGAGTGATTTTAGATTACAATTTTCAGTGCAAACCCCCCCCCCCCCCCCCCCCATCCCCTAGTAGTTCTGACGTGTTCAATATTCAAAAAAATACCAAACAAAGCCATCCTCAAAACAGATCATATGCCTTCAGCGGTTCAATCTGGATATCCTTAAACTATTAGAATATTGCCAAAACACTTGAAAGGGCTGTTTGCAACCAAATATCCATGTTTTAACACCTTTTAATAACCTGCTGGATGCAAACCAATCAGGCTTCAAATGTGGACATCCCACTGAGACTGCACTACTCCGTCTCTGAAGCCCTGCTGATTTCCAAAGCAGGTGCTAATTCATCTCTTCTGCTTTTACTGGACCGGTCTGCTGATTTTGATAAAGGTGAATCATCAGATTCTACTGTCCACCCTCTCTTCTGGGAATCACAGAAACCTGAGAGGGTGGACTACTGCAATGCTCTTCTAGCTGGACTCCCATCTTGCCCCCTTAAACCTCACAGATGATCAAGAATGCCCCCCCCCCTTCCCCCCAATGAGCCCATATGGTGTCTATCTCTTTGGTTACAACATGATGGTCAGTCTTAATTTTTGGATGAACTAACTGTTTATAACATAAGTTGCTGTAATTGAACTGTACATCTGTATCTTTACCCACGCCATAGTAACATGAGGTCATTCATACTGTTGATACATTTTCATTGGCCGAAAATTCAGTACATCTCTAATATCTAGATTGCCGTTGTTGCTCATTTCTGCTATGTGATTGGCTCTGTTCATTATAGGGTAAAAACGTCCAAATCTTATTTAAAAAAAAAAAAAAAAAAAAGTACATTTTTTTTTATTTATTTATTTATTTATTTTTTTTTTCTATAATTCGATATAATAGTTTATCGGTCTGGCCCTAGTCTCCACTGAATACTCTTCTGAAAGTGATGTATAGAGTGAGGGAAAAAAGAGGGAAGGGAATCAACTAAATCCAAACACAATTTAAATGGACCATAAATGACAGCCTGATTGGTTTTAATAAACGCGCATGTTAATATTAGATGTTAATGAGGCCTGAGATCTAATGTTGCATCTTATATCTTGCTGTTTGACTTGGAAAAAGTATCTGTGTATATAACTGCCCTCTTCCCACAGGCCGATTTGGACACTTGGGTCTTGCCATTAACTTGATCACTTATGATGACCGCTTTAACCTGAAAGGTATTGAAGAACAGCTGGGTACTGAAATCAAGCCCATTCCCAGCAGTATTGACAAGAGTCTATATGTGGCCGAGTACCACAGTGAGAGCGGAGAGGAGGTTAAACTGTGAGCAGGAGAGGTGAGTTCAGAGCTAGGATGAATCAGCATTTGTGATGCATACATGTTTGATATTAATCATTTCTTTTTATTTTTTACTCTCTCCAGATCACCAATCCTTTGTCCCCTATCCCAACCCTTTTCCTTCCCTACTGTGTCAAGGGAATAGGGGATTTTTTTTTTTCTTTCAACTATATCTTCTTTCTGTCTTCCTCTTCCCCCTCCTTTTTTTTTTTTTTTTCTTCTGTTTTGTGCCACCACAAGGAATGTTTCGATGGCCCAATATTCGGGAAGGACTCATGGCCCACTAAAGGACTGCTGCACCAATATTTTCATCCTGAAGACTTCAGATCACATGATGAGGAGGGAAAGAGGGGACATGAGGATTTATCACCCAAGAAAAGAAACAATTCATCGCCTTTAAGCACATCCACACCCCACAGTCTCTCTGTCCCTCTGCTCATATTCATGTTTCTAGTCATTTGAAACAAGTGCCTTAACAGTCTAACTTGTTCAAAAAGTAATAACCTGATGATTTTTTTTTCTCCCCTCATAAGACATCGCTTTTTTTAACTCCCCTTCTTTGGCTTTTAGTATTGCTTGTCTGCCCCAACACGTTTGGCATCAGAAGAATAATTTTGCATTTGTCACCTGTAGTTTATTGGGGCAGCAAAGAAAAGGATTGCACAGTGGGAGAAAGGATGAGGCAGCAAATTGTGCTGTACTTTGACTATGTTGTAAAAAGAAGCCCCTTGCAGGAGAACTGAGATGATATCAGTGAGCATAATGACAATGATGGGGTCTGATCTTCTTGTGGCAAGCTTTCAAAAGTCCCACACGGCTCAAGGATTCACAAGGATTTTGTTTTTCCCCTTCATCTGCTCATGGAACATGCCATGCCTCTAGAGACCCATAACTCTTTCCCTCTGTCTTCAGCGGGCCAACACTAAGACTAGACCAGACTCAGACCAGCCTTTCTCATTGGCCATGAGGAATCTCTCTTTGAGACTAATGTGGATTTCTTTCTCTTTTTTTGACCCCTCCCTCATTTCTTTTTTTCTATCCTCTTCCAATTTCATCCTGATTTCGGTGCAGTTTTGCATTCTTGGGTAGGCACTCTGTCCTAAATGTGCCATTTATACAGATCTGGCACATTTGTAAACATTTTGTAAATACTTCATTTATTTTTTTTTAAATGGATTGTTTTAAAACAAGCTAAAAGGCTGGATGAACATTTGAGCAGAATGTTGGAAAGATATTTAAAATCCAGGATCCTGTCAGCACTGGTTGGCACCATTTTGTTTGCTTATTTCCCCTTTTCCATCCCCCTTCATGGGGAAATAAGTTTGAAGTTTAAACCTTCCAGGTAATGCGCCACCGTTGTTTTGTTATCGCAAGAAATGAGTTCACACTTGCTTTATTTTTATTTTAAAACTCAAAACTCTGTTCAATGGTTTTGAGTGTCGTTCTCTGGTGGTTTCAGCAGGTGGTGCAGTTGTTCAGATTTGCAGTTATTAACTCATCCGTTTTCCAGTGTTGACATGTTTCCTGACATGGGTCGCTCAAATAAATAGCCTCATTTATGCGTTGTGAAAACATGAGGCTTAATTGCTTTCCAGCCTTTTGCTTGTAACACTGACTTATGAGCACTCAGCGGGGTCCCTGAGCCTGGGTGACTCTAATCATAGAGATAATTTAATATTTTCATCATGTAATAGTGCTACTCGCTGCAGTGCAGCTCAAATTGGCAACGTGCAAAAATCTAGAATTTCTAAGCGAGATGTGTAGCTGTTACATGGGTCTGTGTTCACTGCCATCGGCACTAGGACATGACTTCAAACAGACCATTAGGGGTGGGAGGATTGAAAGACTTGGTGGTTCCCATTGGAAAAAGGAAAAAAATGGACAAAAAAATACTCAACTGGATGCCAAGACTTGATGGACTGACATAATGTAGCGGCAGAAACATGCAGTGCATTGTGAGTCAGCAGGCTTTTTTTTTTTTCTCGTTTTGTAAAAAGACCATGATCTTAAGATGCTGCACAGACTTAACAGAAGAATCTAAATCTTTGCAGTGTGAGCTGCACTTAAGTTTGAACTTAGTTCAAGGGTTGGGCAATAATACAGGCTGCACACAGGCTTGGAGCACTTCCTCATTTAGGCTAGAGGTGTAAAGACCATAGGGGAGTTTAAATTTTATTTTTTTTGAGGAAGAATTGTGGCAGGGATGAGGGTATTTAATGTGGGATGTGGGTATTTCATGGGTGCTGATAACCAAATGATTTATTATTTTTGTTTCTTTGCAGCAGAATATTCATCCCCATCACCCCTAAACACTAATAGCCTTTAAAGATTTGAGTGATTTATTTTTTTCCCCCTCTCTGGGGATTGAAATGGGCTTGCTTGAGACACTTTAGCTCAGGGGTGTCCAAACTCTGTCCTGGAGGGCCGGGGTCCTGCTGAGTTTAGCTCCAACTTGGTTCAACACACCTGCAGGAAGTTTCCAGTATATCTCGTAAGAGCTTGATTGGCTGCTTCAGGTGTGTTTGATTAGGGTTGGAGCTAAACTCTCCAGGACACCGGCCCTCCAGGACTGAGTTTGGACACCCCTGCCTTAGCCCTTCTGCTGCTTTTTCACTAAGTTATGCATTTGACCCGTGATGTTTTGAGGGTGTTCTTTTATATGGGGTGGGTTGAAGGTTGGGAGGGATACAATTTATGCCTTTTTGTGATTATTAGCACAATTTGCTTTGAATTTTTTACGTTGGACTTAAACATCACCAACGTCCCCGTTAGAAAGTCAAATACAGGTGAGATGTTTTGTTTTCTTTCCATTTTTGGATTGGCATTGCCGACTGTGAAGGCTATTGATACAATTAAGGACATTTGTGCCAACCGTGTGGTTGGTTACCCAAATTTTGGCCAAGATTATAATTTCTCACAATCCTCAAAATGCAGCCTTTTCCACAGTAGCCATGCTTGAATCCGGCCTCATATTCTCTTCTCTATAGCGTTCCCCTCTGGTGTGCACAGATTGTTCACCCAACTAATCCGCTTTAGTTTCTTCTGGGGGCTTTTTAAAACAGATCTGCTCTAGAGAGGAGAATGTGAGTTTCTGGGCATTTGGCAGCAGCCCAGTGTTTTTCAGTAACCACTTGCTGTGGAAATCACAGTTCGTTCTTGTGATGCTGTAAATCAGCATGTGATTGGATGTGCTGTGGTCTTTGCAATGGTGGTTGGGGTTTTGATTTTCATTTTAAGCTTTGTTTTTCCCTTTCATTTCGAAGAATAGAGTTGGAGAACATCTCACCTGTTTAAGAGTTGTTTTCGGAAGCTTCAGCAAATTTCATAATGGAAATCCACTCATTCTTCAGTGTATTATTTTATTTATTTGTATTTATTTTTTGTATTTGGTTGGGTGGGAAGGTTTTTTATTTATTTTTTTGGCTGCTCTGATGTATTGTTCTAATTCCAGCACTTTACCATTCCCATGTGTTCAGTGTTGGAAGTATTTGAATACATCAGTTTGGGTTAGTGGGTGGGAGGGATGGGGTTAAATTTGGCTTAAAAGAAAAATTAAAAATGAACACACAGGAGTTCAGGGTGAGGAAAATTCAATCTCTAACCTTTGCCCTTAAATTTGAGATGTTTGTTTTCTTTCTGTTTGGATATTGCAAATGAACAACTAAACTCAAGAGAAATCCAAAGTATTGTTTTGTTTCTCCTTTTTCAATTTGGACCGTTTCAATTGGCTTTCTTTTGTTTCTCAGTGATGCTGCATTTTTAAAGAGTTGAGATGTGTGAATGCAATGGTTAACATCTGTCATGGTTTTTGTTTGATAATAAAGCTCACTGAAGTTCCATGTATGTCTTTAAGGTGTCTTTATTTTGTAGAAAATGTTTGAATGTACTGTCAAATACAAAACATTTTGCACTTGTGAAACTACTGCTCATGGAGGGTCAGTGTCCTGCAGAGTTTGGGATGAAGTAGATCCAGCACCATTTCTGGACCACCCAGAGTGGTAATCACTAATTTATACCCAGTGGTTGTGCCCGGTGGCTGCTTTAGGGCACTCTAACTCCTCATTTCTTCTCTTTACCACATAAGTATTTGCAGAACAGTTAATAGACTCTGAATATGTAAACTTTGTTTTGTTGGAGCCAAAAAGGACAGTTACCCTCCATAATGCGTTAGACACTTGGACTATTGACAATATAAAATATTTGTTTTATACATGGAGAGTTGGTAACCACATCTGTTTTATCTTTGTATGCTGTAGTAAAAGCTAGTAATGTGCTTGTTCTTGAGTTCAGGATTGAATGTCAGAGTAAACATTGCCCTTATGTAACCTTTTAATGCTGCTGCTTCCAGCAATCTGCATACTGATAGGCTTATGCGCCATTGAAAATGATTCATTGGTGTAGTACAGCTGACCTCTAACCCTCCTATCATTGAAAAACAGCTCAAGCTTTAAATCTCTGGTGACAGTTTACTGACTTCATTACTACTGACTATAGTTCAGCTCACCAAGATGCACTGCTTAATTGTGACAATCATTTCGTCCACCCTTCTCTTCTCATTCGGCGATGCACTCCTTGCTCCCTGTGACAGGTTAGTTCCCATAACCAGCCTTCATGGTCAGGGTTTCATCATGCTTTTCTAAATTAGCCAATGAAATTGCACCATTAAAATATTGAGGTTGTTATTAGTTCCTACAAAACACCCTTGCGAATATCTTTTTATAACTTGCCTAATGTCTTCTGCATTTCATTGACCTTTTAAAGATGGTCCTCAATGTGTTACAAAAGACTTCAAGAGCCACCAGATGGTATTTTCATTATGACTGAACTTTGAGTCCGTGACAAAGCAGGTGGAGTGTTGAATGTTGCGAAGCTGAGCTTTGAACCTTCATCAAAGAACCCTAGTAGAGAGAGTGTTATTGATCTTGGTTTTATGAGCTTAACCTGTGAGTGCCAGACAAGAAGTGGGCTGGTTAACAAGCTTCTCTGTTACTGTGCGCATCAGCTGTCTGACATGTTTTTGTTGCCACCAGTCAGATCTACTGCACCGGAGAAGTCCTCCGACAGGTCCAGATGGCTAAACTGTTTGATGATGACAAGTACTTTGTAGATATGAAGTTAACTACAGCTCCCGGTGAGTCGAACATGTTTGATTTGTTTTGATGCATGTCTGAGAAGCCAATCAGTGACTTCCTGAGTTTTTCCCCCTGCTTGCCCATAGAGGTCGTGTTGGAGGCTTTTGCCAATCTGAGTTCAGAATTCCCAGACAAGGCTGTACCATCTTCCGAGATAAAGACGTTCCTGCAAACATACTTTGAAGAGCCGGGCAATGAATTTGAGCAGTGGACACCTTCAGACTGGCACTCAAAGTGAGAACATTGATACAGAAATTGAGTTGTTGTCATGTTAAATAGGGAATACAAGAGTAGTTAATTCTAAAATCTTAAAGGGACACTTACAAATAGGCTCATTTTTTAACTCCCCCAGAGCACTGGTTCTCAACTACGTTCCTGGAGGACCATCAGCTCTGCACATTTTCCAAGGCTCTCCTTAACCAAGCACACCTGGTTCCGATCATCAGCCAAGACTAAAAGACCCATAATGGGTGTAACAAAGAAGACAGCCATAACATAGTGATGGTGGGCCTCCAGGAACGTGGTTGAGAAACCCTGTCCTAGTGCAGTGTTTTCCAACACTGTTCCTGAAGGCACACCAGCAGTACAAAATTTCAACCTCTAATCAAACACACCTGAATCAACAGATCAGAACATTTGAAGATAATCCAAAACCTGAATTGAATGGGTCCGATAAGGTAGACATCAATAATATGTACTGTTGGTGTGCCTTCAGGAACAGAGTTGGAAAACACTTCCCTAGAGTTAAACCATATTTTTCACTATTTTTGAATTAATTCGGCTGATTACTGGGTCTGGTGGGAACACATTTAGCCTACCTTACAATATAGATCAATGAATCGGATTAGAATCTTGCTTAATGCAAAAACTATAAGGAACTATACCAGGGCTTCTCCAAGTCGGACTCCGGTTCGCATCCAGATTGTGAAGGTATTCAATCCAGACCAGACACCATTTCATATTGCAAAACCATGCGTAAAGGATTCTAATTGTGGAGTTCCTTCTTTGATAAATGCATAAACCTTGTAAATTAACTCTTTACTTGTTTGTAATTTTGTTTAAAAAATAAAATACAGGCCGAACTAAAATCGAAGCCAAATATTTAAAGTTTTCCTGCGCGACTCGTCTTTTTTTTATTGATTTAAACGGGAGTACAGAATTTTACATAAAACAGTATACAAGGGAATTAACAACAAAACTTAATCATGTACATTAAGTATTTTTTAGGAGTTGGGATGTCTTAATAGCTTTGGTATTACTCTGTATAGAAGTCAGGGAATCAAAAAATATTTAGATCAATGAAAAAGTGTACAATTTGGTACAGTCAGCAAAGGTTTTGTGGTTTTTGTTATTTTTGTCCGTTTTCAATAATCCAGAGATACAATCCATAAATAAAACCATTTCATCAGTTATATTAATAAATTTATAATAAACTTTTGGACCAAAACCATTTTGTGTAACTGCAATTCATAAATGAAGAATTGTTTCCGGCTCCAATTTATCAAGACAACACAAGAGTGAAAAACCTTGCCTAAATGTGCTAATAAAATCATTACAAGGATGATATCTATTTAATATTTTAAAAAATGTTTCTTTTACTTTTTTAGGAATTATGTATTTTTTAATATCTGACCAGATTTTTTTTGGGGGGGTGAATAAAGGGAAGGCTTGTTTCCATTTAACCATTGCTATTGGAAGAACACTTTTATCTGCAGTTAGGATTTTCAGTTAGGAAATCACAAGTTAGAAAAAGCAGAGGCCACATTGTTAAAGATAAAATTAGTGATAAAGAATTATTGCTGTAAAGGAATTTATTAAAGGAATTGTTGCTATAAAGGCAATTCTTGATCCAATTGATTTTAAAGATTTTGTTAATAGTTTCAAAATCTAATGCATTTAATCCTCCTCCTGATGTATTCCTATTGCTCTTCTTTTAACATACTCCGTTTTGCCTCTCCGAATAAACTTGCATAACATTGTCAATTGTGGTACACATCTACATGAACGGACAGTGCAGGGTATACAAGTCTGGAAATACCTTCAGCTTTTGAGATCAGCACTCTACCTTGAACAGATAAACTCCTTTGGAGCCAACAATTAAAGATATTTTTTGTCTTTTGTAGCCTTTGTGAAATTTTCTTGTAATCTGTTCTGAGGTTGATTTGCTAACTGCAATACCTAATATCTTGCCTTTTTAACTTGTATTCCCACCATACTTATATCGTCTATTTGGTGTATGGCCATTATTTCACTTTTGGATTGATTAACTTAATAGATCTGAGGCATCAGAGAACAGCTTAGAAGCCTCCAAAAATAACTAGTGACGCTGTTGTCATGTGATCATACAAGGCTTCACTTTCTCGAGTGGCTAATTGTGCGTGCCTGCTTTAACATGCTGCAGCAAAACGATCATTTGAATGGATGATGTCAGTCTCACTGAGAAGAAAACTTGATGAAGAGAATAGACCATTCAAAGTTGAATGGAGAGACTAATATGCATTTATTATGCCACAAGCCAGCACAAAGCCATCCTGCTTGATTTGTAATGAGACTATTGGAGTTGTAAAGAGTGGAAAATGTGAAAAGAAACATAACATTTTAAATGACAGCATCCACAAAATTTAGATATAAGGACCACAAAATGACAACTACTAAAGTTTTATTACACACCTTGTATTTTTCACTTTTTTTTTTTTTTTTTTTTGGAGAAAGGTCTGGATGCAGACCTGGTGCAGCCCACACCTAACCCTACCCCTCACAGTGACGTCACTAGCTCCATTAAATGAATTGTGTCTGACAGTGCATCTCTAAGATATTTAATCTCAGCTTGTATTATCATGTCTGCACCCAAATACTATTGGGCCTACCTTTTGTTGTTTTTTTGTTTATAAAAATGCACTATAAAAACGTCGGGAACCCCCACGAGGTCGCAGGACAATCAAGAAGGGTCACTTGGTGATTTCCAAAAATCTAATTCCTTTAATTAAACTATTATAATTACCATATTTATCCAATATCTAGTTTATTTGGGCCTATTGGTGTGTGCGCGTTTGTGTATTTAAAACCACATCAGAGGATATTAGGAGTCGCGAGTCACTGGCATTTTTATTTTGGGGGTCGTGAGCTGAAAAGTTTGGGAACCCCTGCTGTACAGCATATTAGTGGTTTTGCCACATTTACATTGTATTTAATATGTTTTGAATGCAAATGCCACTTTATTTAAAGAGAAATGAATAGTGTTGACCAGTGATGCATGTTGTGGAAGTTTATTAAAACAAGTTATGTAATATAGATTGTTCCAGACCTTTGACCTTAATAAAAATTCAGATTCGGACCATTTGATGTCGACATTGAGAACCCCTGAACAATACTCTCATTTTAGCGTAATGTTCAAGGATCTTTGCTGCCATATCGTGGCTGCAGCAGGCACTATGATATTACACGACTGCCTAAATGTAGTCCCCAGCTGAGTAACTGCACAGTTATATCATTGCCATGGCACAGAAGCACATTTTCTTTATTATTACACCAGAAATAGAGTATTGTTCATAGTACACAGTGTAACTACAGAAGAGTCAAGCAATGGGAAAAATATTTAAAATTCTTTGTTAATTTTTGAGTGAGATGCTAATGGTCTAATTGAATTCAATGATCAATGCTAAGCTAAAATCGCCAGACCCGGAGATTGGGGACTTGTAAAATTAGCCTGCATTAGTTTTTTGGAACAGTAAAGGATAAATTTAGCATGTTTAAAGCCTCAGTCAACATTCTCTGTCAGTATGAAGAAATACAAGCAGCAGTCAAGCTAGTTTATGAAGACGTGACAATGTATTATTTCCTGTTCCACAGGCCAAAATTCTTATCTAAGGTGTCTGACTCAAAATATCGCAGCTGGGCTGAAGAGCTCCACAGTTTGTGGAAGTCGCTTGGTCGAAAGGTAAATATTCATTTTCATGAATGTACACTGTGTAGTGCTAACTAATCTTTATCTTGTTGCTTATATATATATATATATATATGTGTGTGGCTGTGTAGATCCGTGATGATGTCAGAGACCACCCAGAGCTGTACTCGCAGATTTATACCCCACACCCAGTGGTTGTGCCTGGGGGGCGCTTTAGGGAACTTTATTACTGGTTAGTGCTTCCCTTTACCACATACACACATAGAAGTATTTGCACAAGAATTAGTGGGACTTGCTAATGCCAATATCACTATTATTATGGCTCATACTCGCACTGTGTCTTAACCAAGTGCTTGTCTAAACAAGTGATCAGCAATGTGTCATAGCCACACAGCAGATAGCTGGGTTTTGTGTGCTGCTAAATAGAGCACTGCGCTACATATTTTAGCCAACTCGTTAGTTAGCATCATGCTACTCTTGGCAACTACAAAGCCTGGACTCATAAAACACTTCCATCCATCCATCCATCTCACTGTCTGTCTTTCCATCCATCCATCTAACCCTAACCAAACCACAGATTAATCCATCCATCCAACCAAACAAGTCAAACCCATCCATCCATCCATCCATCCATCCAACCAAACAAGTCAAACCCATCCATCCATCCAAACAACAGTCAAACCCACCCATCCATCCATCCATCTATCCATCCAAACAACAGTCAAACCCACCCATCCATCCATCCATCCATCCAACCATCTATCCAACTAAACAACAGTCAAACCATCCATCCATCCAACCATCTATCCAACTAAACAACAGTCAAACCATCCATCCATCCATCCATCCAACCAAACAGCAGTCAAACACATCCACCCATCCATCCAACGAACCAAACAGCAGTCAAACCCATCAATCCATCCAATCAAACAGTCAAACCCATCCATCCATCCATCCATCCATCCATGCAAGTAAACAACAGTCAAACCCACCCATCCACCCATCCATCCATCCAACCAAACAGCAGTCAAACACATCCACCCATCCATTCAACAAACCAAACAGCAGTCAAACCCATCCATCCATCCATCCATCCATCCAATCAAACAGTCAAATCCATCCATCCAATCAAACAGTCAAATCCATCCATCCATCCATCCATCCAATCAAACAGTCAAATCCATCCTTCCATCCATCCAAACCGTCAAACCCATCCATCTATCCATCCATCCATCCAACCAAATAGTCAAACCCACCCAACCATCCATCTATCTAACCTAACAACAGTCAAACCCATATATCCATCCATCCAACCAAACAACAGTCGAAACCACCCAACCATCTGTCAAACCCATCTATCCATCCGTCAAACCATCCATCCATCCGTCAAACCATCCATCCATCCGTCAAACCCATCCATCCATCCAAACAACCGTCAAACCCACCCATCCCCAACCAAACAACAGTCAAACCCACCCATCCCAACCAAACAACAGTCAAACCCACCCATCCCCAACCAAACAACAGTCAAACCCACTCAAACAACAGTCAAACCCATCCATCCATCCATCCATCCAACCAAACAACAGTCAAACCCATCCATCCATCCATCCATCCATACGTCAAACTCATCCATCCATTTATCCATCAAGTTTTCTTCTGAGAACTAAAATATTCACTGTTCAAAAAAAAAAAACAAAAAAAACCAACAACCAAAAAACATGTGCTTCCACCAATAGTTCTAGTAATAAGGTTCCTCCAATGAAAAAGTCGCTATTGTCACATTTTAAACACCATCTTTCTTTGACGAGGGGTTTGGCATCACAACAGCTCAATTATTTCCTTTTTTTGTGTGCCTTGTCTAGTACTACAGTCAGTGTTGGGCAGAAGCATCGCTACAAGAAGTGACGCTACTAGCTTAACTACATTTCTCAGTAGCGTGGCGGTAGTGTCGCTACATTCTAAATCAAATAGCTTTTTAGTAGGGAAGTTATTTTATTAGTCAAGAAGCGCATTAAAGCTACATTTATTGATCGCGGATCAAGAAGTGACTGCACCGACATTTACGGAGCTGTGAGGCCGGTGTCTAGCCGATGAAAGTAAATCCATATGATGGCGAGATGGACGATTTCTTCTTCTACCTGTTATACGGTGTTCAAAGTTTTTGGTGCATTACTGCCGACGTCACCAACCAAAACTTGCTTGATGGAAAGATGACTGAGGGAGAGAGATATTTATTAAGCAGGACTCCTCATGACCATACCTCAAGAAGTACGTTAAGATGCAATAACTTATATTATTATACAAATATAATGCTTATTCCAAAATATTTCCCTTTACTATAAATTACTATATTACTTTGTGTAACATCTGTTTTTTTTTTTTGTTTTTTTTGTTTTAGCTATTATATACTATAATGCGTTTCTGTTTAGTACAGCATATAATTTACAGTAAATAACTGAACTGAACTATTCTGCCTCATGATTCATTGACAGTTTTATTGATCACTAAGATATAATTGACTTGGATTTAAGTTGCTTCGATTTTAAAAATGAAAATTGTAAAAATAGCTTCGATGTAGCTAAGCTACTTTTGCCATGTAGCTTTTAGCTTAGCTTGCTACATTTCTCAGGGGCTAGTTTTAGTGTAGTTAAGCTACATTTTGAGTAGAGAAGCTAATAGCTTAGCTCACTACATTTTTCAAGTAGCTTGCCCAACACTGACTACAGTCTACTTGTCTATTAGATACAGACAATTCCATTGACAGCATTTACATAAGCATTTTTTTCTTTTTTGAATATATATTTTTTTAATGTTGTTTAACAGCAAGGACATTTTCACAGTATGTCTGATCATTTTTTTCCTTCTGGAGAAAGTCTAATTTGTTTTATTTCGGCTAGAATGAAAGCAGATTTTATTTTTTTATGAACCATTTTAAGGTCAAAAATATTAGCCCCTTTAAGCCAATTTTTTTTGATTTGTCTACAGAACAAACCATCGTTATACAATAACTTGCCTAATTACCCTAACCTGCCTAGTTAACCTAATTAACCTAGTTAAGCCTTTAAATGTCACTAAGCTGTATAGAAGCGTCTTGAAACATATCTAGTAAAATATCATTTACAGTCATAATGAAAAAGATAAAATAAATCGGTTATTAGAAATGAGTTATTAAAACTATTATGTTCACAAATGTGTTTTCTTTAAACAGAAATTGGGAATACAATAAACAGGGGGGCTAATAAGTCAGGAGGGCTAATAATTCTGACCCCAACTGTATGTATATCAGATATGATTTTATCCGCTAAGGTATATTATTTTAAATATTGTCTTTGTCATGTATATGGTGCATATTCCAACTGCATATTGTTAATTAGGTTATTTATATAGCACATTTTTTACAACACAACATTGTCCAAAGTGCAGTACACAATCAATACTAAGTAAAATAACACGTCATACAGCACATACATAACAATTAAAACAAAAGACAAACCGCTCAACATGAAAACACTCAAATGCTAAAGAACAAAGATGCCGTTTCAGAAGGTTTTAAAAAACAGATAAAGTTGGTGTGTGTCTAATGTGGGGTGGAAGCTTGTTCCAGTATTTTGGGTTGATAACGACAAAAGCCCAATCCCCACGTCGCTTACAGTGGGACCTTGGTACAGAAAGAATAAACTGATCAGAAGACCTTTGTGACCTCCCAGGATTATAGGAGATCTGATAAATAAGACTATATGCCAGACCATTTAAGGATTTCTAAGCAAAATTTAATCATTTAAAATCAATCCGTGACCTAACAGGCAGCCAGCCCATATAGAAAAGAACTGGGGAGATGTGTTCATGCTTGTGAGTCCTTGTCAGAAGTCTTACAGCTGCATTTTGCATAACTGTATTCTATTCAGGGCATTTTGACTGATACCCACTTACAAAGAGATGCAATAATCAAGTCTCCCCAAAATAAAAGCACGAATCACCTTCTCAAGGTCATTTAAAAGAAAGAAATGTCTTCACTTTTGCCACAAGTCGTAAATGGGAAAAAAAAAAAACCTGGATTTAACAAATTTGTTAAATTTCAGAATATCATCGAAATGAAACATTAAGTTTCTAACAACAGGTTTTTGGTAAGTTGATAGCTCACCAAAACCTAATAATTCCAGTAAGACAGGATCTCCGAACCAGACCAGCTGTTTTCCCTCATTGAAATTTAAAAAATTTGACAACAGCCAGGTCTTAACCCCAATTAGACATCTCATAAGGGAGTCAAGGCCATTTTCATCATTATTTTAAAGTGCGACATAAATCTGAGTGTCATCAGCATAAAAATAAAAAGCCACCCCATATTTTCGGAAAATAGATCCTAAAGGTAAAATATGTCAAGACAATAAAATGGGTCCAAGGATGGACCCTTGCGGAACTCCACACATCAGGGGTCTGGAGGATGAAAAGATCTGACCAACATTAATACAGAAGCTTCTGTTTGACAAATAAGATCTAAACCATTCAAGAGCAGAGCCCTAAATGCCCACCAATTTCTCAAGACTGGAAATGAGGATCTCATGGTCTATAGTGTCAAAAGCTGAAGTAAAGCCAAGAAGCATAAGGATCACAGAGTGCTCCGAATTCCTAAATAACAAAATGTCATTCATCACGTGTAGCAGTGCAGACGCAGTACTATGATATGCCTTAAAACCTGATTGAACCTATTGTCTTACTAACAAATTTGTACTTAGTAATATGCGCACAAGGTGGCAATACTGAATTCGACTGTTTAAAAAAACGACACGACTGTAGTTTAAAATAGTCCCAAAACATTTGATCTCAGTTTAACTGCTTGAACAAGAAAAAGTGAAGACATTTGTCTAATGGATATTGACAGGATGATTGTCACTTGCTATTGCAGAGATCATGGAAGTCAGTGGACTGAAAAGTGTGACAGCACCTTCACTCTGGTGCACACATGGTCATAATGACTTAAAACAACAACAACAACACAGCAGCCTGACAACTACTGTAACATCTTAATCCTGAGCTCTGTGCTGGGAAAAAGCAATACAATTTGGTTAATATCTCTTTTTTTTCTTCTTCCTCTCTCAGGGACTCCTATTGGGTAATTAATGGCCTCCTTTTATCTGAGATGACTGAGACAGCCAGAGGAATGATTCTCAACTTTGCGTACCTGGTGGAAAGGTACTTTTATTGTCTCCTGTTTTCAAATGCTTACGGACATATTGGGGCCTATCATACACCCAGCGCAATAAGGCGCAAGACGTGTTTGGTGCGATTTATTGCTATTTTCAGACCAGCGCAACTTTAATTTTTCATGTTGTTTAAATATTAAATCTATTGCACTTTGTGGGCCCTGGGTGTTCCAATCTGAGCTGGGGCTTTTTTCAGTTTATTCATGACAATTTGAATTTGTGTAATGTTGTTATTATTGTGAGTATTATTTATTATATGCATATTTATATTTGTTTGAATAAAAACAAGTTCAGATTTGTCCACCTGTCGGGTTTTGGAGACATCTGCATCACCATTTGCAGCATAAGAATAGGATGTATGTTTGGATATAACTTGTTTTTTTGACCATACTTCGTTATTATTCTTCATTCATTCGTTTGCTGGAAATTAGAACTGAATTTAGAAATGGTTTTAAAACAAACATTTGCGCTTGACAAAAAAAAATTAAATATGTAGGCTAATGGAGTCTTCAGTGAACTGAGTTTTCACTGTTTCCTTTTCACCGAAAGTAGTAAAAAGAAGAGTTAAAGTAAAAAGAAAGTAAAGAGGCCGAATGGTGGAGGCTCATTCTTTATCCTTGCTCTGCAGATCTGTTTAACTGTTTTCTTGCTAGTGAAGCATTCAGTTTTTCCACTTATGGAGTACGCCATGTAAATAGCAAATGTGCCACAGCGTGACGCAACTGACTCTTAAAAGGAATGGAAGATGAGACTCTGATTGGTTTAATGCACATTATGCTGAAAGCACACCCATATCACATTTAGAGAATATGCACAACCCTGTTAGACTATGCCCCGGGGCGCAGAGCGTATTTTTCCATCTTTAAAATGGAAAAAGTGGATTCGGAGATGCCCTTAATGCTTTTGCACCTACGCTTTAGACTTTGCACCTAGATCATTAAATAGAGCCTATGCAGTTGAAGTCAGATTTATTAGCCCTCCTGAATTATTAGCCCCTCTGTATATTTCTGTTTAACGGACAGTTTTTTTTCAACACATTTCTAAACATAATAGTTTTCTAATAACTGATTTCTTTTATCTTTGACATGATACATAATATTTTGCTAGATATTTTTCAGGATACTGGTATTTAGCTTAAAATGACATTTTAAAGGCTTAACTAGGTTAGTTAGGCAAGTTAGGGTAATTAGGCAAATCATTAATGGATTGTTCTTTACACAATCGATAACATTATTGCTTAAGGGGGCTAATAATATTGACCTTAAAATGGTTTATAAAAAAATCAAAAACTGCTTTTATTCTAGCTGAAATAAAACAAACAAGACTTTCTCCAGAAGAAAAAATATTATCAGACATACTGCGAAAATTTCCTTGCTCTGTTTAACATAATTTGGGAAATATTAAAAAAAAATCACTAATAATTTTGACTTGAACTGTACAACAGTTTCAAAAATAAACCATTAAATAGCACAAAAAAGACTGAATGAAAATAACCTCACAATCATATGCTCATTTCCCAAAGTCATTTTCTTGACAAATTATTGCATCAGTTTATGATATTAAATTCTATATCATCGTCATTAATTTTGTTACATTTGTCCTCTCCGTCTCCATTCAGATACGGCATTGTCCCAAACGGTGGTCGTGTTTATTATGAGCGGCGCAGTCAGCCTCCATTTCTTCCTCTAATGGTGGAAAGCTTCTACGAGGCCACCGGAGACAAAGACTTCCTCAGGTAACCTTTCCAGCTAAATTGGCCTCCTGCAGGTCTGTTGAATATTGAGTTGCTGCGCTGAATAACACCTCTGCTCTGCATGTGCTCGGTGGTTCAGGCAGGTTTTGCCAGCGCTGGAAAGAGAGTACAGCTTTTGGATGCAGAACCGCTCGGTTAATGTGGTGACGAGTGAACTGACTCACATCCTGAATCGATATAACGTGCCGGTGGACCATCCCAGGTGAGAGCACTTGTTAACACTCACGGTCACGCTAAAAGAAAACGTTAATAATGAGAAACTATAACTTGCATGTTAAAATAATGGCAGTTTGTAAGCCTCTTTAAAAACTTTGAAATATTATTCAAAAAGCTTGACTTCAAGTTCAAGAGCTTCAATCAACACTTTTGCCCAAATAATTTGACTTATCATTGTCTATTATTATTTGATTTTTAATACTTTATTATTATTATTATTATTATTATTATTATTATTATTATTAATAATAATTCATTTTCTTTTTGGCTAAGTCCCTTTATTAATCAGGGGTTGTCACAGCGAAATGAACCACCAACTTATCCAGCATATGTTTTACACAGCGGAAACTCTTCCAGCTGCAACCCATCACTGGAAAACACCCATACACACTCATTCAAACATGCACTACTACCAGTTTAGCCTTCCCAATTCACCTTTATTGCATGTCTTTGGACTGTGGGGGAAACCGGAGCACCCGGAGAAAACCCACATGAACACGGGGAGAACATGCAAACTCCACACAGAAATGCCAACTGACCCAGCCGAGACTCGAACCAGTGACCTTCTTGCTGTGAGGCAACAGCGCTACCCACTGCGTCACCTTATTATTATTATTATTATTATTATTATTAGTAGTAGTAGTAGTAGTAGTAGTAGTAGTAGTAGTAGTATTATATTGCATAGTTACACTGTTGTAGTGGAAATTATGCAAAACAATGCATGCTAAAACCAGCTTGACCGGCCTAGCCAGGCTGGGAGCCCAGCCAAACCAGCTATGTCCAGCTTAAACCAGGCTGGTCAAGCTGCTTTATCTGGTCATTTTCCAGTCTGACCAGCTAAGACCAAGCTGGAAATGGCTGGAAACCAGGCTGGAAATGCTTTTATTTATTATTTATCTAATGAATTACATTGAATTTGGCTACTAAACCAAATACATCAAATATTTTAGGTTTAAATTAAATATGGCTGTCTTTATAAATGTACTTTTGAATCATTTTGATAAACTCATAATTTGGATTCATTCAGAAATACAACAGTCTTGCTGGTGCTTAATATTTATGCTTATAAAGACAATATTGTGTCTAAAATATAACAGAATTAACTTTAATTGATTGACTGATTTTCTGTTCAGGACAAAAAAAAAGTCAGATATAAATGGTTGCTCTTTTTTCAAATTGTTTAATACTATCAAATGATAAATAAATAATAATAATTGCATTGTTCCAGTATTGTAAGAGCGGTTTTGTATTCTTTTGTAATGTAATTCTTCTCTTGACCACTGGATGAAGCTCTGAATGGCGAATAGATATGGGCAAGCATGAAGAGAGGCACACACAGGTGTGTGTAATCAAGGCGAGTACAACTTATTGTTCGTGACAGTGAATGAGCGTTGAAAAGCAAGATAAGAAACCTTTCTTTGTGGTTCCTGAGTGCGTGATAAGGTAGAACTGTGAGAAGAAATGCAACCGTACAAACTGTTTGATAAATAAACACAAAAAGCAGCATTTTGGAGGACGAACTTCAGAAAAACCCCTCAGAAAAAACCCTCAAGTGACAGTTCTGGCATCATTTGTCTCACCACAACTATCTTGAATTTGCTGCTTAATGTCATTCTATATGTTAGGCTTTATCACTCAGTGGGTTGTTGTCTTTATTATTATATTATTCCCGATAAAAACAATATAATTTGTGAAAGTCACAGTCCTGTTTACAATCTGTTTTAAAAGTCTGCATTAATATAAGGTAGCATAAGATATCTGACCTTTTAATAATGTGCCACTCACTAATCAGCATAAAGTGAACATTATTTGTTTATTATCTGCTTGTTTTTTTTTTGTTACAGAAGCTAAGCAAATTCAACCAACAGTAACCGTGTGTAATATTATTAGAATAAAAAATACTTCAATTTTCAAAGTATATTTTATTTATTTCTGCTAATCATTGTAATGCATTTCAGTGTAAAACTATTTTCAGGCCTGAGTCCTACAGTGACGATGTAGAGCTGGCTGAGGGTCTGCCAACAGGTAGGAATCCAGCTGTTTTTCAATGATTCATATTTAATAGTGACATGTATCACAATAAGATGAATATTTATTTAAAATGGCATATATAAAAGGCTATTTTTATCTCAATATATCAAATATCAATATCAAAAATGTTTGTGTTTCAGAGGCTCAGAAGCAACTCTGGATGGACTTGACGTCTGGTGCGGAGTCTGGCTGGGATTTCTCCTCTCGCTGGTTTATTGACGACACAGGCAGAAACAACGGCAGCCTAAGAGACACACAGACGAGCGCCATCCTGCCTGCTGACCTCAACGCCATCATGTGCCGCAATGAGCGTCTGCTGGCCTCCTTCCACAGGAGTCTGGGTAAAAGAGACAAAAACACACTTGTGTGCATTTACACACACTTATAGTCATCTCGAAATACTGATTAGTAAAGTAAGCATTCACTTGATTCTCCATTTTATGCAATTTCCTTTTTTTAGCATTACTGTATTATGAACTAAGAAAATGTGTTTAAATGAACAAAGTATTTATTGTTTAAACATTTTTGAAATTGGTGTTTTTCAGAAAATCGCATGCAAAATTATTATTTTTATTACATAATTTACTCAATCAGTCATTTTGCAGTTGTCTGAATTCACTGTCAATTGAGTCAGCAGTTTTCTTTTAAACCCACATTGCTTTGTTTATCTGCAGTATTTCGTCATGCTGGTCTTTTTTTCTTTTACTTTTTTTTGTAGTTATTATTTTAATCTTAGCGTTTTATCCTTTAGATTTACTAAGGTAACATTATTTAAAAGTCAGAAGATTAAACATATGCTCTAAATTATACTTTGGTTTTGAATATTTGTATTTTACTTGTAGTTAATGTGTTTATCTTAATAAATGTAATTAACGAATAATAATTCTAAGTTATTAGTTTAAGGATGGATGATGGACATCTGTCTCTGGGCACTTTATTCAGGATATTTATATATGTGGGTATTTACTCTGAGTAAATGAAGTTCAAATTTTTGTTTTATATGTATCTGCTTTTCATAATTCAGAAGCCAACCAAATTCTACCAGCAGTAACTGTCATTTATTCATTTTCTTTTTGGCTTAGTCCCTTTATTAATCAGGGGTTGCCACAGCAGAATGATCCACCAGCTTATCCAGTATATGTTTTACGCAACAAATGCCCTTCCAACTGCTGGGAAACACCCATACACTCTCATTCACACTCATGCACTACGGACAATTTTAGCTTACCCAATTCACCTATAGCGCATGTCTTTGGACTTGTGGGGGAAACCGGAGCACCCACATGAACATAGGGAGAACATGCAAACTCCACATAGGAATGCCAACTGACCCAGTTGAGGCTTGAACCAGTGACCTTCTTGCTGTGAGGCGACATTAAGCCCCCAGCAGTAACTGTGTGAAATATTATTAGAATAAAAATACTTAGATTTTAAAGGGGATATTTTAAAAACTAAATCATTTAGCGATCATACAGGAATCATTCAAATATCTAAATTTTGTTCTTATGATGTTTACAGTTGAAAACAGTTGCCGATATTTATTTAGGTATCTTTAAAAAGCAAATCAACAGCATTTATTATTAAATTTTATTATTTACCAAAACACAGGTTTTCAGTTTTTAACTTGGCCACTAGATGGCAGCATAATACCACTTATTGTTGGTTACTGCATTTGTAGAGTTGTTTTTTTTTCCTCAGAGTTTGAAGTCACTGACATTGCAGTTAAGATCATTCTGAATCACATATTGTCTAGGCCTGTCACAATATCTATTTTTTGTCATATGATATATTGCACCAAAATATATTGTGATAAATGATATTATTGTCATATAGATAGATAGATAGAGAGAGAGAGAGAGAGAGAGAGAGAGGGGAAGGATCGGCAAAGGACCTCGAGCCGGGAATCGAACGTGGGTCGCCGTGAGCATGTCAGTGCTATATGTCAGCACACAATACCACCAGGCTATTGGCGCCGACTATTATTGTCATTTTTAAACCCTTTTATGCCACTCATATAATGCCTGATATCACATATCATATTTTATTCTTAAGAATATTAAATTTAATTTGTCATTTTAATAATCGGGTATTGGAATCAAATTGTGGAAATGCATATCCTAAATAAATAATAATGTTAACAAAAAATTGAAGGGGAAAATGGAACCGAGGCTGCAAGATTTGCTACCAGATCTATTTTCAGTTTTCAGACACCCACATGAAAATATACTATAGTAATTTATAGTAAATTCTATAGTGTGTTTTATTAACCATACTGACACTGACACCTCCAATAGAAACAGAGATGTTGCACAATCAGCTGAAATGTTGCTAGAATTGGTTTTATGTATGAGATATATATATATATATATATATATATATATATATATATATATATATATATATATATATATATATATATATATATATATATATATATACATATATATATAATTTATATTTGCATTTATATTTATATTTGCATCACCAAAAATGACTGAGGTAATATCCAAGTGTTGTGCGATTAAATCGATGTATACTCAAGCTAACATGCATTATATTTTTCCAGTTATTACATTCCTTCTTGGATGTGTTTTAGTGTCAGCCTTAAATTGTGTGTTGTCAAAGACATAAGTGTCATAAAGGCCCTTACTTGCCGCTATACTATTTATTTATTTGTTTTTTGTGGTCGATGTATTCATTTAAAAAAAAATTAGGACAGTACATGAATTGGTCCCAAACATTTCAGTGATTGTGTAAAATTGATAAATAGTGAACGATGTGGTTTGTGTGTATATTATAAGCACTGTGCAATATTTTCCTGTAGGTAATGAAGAGAAGGCACTGGAATACGAGAAGGCTCTTTCTGCTAGAATTAAAGCTGTGGAGAGTCTGCTGTGGGATGCAGAGAAAGGGGCCTGGTTTGATTACAACCTGGTGAACAAGACCCGTCACCACTCCTTCTACCCGTCTAACCTAGCACCTCTCTGGGCACAGTGTTACTCTAAGCCGGAGATGAGCGATCAGGCTGTCCACTACCTGCAGGTGAGCAAAATTCCAGACACTTCATCAACCTTAGTGTTAGAGCTCCTCTGGCTATTTGTATTAAAATGTGCAAACAGCTACTTATATTTTAATCATAAACACACAAGGGTCATTTTAGGTGAGAAAACATTTTATTTTAATGAGGGTATATGCTAGAATCAGAGAGTGAAATTCAATACCTTTTAAGACTCTTTCCATACATTTTAAGACCTCATCGCCACATAACATTGGCCACATTTTAACTTGCAGTATATTTACTAAATTCTGACTGTAAGAAACTAATTCTAAACTAAAACATTATTCATATCATGAATAAAAATGCTAATCCAGCAGTTGGGATCTATAGAACAGCAGAAATAATGGCATCATATTGTCTACTGCAGTAAAGCAATGTGACCTCAAATCTAGCGAGATTTAATTGATTTCATAAACAACACGGCATCCCAATATTTACAGATTATATTCAGGCAAAATGTTGCATACAACTAGACATTACATAATCAAAAATGATGCAAAATGTAATACTTTGTAAAATAGAATTTAAGACATTTTAAGGGCCTTAAATGAATCTAAATTTATCAACTTTTAATATTTGTTAAGACACTGTGGACAGCCTGTTAATGCATCTGTCATTAATGCATCTGAGGCTTTTGGGGTTTTAATAAAGTGCTTTTTTTCAGTCTATTGGAAAGAAAACATCAAAAATATACACTAAAGTGTTCATTTTATAGGGACTTCTCAAATATAATACACATTTTCTTTTGTCAAAATTATTTTTTTTCTCCTCTTCAGCAGCACTCTTCATCAGACTTCAGTTTTGTTTATATATATATATACACTTTAAAGAATTTTAAAGGTCTTAACACAAAATAGTATGAACATTTTATTCTACAAAAAGGTTCCTACTTTAACCTGAAAAAACATATATAACTTCATTGACACTATCTATGCTTCCATTCACCTATTTTTATCTGTATTTTGGATATGCACATAAAAATCAGTTGATGGAAACGCCAAGCGCATCAATTTTTAAAAAATGCGCTTAAAACATAAGCACATAACTAAGTAGGATAAACTTTTTATTCGATAAGAAAAGATGCACATAAACTATGATGGAAACACTTTTATCGTACAAATTCCAGTATGCGCAAGTCATGTGATTTTGTTATGAGCGATGATGTGATGATAATGTGTGTGTGAATGGACAATCCAGCAGGCTGAGCACATTGTAAAACATCTGAAATGTTGTTTTGGACATTTTTAAGATGCCTTAACCATCTCAGTATTAGTGTTATTATATTATTAATGTCCTCCAGAACTCTCAAGAGAGTGTCTGTGCTCCGCGTCTCACGCCTTCAAATGCCACCATGTGTTCATTGCGTATCGGTATCGTCTTCTGAGGCGCAAGTCATTTATTAAATAAAGAAAAGATTGAGGCAGCTTCTCTTATTGCTGCAAATTCCGTTTTACTTGTGATATTTGGTGCCAGATAATCAGGAAGTGATGATTTTTGTTCTCTGATTCGTTGGATGGAAACTCTGCTTTATTCGCACGTCTTTTATGCGATATTACAGTTTTGCGTATGAATTTAATTTGCATCTTTAGATGGAAACATAGCTATTGATTAAAATAGTAAAAAAAAAAAAGTCATGTTCAAAAGTCTTAAACCCCCCAGAAACACTTTTCTCTGACGAGTATTTCAACGGGTGCCCTATAAATAAAAACACATCTAAATAAAAACAAATAATCAAAAGAACAAGACTTTAAGTCTGATTTGTAGAAATATATGCAAATGAGTGCATATTTGGTTAAATAATGCATTATTTGCATATTTAAATATACGATTTCAGAACTAAAAGTACAATAATGTTTTGCAAAAGTGTGGAAGTATGGTCAAAACAACTAGGTGTTTATAATTTTAATTTTTTTTTTTTACTTAATTGCAGTTTAGGTTAAGTGTGATTGAGTAGCTTGTAATTTGTTAACACTTTATTTTGATGGTCCATTTGAGTATTAGTAGACTGTCTGCTTAATATCTGTTGATACTGCTCCTTTAACAGACATTTACCAGACTAAAAGAAACCGCAAGTACATGTCAACTTACACTAACCCTAACAGTCTGCTTATAATCTGAGAATCAGTTAGCATGTAGATGCAATGTAACTTCAATTCATCAAACGGACCATCAAAATAAAGTGTGACCTGTAATTTTTATTAACAGTAAGGAATAGTATTTACATACATTTGTTTCCTCCTTTTAATCCTCATTTTAATTTTGCTCTTATGCTTTCCCCCATTTTTCAAGTGAGAATTAATGTTATGTAACTTTCTTTATGACATTTTAGTTTCTATAATAACCCTGAAGCACATTGGTTTGTAGCAAATAGTTTACTTTCCTGCACATAATAATCGTCTAGTTATTTACATATAGTGGCTAATGAACCTGAAGTCTCGCATGTTCACACAAATAACTTAATTGTGAATTCATGTTTTTTTATTTAAAACAATTCCTTTTTCCTGCAGATAATCTCCAGATGTCTCTGCATCTGACCTAATGCTGCTTTAATTATCACCTCCCGTGCACACTCTCGGTAAATTAATATTGCAATGCCTTCATATCTAATGTATTCCCACTTGAGAAACACCACTGTTCTTCACCATTTGTTCCCTGTTGAATCGCAAATGGTTCCTAAATCTTCAAGAGAAGAATATTTTTAGCTTTCACAGAGAAGGTGAGAAATCAAATAGAGCGAGGCTGCAATTCCCTACTTGGTACAGATGCAAACTTCATGTTTAGCAGCAGATGGCAGTCTTTGCACAGTATTTAACTTTTCACATCCATCTCCTCATGCTGGTCTTTTATTCTGTGTGTATAGGATAGTGGAGGTCTGGATTATCCTAATGGGATTCCCACCTCTCTCAGTGACAGTGGTCAGCAGTGGGACATGCCCAACGCTTGGCCTCCACTCCAGCACATCATTATTGAAGGTAATCTGGATTCTCGTGGCATAAATATGAACAAACTCATGACTCCGACTCAGTCAAGTCTATTTATTTTTTTGAGCAATGCTTTTCATGATGCACATTTTTTCCCCAGTAAAGCTGCTTTATAGAAAATCATACAATTAATATTTATATCTTCATGCTGTAGTCTAGGTATTAAGCACATTAGAGCAGGAGGATTAATATAGTTTACATTTAAAGATGATGTAATAATCAAACAGGTTATTTGGTATATAGTTTTGAGTGTTTTGAACTCCTCACCATACTATTATATATTATATTTAACCTTTCTGAAAGGTGTGTCCCACATTATGTGTGGTGAAAAAAGTAACACTGCATTTCAAACACCCTAAAGAACACCATACTAACAGTAAAATGTGGTTGTGTAAGTGTGATGGTCTGGGGCTGATTTGCTGCTTCAGGATTTGAAAGACTTGCTGTGAACCATGAGTTATGCTGTATACAAAAATATGCTGAAGGAGAATGGCCAGCTGTCTGTTTCTGACCTCAAGCTGAAGCAAACTTGGGTTCTGCAGCAAGACAATGATAACAAGCAAGTCCACTTTCTGAATGGCTGAAGAAAAACAAGAGGAAGACTTTGGAGTGGCCCGCTCTAAGTCCTCTTCTGACTCCAATTGAGATGCTATGGCATGACCTTAAAAAGGGGGCTCATTCTCTTAAACAGGGGTGCCCAAACTTTTTCTTATGAAGGGCCAAATACCAAACTTGATTTTTGTTAAAGAAACAAAGGGGTATACATTAAATTCGAAATGACGATCTCTGTCAAAGGCATGCACCCCAACCAACTCCCCATCATTCTCCTTTCCTCTAATTTCAGATGGGATGGCGGGTCAAACCAAAGTTTGCCATGGGCCAACTTTGGCCTGCAGGCCCTACTTTGGGCACCTCTGCTCTTAAAAAAAACCCTACATTGTGGCTTGTGTTGTGGTACTTTCCAGAAAATCATAAAATGTAATATTTATATCCATTCAACTCTTGCGTAAAGAGCTGGGATTTTAATGATTATTAGCTACATTTTATTTACATGTGTTTCTGTACTATTAACTTGGCTGGTTTAGACCTGTCAGGGATACATTTGTTAAAATTGTTAAAATGAGTGATTCACTGAGCCATACATTTAAATGATTCATTCAAAACTACTGATTCATTTAGAAACTGGGCCATGTCACTTTATGGATCAATCATTGACTTATCTGAATTTGAACAAATTATACGTTTTGTTCTGGTTTTGTTTGGAACCACTTTCATTGAGCAAACAGAGAAAAATGACAATTCTCTGTCCAAAATATTACTCACTAAAATCAATGTTATATTTGCGAATATCAGGTAGATATTCAGAGAAACCGCACTCTTGCTTGTTTGATTCTACTTAACACATCAAATTAACCTCTATATCTTATAAATATTATAAAACAAGCCCACACATCATTTATTTTTTGGCTTTCAAAATTCTATTTTAATTTCATTAGGTTTCACCATGCAGTCAATACTTCTGAACTATCAAGATATTTGGCTTTTATTTCTTGCAAAACGAGTGACACAAATATCAGCTTGCATATCATTAAACAACAATTGATATTGTCATAGATAGTAAATATTGCACATCTCTTCTATCTTCCTCTCTCTATATACGAGTTGATACAACAGTTCTGTCTGGTTCTTGATTCCGATTGGCTGATAGCGGTGCAATATTCTGCAATAACAGCATTCGTACAGCCTCTTCACGCTCGTGTATCAATAAAAGCAAATCAATAAACTCACTATAATTTGACAAATATTGCAGCTGTTGGACAACATAATGTACTTTTGAGGCTTTTTTGGACAAGAATGTAGTTGTTAAGATCTCAACGATGCATTTTAATTATAAATATATATTTTAATTTAATATATAATATATATTTTATATTTAATATATTTATATATAAATAATATATTTAATATATATTTTAAATATCTATAATTTCGGAGAGACCTCACATCAACGGCTATTGGCCTGTCATACTGAGCAGAGCAAAGACTGTTGCACCACAAGATGGCGACAGAGACTGAATAAGTTCTCAGAGGAGAAAAACCTCAGTGTAATTTCAAACTACAGCTGACCAAATCATTATGAATCTGGTAAGTGACATTCTAAGTTGATCTCTCTCTTTTGTATGTTGTAGTGCTGTATTTATAACATAGTAATTTGCTGGTGTTTGTTGGTTTTGGCTTTTTCGGGGTTAATTATTGTGATCTCCCGATAGCAACAGAGAAATGCTGGGAAATCTCTGTAAACTGATGGCATTTTATGCTGTTCAGCCCTATAATCTTAAAATGTGAGTAAAACTGTTTTGTCATCACTTTAGACATTACGCAAGAGAATCATTCAAATACAAGCTCTAAAGTGATGTGTTTTAAAGCAACGGTTTCTGCTGTTCTAAAGTCAGCTGCAGATGTGAATGAATGGTGGAAGAAAGTAGTTCCTTGTAAAAAAGGATTTTTGTGTTTGATTTTCTTTTTTATATACACGATTATGCCGTCGAACTGTTGTATAAATGCAATGTCACACTCGTAGCAGTGCAATATGGCTGTATATTGTCACTGGAGGAACACTCGGTCTGCGGCCTTGAGCCAATGCACACCTCCCACCAGTTCCAAAATACAGCCTTATCGCACAGGTTTTTGTGTGATATTGCTCAAATATATGTCTTTTCTTGAGCACACTCTATGCATGGGTATAGGGTTGCACATATTTTTTTTACAAAGGTTGTCCACAAAATAAGTCACTATTTTTATTGTTCCACTGGGAAGATTGTCCTTATCTTCTAGTATATTTGACTAACTAATCATCTTAACTCAGCATCACTGTGATTCACACTTTTACTCTCATGAAAAGCCAGCAGCAGTGTGATGTGCGGCCTTATGTAATAAGAGTGGGTGGACTGTGCCCTATAAATAGAACTGAAACCTTAAATAAAGAGCTACATCTGTTGGGCTAAACATTTCCAAACATCCAGGCTAATTGTAAGAACACAAGGTCATCTGGTCATCTGAACAAGAATACGTTGATCTCCTGCTGGCCAGACCATTGCTTATTACATATTACTTTGGATATAAATTGGTAGTACGACATTAAAATGACAGTTTTAAATATTCTTTTACTTCTCTGCATATTTTGTTATTGAGGATGAGGGCATGTTGTGCAAATTTGTTGGCATCTGCCGAAGTTGGCAAGCTTCTATGAAGTGGCAATTTTTATTTTTCTCTCTGAAAATCCTGGAAGCCGAATTATTGGGAGAGAACATCCTTGAGAAAAGGGAACGGTGTGATCCTGCAGACAATAACAGTTTGGTTTTCTTCCAATTTCTAACAGCATGTTTACTGTTTATCCAAAGGCGCAGGTTGGCACTAATACATCAGCATTTTGCACATCAGCCACTTCAGCTATAACTTGAAGCGGTGCATCTGAAGATTCTTCAGTCTGTTCGCTAAATCACATCATTTGCTTCAAAATTCAATTTACCTGCTGTCAAATCTTGTCTGCGAGTTTGGGAAGTGACTATTAGGACGTGATTAATGATTCTCAGTAGTTGGTGAATTTGCCATTTAAATGACCCTCCCACTTCTCGCCCATCCATCATGTGTTTGCAGGTCTCTCCGGGCTCCATTCAGCCCACGCTCAAGAGCTCGCCTTCAGCTTGGCCCAGCGGTGGATTCAGACCAACTGGCGGGCATTCATCAAATATGAAGCCATGTTTGAGAAGGTGAGAAATTCAATAATTTTCCAAATCTCTGGGCTGTCAAACATTACCTTTTATGTAGTGTTTGAGGGGAAAATCCATCTATAGCTTTATCTGGAATCATTGTGGTCAAAATCCAATGTACTCATTGAATCCCATAATGAAACTCAGTAGTGAGTGTACAACCAATGAACCGTAAATTGGCAATTGCTAGAGAAAATCCATTTACTGTTAGGGTCGCACTTAATAAATACCTATTTACTGCCAAAAAGGTCAACAACAAAACTGTCTGTAAATGAACACTAATTCACAAATCTAAAACTATAATAAAACATGCATTTTTATAAATTTGTTTTTATTTGATATTATAACATGTTCTGTATATTTTAGTTTAATATTTGTTTGTTTCATTAATGGTTTCATTAGATTTATGATCACAATTTCTATTTAGTTCTTATATATTTAGTTTGTTTTAGTAATTCTATTTAAACTGAACACATTCAGTGTTGACCAGAGCTAATTTTTGTGTTTGCACCAAATCTACAACACCTGACAAAAGTGTCGTCGATCACAGTTGTAAGAGCTACAAATAACTTGACTTCTAGTTGATCGTTTGGAAAAGTGGCAGAAGGTCGATTTTTCCGATGAATCACCTGTTAAACTGCGTCCCAATCATCACAAATACTGCAGAAGACCTACTGAAAACCACATGAACCCAAGATTCTCACAGTATTCGGTCAAGTTTGGTGAAGGAAAGAAATCATGGGCTGTTTTTCAACACGTGTTCTTCAGCAATCTTGTATTCTTGTGTAACGTCATCAAGTGCCAAAGATCAGTTCCAAAACTTAAGACCGCAAGGACGGAGGATGTGTGAAAGTTTTCAGATGTGTTGTTGTTATCGAGTTTGCGTGAATGCAGACTTGAGCACAAAACTCGCTTTAAGTCCCAGAAGTCATTGCGGCCGAATAAAGAGGTAGGAAGCGCAGCATTTAATATAGATTTATTATTAAAGTTCAGAGATCTATTTGTCTCTGTAACAAAGACTGACAGACAGAAGTAAACATTTACCATGAAAATCATAAAGGGTGTTTATTTGCTGAAATTAGTATTAAAATCGGTTTTATTTGTTTTGTGCAAAGTATATTTGTAAGGTTTTTTGTGCGTGTTATACCAGGAAAGAATGCAGCATCTCATTTCTCACAGGAAGTGTTCTCTGTTCTCGTGGTCTCCCGAGGTAACTTGGCAAGACCGGTCTCCACAAGAACGCAAGTCCGTTTTCAGCATTCTTGGAATTGAGAAACAGCCATGGTTACATTCAGTATGGGGCATGCAAGAGATCTGCAGAGTGGATGGCAACAGCCTGAGGTATCAAGACATTTGTGCTGCCCATTACATTACAAACCCCAGGAGAGGGCAAATTCATCAGCAGGATAGTGCTCCTTCTCATACTTCAGCCTCCACATCAAAGTTCCTGAAAGCAAAGAAGGTCAAAGTGCTTCAGGATTGGCCAACCCAGTCACCAGAAATGAACATTATTGAGCATGTCTGAGGTAAGCTGGAGGCATTGAAGATGAATCTAAAGAATCTTGATGAACACTGGGAGTCCTGCAAGAATGCTTTCTTTGCCATTCCAGATGACTTTTTTGAGTTACTTTATATGAAGTTATTTGAGTCATTCCAGAGATGTATGGATTCAGTCCTCTAAGCTCACGGGAGTCATATACAATATTATTCTTTTTCCACTGCACCATGACTTTATATTCTGTACTGTACATTATTTCTGTTAAGTGACAAGACTTTTGTCTAAGCAAAGTCAGACTTTACTGTCCTAATTAAATAATAAAAAATCAAGGCATGATCGTATTTTATTTAGGTAAAAGAAGCATAATCTTAAGGCCTTTGCCTTTCATATAAGCCACATCTGATACCAAATGATCAACTAGAAGTCAAGTTATTATTTGTTGTTCCTAAAACTTGTATAGGCGACAACTTTTTTCAGGTAGTGTAAATTTGTTTTTATTTCCAGAATACAATTAATATAATAATATAAGTTGCTCACTGAAAACACTAGACATCTTTTTGTTTGTACTATTGTCAATTAAATGTTTAAGAAAATCAGCAAATTGCATATTATTGATTTTTTTGCATTAAAAAAAGGTCCCAACTTTTCAGTTTTTACAGTGATTGTCGTTAGTTTCATTTTATTTTTCCATTTATTGTGATGTATTTTTATTTCAGTTATGATTTGGTTTTCAAAACTCCCTCTATTTCCCTCTCTCTTTTTCACTGCGATCCTCTTCATGCCTTGTCCTTGTTACAGTACGATGTCAACGGTGATGGAAAGCCCGGAGGAGGTGGCGAGTATGAAGTTCAGGTATTAATGGTCTGTTCATATTTACATATTCAAATTCATAAATCTGCTTTTTCCGAGGCCGGGCACAGAGCTTCCGAGACATTTTAATCTCTGGAGGAATTAGGGGTAAATTAGAGTTCTTCAGCCCAGCAGAACCATTCTTGAAATGTAGAATCTCATTTTCTCCCAGACCCCAAGGACCAATAGAGTGTCTAGAGAAGAAACGGCAAATTAATAGAAGCTCAGATCATCAAATTGCAAGTTCATAGAGTACACCTCAAAAGATCTTTCTATCAGGCTGACATTAGTGTTGCAGGCTGTTGCTGGACCCTCAAAACTTTGGTGGATAACTTGTCCCGCACGGTTTGTGAAGAGACAAGAATGATAACCCACACCTGACCTGACTTTTTTTTTTTTTATTGGTCATAGTTGGGATTTGGATGGACCAATGGGGTTGCTCTGCAGCTGTTGGATCAGTATGGTGATAGGCTGAGCTCTGGAGGGCGTGTCCCGGTGTGTTCATGCGCTCTAATTGGACTGGTCTATCCTGTCTTAAAATCTCTATTCTGATCCTCATCTGTGATATGTCTGGAGGCTGAACAAGAAAAAACACATGAGAAAACCCAGCATTGCTATTCAACAGTTGAAGCTGAGTTCAATCAATGACTTTCTGTTTTATTTTCAAGCCTTTTGGCCTCCTGGTGTGCCATTTATTTGCAGAATCAATTCACCTTTCTCTGAGTGTACTTCAAGGCCCAGTCTTGCGTATTTCAACATTAAACTGTACTTAAAGGTGCACTGAGTCCTTTTTTTCACACAAACTAACAATAGAATAATTAGACTTTTGTTAATTTAACATAGATTTATTTGACATGATCTTCATAAGATGTCAGTCTATTGTTAGGAGCCTTGGGTATTAGTTTTGTTTTGCCTGTATTTTATTTTTTGACTCTGATACTATTGATTAAAGTCGCCAACATCATCTTGGATGGGCTTAGGGTCAAAACTACATCTTTTATTTTTTTCCTTTTGATAAGCAGTTGCTTTTAGATCAATGTTTCTCAACCACGTTTCTGGAGGACCACCAACACTGCATGTTTTGGATGTCTCCTTTGTCTGTCGCACACATTACATGCATTTCAGTCTCTGCTAATGAGCTGATGATCTTAATCAGGTGTGTTTAGTTAAGGAGACACGGAAAATGTGCAGAGTTGGCGGTCCTTCAGGAACGTGGTTGAGAAACACTGCTTTAGATGATGTCCGCTTCATGTAGGCTGCATGTTTCCATCAGATCTGAAAGGCTGTGCTATTAATGTGCATCTGATAATACTATACACAGTAGATAGTGTTTTTTTTCTTCATGTTCATTGTCTTGGGTTATAATTAATGTCTCTACTCCGGCAGGATCAGAAGATTATCATCATAACTAAAACTGAGCTGACATTACAAATGGTAATTTGCTCTAATCCAATTAGAAGACTTATGCTGATCGGAACTTTGCACATGATGCTTATGAGAAGTGTGGTCATTAAAGTGAACTTGTTTTTGGAGGTCGTGTGTGTGGGGGTGCATGCGTGAGTGTGATCGAGTGTGTGTTTGTGCTAGTGTGCACGTGTTGACATTTGCTTTCTTTTTAGTCTCTGGGCTTTCTTCGGGTCGTCTTCTGCAATGTAGTGTGTGTGAAGGTCACACAGGCCAAATCAAAAGAATGGCTAACCTGTCAGATTTCTCCTTCCTTTCTTTTATTATCACGAAAACATGTCCCAGAAGAGCCAAAGAAAGAAAGAGGAAAGATGAAGTGATTGATTCTGCAGGAATTGCTCATCGTCATACCTGCAGGAACACAATGATGGGTGAAGTGTTTTCATTTATCTTATCTGTTTATACACGTAGGATCAGTCATGAACTGTATGGCTTATACATGCATGAATGTGTGCGCACATTCTGTATGCATGTATGTGTGCATGTATGTTTACATTATGCGTCAAAGTATGCATGGATGCTTGTGTATGCATTAGGCCTTTGATATAAACCACTTCAGATACCAAATGATCAACCTGAAGCAAGTTATTATTTGTTGTTCCTACAACTTGAATGGGCGACAAGACTTTTGTCAGGTAGTGTAGATTTGTATGCATCTAAAAATGTAGAGTTATGTATGTGTGTACTTGTATGTATATACGTGAATATACACACATTCATGCATGAAAGCATGTATGCACATGTATATGCTATGTGTACATGTGTATACAGTATATGTGTGTGTGTGTGTGTGTGTGTGTGTGTGTATATGCATGTGTGTGTTGTTTGGATGCATCTGTGTATCTATGCAAATGTTTGTGTGTGAGCATGCAGGAATGTATAAATGTGTTTTTGTGTGCATGCATGCATGCATGCATGAATACATGCCCACACACAGACAAATATGCATATTTGTATGCATGCGTTTGTGTACATGTATGTATGGATACGTGTGTGTTTGTATTTGTATATGCATGTATACTGTACATGTATACACACTCATGCATGCATGCACATACATATGTTTGTGCCTTTCTCTGTGTGTGTGCATGTATGCATATGGGTGTGTAAGCATGCAGTTTTGTTTGTGTGTGAACGCATCTGTTTTGGTGTATGTATGCATGCAAACGTGTATGTTTGTGCACATGCGCTATGTATAACACATGTATTTGTTTGTGTACACATGTATATGTCTGTGTATTGTAAATGTGCGTACACATTCATGCATGTATATGTATGCATGTGTGAATGCGTGTGCATGTACTTTTGTTTGTGTGCATGTGTTGTATGTGTATGTATGCATTGTGTGTATCTGCATATCTTTGTGTGAGCATGTATGTATCTGTGCACGCATGTTTGTTTTTGTGTATGTCTGCATACATGTGTATGTGTGTGCTTGTACATATACAGTTTTGTATGCATGTTGGTCTGTGTGTGGGCATGTATTTATGCTTGCCTGTATGTATGTGTATGTGCATATAAGTCTGTGTAAATGCCTGCATGTGTGTGTTTGTAAATGTATGTGCTATGCGTGTGTGCACATACAGTATATGTGCGTTTGTGTGTGTGTACTTAAACTGTAGTATTTACTATAAATTACTATAGTATATTTTCATGTTGGTGTCTGACAACAGAAAATAGATCTGGCAGCAGATATCACAGCCTCTGATATTTTTTTATCTTGCACTTTTTTTGTTAACCTTTATTTATTTAGGATATGCGTTTTCACATTCCGATTCCAGTGCCTAATTGAGTATAATTGAATGAAATATTCTTTTTTTGGAAGAGTGCACTTGCACCGTGATGTTGTTATATTATTATATAATAGGGATGTTTAAATGACAATGATATCATTTCTTGAAATATATCATACAACAAGAAATATCATGACACACCTTGTATAAACAAATGTTATCATTAATGCATATGTTAAATATAGTCATGGTACAGCTATAAATATTATGAATGTATATGTTATATGCATGTATTTGTGTGTACATGCATATAAATAAACATTGATGCATAAATACATGTGTATGTGCATATATGTCTGTGCATATTTGTATATATGGATGTATTTGTGTGTATGTGTACATGCATGTCTGTGTATGTATGCATACGTGTGTTTGCATATATTTGTGTGTATACACATTCATGCATGAAAGCATGCATGTTCGTGATTGCACTGTGTGTGTATGTATACTTATATGCGCACATATATGTTTGTATGCGTTTGTATATACATGTGTATGCACGTATCTATGTGTGGGTTGTATGTATGCATGCATGTTAGTGTACATGCATCTGTGTTTGCATGTATACCTATTTTGTGTACATACAATACACACACATATGCAAGCTTTTCATCATAAATTGGCTGCTAACAGTGATTGTGACTGCAGTGGTGCATGCCCTGTACCTATAAATAAAAGACTTACTTTGTAGTTGGACTCTTGATTTAGACTGGTGAGTAAACACGGCAGAGGGTCCCTGCTTTGAGTCTTGGCTGGCCTTTCTGTGGAGTTTGTATTATCTTCCCATGTCTGTGTGGGTTTCCTCCTGGTGCTCTGGTATTCTCCACAGTCCAAAGTTGTGGTATGGGTGTATTGGATGATATAAATTGAGAGAGAATTAAAAAAATAGGAAAGTGAGTGAGCAAATAAAACAATATAGCTAAAACTAAAACAGAGCAACTCCATAGCAACCCACACCAACATGCTAGCATCCCACCAGACTAAGATTTGCTTTTGAAATTAAGTTATATACTGTTTAGTGCCGCTATCGGGGCAGAGAGTACCCACTTTACACACTTACACTAATAGTACCCATTTGAAAAGTAATTTTATGCCACTCCAGAGGTCAGTAAGTCAATGAGTGCAGTGGGCTTTCTGAGATCATACCAGTGTATCAATATTCCTGTAATTAAATTGATAGTCAAAGCCTGACGGTCTGCGTTATGATTCCATTTTCCATTCACTAGTTGTCTGCGGCGGCTCGCGTTTAGAGCCAGCCCTTTGTGATAAGTCACACATTATGAGCATCTTCAGCACAAGGAAAACCTAATCAGAGCGTCGAGAGAAGGCGGATCTGTCTGCAAGGGAGGGAAAGAGCTGAGGAGGGGGGCAGTTTTTCTTTGTGGGAACATTATTAGAGTAACCAATCCCTGAAATGTGGGGAGAATAAGAATTGAGCTGCCTGTGAGGCACCATTATGCTTTAATGTGGAGAGTTCAAACCATGTCTGATCATATCGCTGTGTATTTCATTGCCAAATGGATCCTTTTATCAAAGATGGCTGCACGCTGTTCTCACACCATCACACACACTGAAGCCCTTGAAGTCAGACATTTTAGGGTATTTAATGTTGAAAATTCTAGATTACAGAAGCATATTAGCCAAACCAGAAAAACAATTCTCCATCATGTTTAGTGCTTGTTCATGGTCCTGTCAAATAATTGTGCATCAGCACTGACAGATGCTGAAAGCTTAATACAGTGGAGCCCGTTTTAAAATGTGTATAACAAGATATATACAAACAAACATGTGCAGGTTTTATAAAACCAGTTACATAAATGCCTCTAAAGAGTTGATAAACAGCTTATAATTATGTAATAGTATTATTTAGCGTTCATCTAAACATTACAATTGGATGTATCAAGGAGTACTGTTACACGGACACCAATAATCTGATTTGAATACAATTACGGCAATACTCTGATTAAGAGTCGACCATGTAAACAGCAATTTTTGATTAATCCCATTAAAGTCATAATCGGATTAAGACATGGACGTGGAGTATGCCGATTTTAGTCACATTATTGAAGTGCAGTACAGACATGTAAACACTGCAATCAAACTATTACTGTCGTGTAGGACTTTTCACCGCATTTACTTCATATTCACATCCAATATCTGGTTTGTCACAGGGGGCATGCATGAAATGTTCCTGAATGGAAGTGAAGGTGCTGAACTGCATTTAAAGTCGACAAATCAAATTTGAAACACCCAAATTATATAAAACTCCGGAGGAAATGTGGATAACATGGTTACGCAATGACATTAATCGAATAATGTACTATTACATGTAACACGGGATCATGAAAGGAACATTCAAAAAGAAACTCATGTAAACACCTTAATCATATTATTGTCTTATTCAGATTAAGGCAAATAATTTGAAATAAGTGAACTAAAAGATGTCGATGTTAATGTAGCCACTGATTCTGTCCACACTGAATCTGAATGACATGACAAAATTAAACTGCTATTTAAAGTGAACTCACTTTATCATTAATTCATGTTTTAAGTATAATCATGCTAATGCTGTAAATAGAAATACCTCGCAGAAGAGTTGAGAGTGTGAGTTCACTTGGGATTCACACATTTTTATCTGATAGTGAGGCTTGCATGTAGACTTCAATGAAGGTAAAATCTAAACAACAGGTTATTAAAATAAATTTCAGAGATGATAACTGATGATACTCTGATAATTTCAGAGTAATTTGCCATTTTACATGTTAAACATTTTTGTTATTTGTAGAACAATGGTCTCAAACTCAATTCCTGGAGGGCCACAGCTCTGCGCACTTTAGCTCCAACCACCTTCAACTCACACCTGCCTAATAGTCTCTAGTCATGAACAACTTGATTACTGGGATCAGAGGTGTTTGATTAGGGTTGGAACAAAACTGTGCGGAGCTGCCCACCAGTTTCTAAAAGTATATGAGATTCACAATTCATCTTTCTTTTGTGGTTAAGCTATATGAACATTTGCATTAAACATCTACTTCTGTATTATTTGTGATTTCAGTTATAAACATTTTGTGTCAGTTCCTATGTTATGGTCAACCCTGTTATATTAGTTATAAAAAGTCAAACCTATTTTTAAAGCATTATAATTTTTATTTCTGTTTTAGACCTGGCATGTGTTATCTAGCTTGAGGTTAACATCTTAAAGGTGCTGTATGTACTCTTCTAAAGTATAAAAATACCACAATATGTTCACAGATATTTCAGAAACAAGTGAACATTCTTGCTTATCTGAAATACAATGCTGAAGTGGCTCTTAAAGCGACAGTACACTATATTACTGCTCCCGATTGCTTTCATCTTTAAAGATGCTGTATTTGTTTTTGACTGTTTTAAAGCATAAAAATACCATAATATGTTAGCAGATATTTAAGAAACATGCTGAGTGCACATTCTTGTTTCACTGAAAAACAATGCTGAAGTCAGATATTCTGCTTTGAACATGTGCGTCACGTGCCGGAATGGCTGTCTTTGTTTTGGTCCCTTTAACCCGCCCAATGCCAGTTTAGTCAATTATATTTCAGCAGCCCCTGTTGCCTTGCTGGAAAACAGCGAATTTCATTTATTCAGTCATGAAGGCTCTCAAAGTATGCGTCTGCTACCAAAATGTGACCTCCAGTTGACAGCAGATGGTGAAATGAGACGCAGATTTAGAGTTCCTCATGAGGTGATTGTTAATTAGCAAATAATATAAATATTACGAACGTAAACATTAGGTGAGCAGGTTACATTGTAAACCTGTGTCCTAACAACATGCTACGTGACGAGATTTGCAGTGATAATTAATTTGGCTGTTTGCACCAGACGCAACACGATAGACATTAAAAAAACAGCCATTCACAAACACAGAATAGTGCACTCACTGCACTCTAATGAAATGGTAAGGTTTCTAATGTAATTAATACATATTAAACCACTTTAACTTTATTAAATGAACATTCTGAATCACTGATATGTGTTGGCTTGCACTAAGTCACAGTTCTGAAGTTCAATTTCAAACGTTTTTTTTATTTTATTATTTTTTTTAAGATCTGAGGTGAATGATCTGCTGCTGCTTTCAGTAGTATGGCAATAAATGTCATATAAAATGGCATTCAAACTCACATTGTTAGCATTCAACACTGAATAAAGCACATAAGGTGTACCTGAGGTGATCATTGTCAGTTTATCCTATTGTTCAGCTGCAAGACACAGAAGCCGTTTCTAAAATATACATTTCAGGTGTTGATTAGGACAAAAACTCTTATCGCATGCTGTAGCTTTTATTTAGAACATGGCTTAAATCAGCCTTTAGGCTTGATAGTCAGGCTCGCTCCTGTTGGTGTTGTCAATCTGGCAACCTGCACTTGCGCGTAGTTGTCAGAGGAGGGGTGGAGTGAAAATGTGTTTTAAAACAGGAGTGCAATACCTAGTTCAACCACTGGGTGTCAAACTTACATCCTGCACCTTTAAGCTTAAACACAAAATGGTGAAAAATGTCAACTGTTCCCTATTACATGTACATATTTTGCATTATTTGATTATATTTTACATTATTAATGAATCCAGGTAAAATTATACATTTGTTGTATGTCATTCCAGTTTCAGGAAGTAAATGGAATAAGGCCTGAAATATACTGGCAGTGTATATATAAGTTATCCTATATGGAGGTCATTACATACAGCGTGTTGTCTCAAGTGTTACAGGAAGTACATCCTCATTCAAAAGAGAGAGGATGTATGTGCGCGCGAGATGCGTATAAGGAAAACCAATCGCTATGTTCTTCCATGCACAGGCTAATCTGATCAATAGTTCTCTCTTTTAGCATGAATACACGAGAGCTGCTGAATACACTGAGTTTACTAATAGAGTCCTGTTTAAACATACCTGTGCATCGGCCATTCTTTTGAGCACTAGTTTGCTTTAAGTGCTTTGACCTCAAATGTGTTTGAATAAAGCCCACTGGTGCTAAAAGATCAGGCAGAGCTGCATCGATTGACCGTGGCCTGTGAACCATTTCGTATTCATTACAATAGAAGAATTAGAGAAGAGATAATGGATGAAAAAGTAGATTCTGAAAACCAATTTTAATCTAAACACACGCACTAAATAAAACCGCATTGATCGGGAAAATAATTCAAGTCCTTCAGATCGGTTTTCATCTGCATCTGTTCACCCGAAGACCATTGTTCTAAAGTTTGTTGTCACATTCATCATGGGTTTGTTCAGTTTTTAAAATATCAATATGTTTGTGTTGTGGCCATTGACATGCATGGTGTCTGTTTTCGACCTGCTTTTCTCGTTTTGAGGCTTTTAGGCTGAGTCTGAATTGGAAACATTGATATTCCAAAGGCCACTTTGTCTCGGCTATTGCTTTATGTTAGATGAGCAAAACACCAGGGCTGAGAGCCAGTATGTGTTGAGCTGAGACTCTTGAACTTCAGTTAAATGTTAAGGTAGAATAAGAATATTTAGCATGTCACTAAGTGAAGTTTCACAAACTAATTTCGAGAGGAGCACATGATATGATTGAGCCCCCTGGCTTCTCATCTGTAATCAGTAATAATCCAATCAGAGTGACCCAAGCTCACTATAAATGGATCATTTTCTCCCTACTGCTCTATCTTCATTTTGGAAGAATCCCCCCTTCAACCCCATCTCCTCCTTTTCCTCCCTTTTCTAAGGGGGGCTCTTGAGACCTACCTGATCTCAGATCCCCTTATATGCTTATTGACTGAGCGGGAGCCTTGGGCTCAAGTATCCCCAAGCTCAGGGTTCTCTCCCGGGACAGCATGCCAAACCTGCTATTAACGCGAAGCATATCTAAGTGGGAACTTTTGGAAAAACTTAAAAAAAAAAAAAAAAAACATCATTTGCTGAAATTTGTCAGTTACTGAAGTTAATTCCTCAGTAGACTTCACTATATTTTCCACTGCAGTTCAGTTCGGCTCACTTTTGGGGGTGTTTTGTACCGTGTACTTTTTTAGTACCACCTCAGGTGAGGTTCCAAATGAACCATACCATTACCAAAGCATTAAGAATAGAATACACTGCTGTTCACAGATTGATGATAAAAACTGTGAACATTTTAAGATTGATTAGGCAAAGATACTTTAGAAATGATAAAGATACAAAGAAAAGTTTTTTTCAGTGGAAGATATATAAAAGAAACGAGGTATATTTATACAGTATAAGATACTTCATAGTAGGGTTTGGCGATGACGACCAATTTGGCATTGTATGATGTCTAATATAAAACATTGCGTTAGGCGATGGCATTGTGAATTATATTATTTATTAATCTTTGTTTTACTCATAACCAAATCATAAATAAATGAAGATACTGTAAGTTACACACAAATTACCACCTGTCAATCACTTTTTTCCGCAGGACTCTGGCATGAATAGGCAGAGTGATCTGTGTTGTTATAATGGCGTCAAACTTGGTTAGTAAAAAGGTGCACAATCAACAGGAACCAACCAACAGTATCTGCGGTTTTCGCTAATGTACAAGCGTGAAAGCAAAAGATTAAAGCAGTGAACTAACACTGTGACACGTTACCTGATAGATTCAAAGACCGAAGAGTTGTTAGATAGTCAAGATTAATTAAATATCACGTTTAACACCTATAGTGAGACGCGATCTAGCGGTACATCCTTGATAAACTGTCTGATGTGCGCTGCTCTCTGGGGTTTTGTGCTCAAACCCCCGCTGACTGCTTGAGCTCAGACGTGCGCACACGCTGCTGCAGCGCATGACAGAGTGTGTGTGTGGTAACGTGATGTGCGTTTTCAGCATTGTAGTGTGGATGGAGGGCTGTTCAGAAATGCTAGGTAAAACGCCGACGTGGATTGTTTTCGTTTGAAAATGCCATTTTAAAACTAGGATGTATTAGTGTAAAGGGGGCCTAAACGTGTATTTTTCACGAGTGGGTTGCAGCTGTGACAGGGCAGAGGATCACAATGCTGGCTCAGCATCGTGATGGACGGGGAGTTGTTACAGTCACGGATATCACGCTAAGTGGGGACGGGGTGTTGTGATGATGCAAATAAAGTGCCCTAGTAAAAGCTTTGAGATGAGATTTACTTAAGCGTTTGCAGGTCATTCATTCATTAAAGCGACATGCAAGTCATTCATTCATTCATTCATTCAGAATGGGACATGTCAAGATTATTATAGATTACATTCATTAATTCATTTTTTTTGGCTTAGTCCCTTTATTAATCTGGGGTCGCCACAGCAGATTGAACCGCCAACTTATCCAGCATATGTTTTACGCAGCGGATACCCTTCCAGCTGCAACCCATCACTGGGAAACATCCATACACTCTCATTCACACACATACACTACAGACAATTTAGCTAACCCAATTCACCTATACTACATGTCTTTGGACTGTGGGGGAAACCAGAGCACCTGGAGAAAACCCACACGAACACAGGGAGAACATGCAAACTCCACACAGAAATGGCAACTGACACAGCCGAGGCTTGAACCAGCGACCTTCTTGCTGTAAAGCGAATGTGCTACCCAAGGCAAAACTGTGCAGACCCGACATGCAAGTCGACAAAACTAAAGTTTATATAATATGATGATGCTACTAAGCATGGCTATGAAGCAGAAAGGAGGTATAATGAGTCAGAGAGAGGTAACTAAGACACCATAATATTAATTTTCAGCCGTGAGTCGTGTTTAAGACAACAGATAATTCAATGAAACATATATATTTTTGTATTCTATAAAACTGTCATAATCATTATTCTAAGTCTTAGAATATTACTCCAGTTGTGTCTTTACATTGATTTTCAGTTACATTTAGGATTGAGTTCTGTTATTTATTTAGAATAATAATAATAAACAAATTATTATATTTATTGAAAATAAATAAATATTTTTAAGTGTATTTATAATTATGTATGTATTTAAAATATATATAAAGTCAAACACATAGTGTCTTTATTTCTTGGGAGAGGGGGTATGTTTGGGGTGGTTTCGCCCAGGGTGCCATTTAAACTAGAGCCGCCACTGCTGTATCCTACTTATTGTTTCTAATTTTCTTAACAGTGTTTAGAATCTGTTTGCATTTTGTATTTATATTTTGGTGTATTGTGAATGTTATATTAAGAGGAACCCATCCCACCCCCCTGCTGATCACAGATTGGTCCAAGAGAAATGATGGACCTAGATTTCATCACTATACGAGACACCAAACCTGCTATATTTAAATAGTCAGTGGCAGCTACTTTATTGTTGGTTTGCACAACTAAACTCTTTGTACCACCAGAAGAAAAAGACATCTAAAATATAAGCATTGTGGTCAGTAGAAGAAGATTAGACATTTCTATTGTTTTTTTTTTTATATATTTATTGTTGGCCTTTTTCAGGACAGTATTGTGACAGGAAGCGAAGTTGGAGAGAGAGAGCAGGGTAGGTTAGGGAAATGTCCTTGAGCCGGGATGCCCTGACGTGCTACTGCACCATATGTCAGCGGGCTAACCACTAGGCTATTGCACCCACACGTTTCTATTGTTGATAGCTGAGAAGCAAATCCAGTAAGAGCTGGATGAGATGACCGGGAATGAAAAGAGTAGAAGAACGATAGAGAACTATAGAAATAATCTCACCCACTTTAAGCGGTACTAAACTGCAGTGAAAATGCAAACAAGGTGAAGCAAAACAGAAGTGAGCCAAACTGATCAGCGCAGTGGAAAAGCAGCTTAATGTACAAAATGAAAGTGTTCCCTGTTTTTAAATAACACAACAATATAAAATAGTCTTCTTTTGAATTTCTAACCTCTTTCTCTGTTGATTATCTTTAAATAGCCAACTGAGTTTAAATTTGAATTTGAATAAAACCCTTGTGATTTGCCATCCCCTTCTATTTGTGCTTCCTATTTTCAAACTATTTTCCATTGCCAACGCACAGTTTATCACATAAGTGATTGGTCATTGTTTAGCGCCAGAGTTGTTCATTCTTCTAGGCTGTTGATTTTCTCCATCATCAGAATAAACACTACTCTCGGGGAAAATGGCCACCTGTTTACTTACACCACTCTATGTTTTGTGCAGGTAGAAAAACCACCGTGAAGGTTACCGCATGCTGAAATGCCACATTTAACAACAGTCTTTTACAAGTTAAATCATAAAAGTTTTGCTGTCTAACAAAAGCCCTCAGCTACGTAAGACTTAATGCCTCTGATGACCCACGTTTGTAGACTCAGCAGGACTAACAGCTCTGAAACTCGGCCTTTTGACACTTTTTCAACAATTCAAGCTACCAGAACAGTACGGCTCATTTGTCCCTGTCTTCAGGTTCAGCATTGATGCTCGGTGATTAGTATGTCTTTATTTGTTTTTAAAGCACTCGTGTTCTACTGTCATGAAAGGATATGTTGTTTCTTGTTGTTTTATAAGGCGCACTTCACTAGCTGATAAAACGAGATTATTGATGAGTCGGATTGAGTTGAGCAATCCTGCGGATTCCCATTCAGAGGGATGCGAGTGTGATTTATAGCCGTCTTTATCCGTTTATAGGTTTGTGAATGAGGGCGACTGATGCTGGAGATGCTTCAATGTGTGCAAATGACAAACTGAGTCACTTCTTTACTTCACATGGTCTGCTGTGATTAAAAAACACCACAATATTAACTAGAGCTGCGCAATTCATCGAAATTGGCTCCCAACGATTATGAAAAAACACTGCAAAAATGTGTCAACATGATTACTGATTACTCACATTAACTGAACATAGAGTTAAGAATGATATGGCATGTGAAAGTGAAAACATAAATGGAACCGCATGGCTCTTAAAGCGACAGTACACTATATTACTGCTCCCGATTGCTTTTATCTTTAATGGTGCTTTAAGTTTTTGACTGTTTTAAAGCATAAAAATACCATAATACGTTTGCAGATATTTAAGAAACATACTGAGTGAACATTCTTGTTTCACTGAAAAACAATGCTGAAGTCACATATTGTGCTTTGAACATGTGAGTTACGTGCCAGAATGTCTGTCTTTGTTTTAGTCCCTTTAAACCTCCCAATCCCAGTTTAGCCAATTATATTTTAGCACCCCGGTTTTTCTTTGTGGAAAATAGTGTATTTCATTCATTTAGTCAGGAAGGCTCTCAAAGTATACAACTGCGACCGAAACTGCGTCCTCCGGTGGACAGTAGCACCCTCCGAAATGAAACGCAGATTCAGAGTTCCACATGAGGTGGTTATTGAGCAAATGTTATGAATGTAAACACTGGGTGAGCAGATCACATTGTAACCCTGTGTCCTAACAACACGCTAGGTGGTGAGATTTGCAGTGATAAGCAATTTGATTGTTTTCACTTGACAAAACACCACAGAAATTTAAATACAGCCATTCTGAAGCACAGAATAGTGCACTCACTGCACTCCAACAAAATGGTATGGTTTAAAATCGAATTAATAGATATTAAACCTCTTTAACATTATTAAATGTAGATGCTGAATCACTGATACGTGTTGTCACAGTTCTAGAG